>NW_027211889.1:2419166-2721562 GCF_036971445.1 Narcine bancroftii | reverse complement strand
CATACCATTTCACATCTGGCATCTGGCACGAATTTCATTCCACATCCGGCATCCGTCCAGAAGATCATTCTACATCCGGCATCTCGCCGCTGTACCATTACACGTCCGGCATCTGGTACAAAGTCCATTCCACATCCGGATTCTCACAGAAGGACCATTCTACCTCCGGCATCTGGCAGGTGGAACAATCCACATCTGGCGACTCGCAGGTGGACAATTATACCTCCGATATCTTGCAGGTGGGCAATTCCACATCTAGCATCTGGCACGAATTATATTGTACATCCACATTCTCACATGAGGACCATCTGGCAGATGTACCATTCCAAATCCGGAATGTGTCAGAGGAACATTCCACATCCAGCATCTTCCAGATGGACAATTCCACATCTGGCATCTGTTAGGCAGAGCAGTCCATGTCCAGCAAATGGCAGGAAGATGATACCAGATTCAGCATCTTACAGGCAGACCATTCCATATCTAGCATCTGGCAGGTAGTCAATGCTAAATCCGGCATCTCACTGGCAGACCAGTCCAAATCTGGCATCTGGCAGGCCAACCATTCCACATTTAGTATCTGGCAGGAGTACCATTCCACATCTGGCATTTGGCAGCAAACAAATCCACATCTGGCGATTGACAGTATAAATTTGTTATGTGAGTGAGTTCCCCAGTGTAACCGTGTTATGTGAGTCAGTTCCACAGTGTAAACTTGTCATATGAGAGAGTTGCACAGTATAATTTTGTTTACTTAGTGTAACCTATATTCCAAACTATATGTTAGTGTGTCCCACAGTGTAAACTTCTGTGAGTAATTTACATAGTGTGACCTTGTCATGTGATTGATTCCCACCATGTAAACTTGTTATGTGTCTGACTTTCACAGTCTAACCTTGTAATTTTGCTAAATTCGACATTGAAAATGTTATGTTAGTGAATTCGTCAGCGTGACCTTTTTAGGTGAGTGAGTCCCACACTGTAAACTCACCGCTGTACCATGTCAAATCTGGCATCTGGCATGAATTCAATTCCACATCCGGTATATTGTCCAGAAGATCATTCTACTCTGGCATCTCGCCGCTGTACCATTACACATCCAGCATCTGTCATGAAGTCCATTCCACATCCAGATTCTCACAGAAGGACCGTTCCACCTCTGGCATCTGGCAGGTGGACCATTCCACATCTGGCATCTGGCAGGCAGACCATTCCACATTTGGGTGTTTGCAGGTGGACAATTCCAACTCCGGGATCTGGCAAGCATACAATTCCACATCTGGCATCTGGCACAAATTATATTGTACATCCAGAGCCTCACATGAGGAACATTCCACCTCCGTCATCTGGCAGATGTACCATTCCACATGCGGAATGTGTCAGAGGAACATTCCATATCAGCATCTTCCAGGTGGACAATTCCACATCCATCATCTGTTAGGCTGAGCAGTCCAATTCCAGCAAATGACAGGAAGATGATACCAGATTCAGCATCTTACAGGCAGACCATTCCACATCCAGCATCTGGCAGGTAGTCAATTCTAAATGCGGCATCTCGCTGGCAGACCAGTTCACATCTGGCATCTATCAGGCAGACTAGTCAATATTTGGCATCAAGTGGGTGGACAATGCCACATCTGGCATCAGGCAGTCCGACCACTCCACATGCTGCATCTGGGAAAAAAAAAACATTCTATATCTGGCATCTGGCAGCAAACCATTCCCCATCCTGCAACTGGCAGGTGGTCTATTCCACACCAGCATCAGCCAGGCAGACCATTCCATATCCAGCATCTGGCAGAGGACCATTCCACATCCTGAAACTGACAAGTATACCATTTCACATCTGGCATCTGGCACGAATTTCATTCCACATCCGGCATCCGTCCAGAAGATCATTCTACATCCGGCATCTCGCCGCTGTACCATTACACGTCCGGCATCTGGTACAAAGTCCATTCCACATCCGGATTCTCACAGAAGGACCATTCCACCTCCGGCATCTGGCAGGTAGAACATGCCACATCTGCCGTCTCGCAGGTGGACAATTATACCTCCGACATCTTGCAGGTGCACAATTCCACATCTAGCATCTGGCACGAATTATATTGTAAATCCACATTCTCACATGAGGACCATCTGGCAGATGTACCATTCCAAATCCGGAATGTGTCAGAGGAACATTCCACATCCAGCATCTTCCAGATGGACAATTCCAAATCTGGCATCTGTTAGGCAGAGCTGTCCATGTCCAGCAAATGGCAGGAAGATGATACCAGTTTCAGCATCTTACTGGGAGACCATTCCACATCTAGCATCTGGCAGGTAGACAATTTTAAATCCGCATCTCACTGGCAGACCAGTCCAAATCTGGCATCTGGCAGGCCAACCACTCCACATTCAGTATCTGGCAGGAGTACCATTCCACATCTGGCATTTGGCAGCAAACAAATCCACATCCGACGATTGACAGTATAAATTTGTTACGTGAGTGAGTTCCACAGTGTAACCGTGTTATGTGAGTCAGTTCCACAGTGTAAACTTGTCATATGAGAGAGTTGCACAGTATAATTTTGTTTACTTAGTGTAACCTATATTCCAAACTATATGTTAGTGTGTCCCACAGTGTAAACTTCTGTGAGTAATTTACATAGTGTGACCTTGTCATGTGATTGATTCCCACCATGTAAACTTGTTATGTGTCTGACTTTCACAGTCTAACCTTGTAATTTTGCTAAATTCGACATTGAAAAAGTTATGTTGGTGAGTTCCTCAGTGCAACTTTTTTAGGTGAGTGTGTTCCACAGTGTAAACTTGTCATGTGAGAGAGTTGCACAGTATAATTTTGGGTACTGAGGGAATCCCATATTGTAAACTTTATGTTAGTGAGTCCCACAGTGTAAATTTGTTATGTGAGTGATTTACACAGTGTGACCTTATTATGTGAGTCCCACAAATTCACCTTATTATGTGAGAGATTCCCAGAGTTTAAATTTGTTTTGTGAGTGAGTTTGAAAGTGTGACATTGTTATTGAAGTGATTTCCATAGTGTCAAACTTTCTACTTAATGAGTCTCAGGGTGTAACATTGGTATGGAGTGAGTTCGACAGTGTGACATTTTATGTGTGAGATTCCCAAGGTGTAAATTTTTTATGTGGGTGAGTTTCACAGTGTAACCTTGTAATTTTGCTAAATTCAGTATTGAAAATGTTATGTTAGTGAGTTCCTCAGTGCAACTTTTTTAGGTGAGTGTGTTCCACAGTGTGAGTGAGTCTCACCATTTGACCTTGTAATGTCAGTGAGTTTGAAAGTTTAACATTGTTCTGGAAGTGAATTCCACAGTGTCAACCTGTCTACTTAGTGGGCCTCAGAGTGTAACATTGGCATAGAGTGAGTTTGACAATGTGACATTGTTATGTGTGAGAGTCCCACCGTGTAAACTTGTTATTTGTCTGAGTTTCACAGAGTTACCTTTTAATTTCGCTAAATTCGATATTCAAAATGTAATTTTAATGAGTTCCGCAGTGTAACCTTTTTAGGTGAGAGATTCTCACAGTGTAACCATGTAATGTGAGTTATTTCCACAGTGTAAACTTGTCGTGTGAGAGAGTTGCACCGTATAATTTTGTTCACTTGGGGAATCCCATACTGTAAACTTCATGTGAGTTAGTCCCACAGTGTAAACTTGTTGTGTGAGTCATTTACACAGTGTGACCTTGTTATGTGAGTGATTCCCACCATGTAAACTTGTTATGTGTCTGAGTTTCACTGTGTAACCTTGTAATTTTGCTAAATTCGATATTGTTTGTTGGTGTGTTCCTCAGTGCAACTTTTTTAGGTGAGTGTGTTCCACAGTGTGAGTGAGTCTCACCATTTGACCTTGTAATGTCAGTGAGTTTGAAAGTGTGACATTGTTATGGAAGTTAATTCCACAGTGTTAACATGTCTACTTAGTGGGCCTCAGAGTGTAACATTGGCATAGAGTGTGTTCGACAGTGTGACATTGTTACATGTGAGATTCTCACCGTGTAAACTTGTTATGTGGTTGAGTTTCACAGTGTCACCTTGTAATTCGCTAAATTCGACATTGAAAATGTTATGTTAGTGAATTCCTCAGTGTAACCTTTTTAGGTGAGTGAGTCCCACACTGTAAACTGCCGCTGTACACTTTCACATCTGGCATCAGGCACGAATTCCATTCCACATCTGGTATCTGTCCTGAAGATCATTCTACTCTGGCATCTCGCCGCTGTACCATTACACATCCAGCATCTGTCAGGAAGTCCATTCCACATCCGGATTCTCACAGAAGGACCATTCCACTTCCGGCATCTGCCAGGTGGACAATTCCACCTCCGGGACCTGGCAAGCATACAATTCCACATATGGCATCTGGCACGAATTATATTGTAATTCCAGAGTCTCACATGAGGAACATTCCACCTCCAGCATCTGGCAGATGTACCATTCCACATCCGAAATGTGTCAGACGAACATTCCACATCCATCATCTTTTAGGCTGAGCAGTCCAATTCCAGCAAATGGCAGGAAGATGATACCAGATTCAGCATCTTACAGGCAGACTATTCCACATCCAGCATCTTGCAGGTAGTCAATTCTAAATGCGGCATCTCGCTGGCAGACCAGTCCACATCTGGCATCTATCAGGCAGACTAGTCAATATCTGGCATCAAGTGGGTGGACAATGCCACATCTGGCATCTGGCAGGCCGACCACTCCACATCCTGCAACTGGCAGATGGTCTATTCCACTCCAGCATCAGCCAGGCAGACCATTCCATATCCAGCATCTGGCAGAGGACCATTCCACATCCTGCAACTGACAAGCATACCATTTCACATCTGGCATCTGGCACGAATTTCATTCCACATCCGGCATCCGTCCAGAAGATCATTCTACATCCGGCATCTCGCCGCTGTACCATTACACGTCCGGCATCTGGTACAAAGTCCATTCCACATCCGGATTCTCACAGAAGGACCATTCTACCTCCGGCATCTGGCAGGTGGAACATTCC
The DNA here is from genome assembly GCF_036971445.1 of Narcine bancroftii. Classification (NCBI taxonomy): domain Eukaryota; kingdom Metazoa; phylum Chordata; class Chondrichthyes; order Torpediniformes; family Narcinidae; genus Narcine; species Narcine bancroftii. The sequence continues at coordinate 2,716,527 of NW_027211889.1, read as the reverse complement.
ACATCTGGCGACTCGCAGGTGGACAATTATACCTCCGATATCTTGCAGGTGAGCAATTCCACATCTAGCATCTGGCACGAATTATATTGTACATCCACATTCTCACATGAGGACCATCTGGCAGATGTACCATTCCAAATCCGGAATGTGTCAGAGGAACATTCCACATCCAGCATCTTCCAGATGGACAATTCCACATCTGGCATCTGTTAGGCAGAGCAGTCCATGTCCAGCAAATGGCAGGAAGATGATACCAGATTCAGCATCTTACAGGCAGACCATTCCATATCTAGCATCTGGCAGGTGGTCAATGCTAAATCCGGCATCTCACTGGCAGACCAGTCCAAATCTGGCATCTGGCTGGCCAACCATTCCACATTTAGTATCTGGCAAGAGTACCATTCCACATCTGGCATTTGGCAGCAAACAAATCCACATCTGGCGATGGACAGTATAAATTTGTTATATGAGTGAGTTCCCCAGTGTAACCGTGTTATGTGAGTCAGTTCCACAGTGTAAACTTGTCATATGAGAGAGTTGCACAGTATAATTTTGTTTACTTAGTGTAACCTATATTCCAAACTATATGTTAGTGTGTCCCACAGTGTAAACTTCTGTGAGTAATTTACATTGTGTGACCTTGTCATGTGATTGATTCCCACCATGTAAACTTGTTATGTGTCTGAGTTTCACAGTCTAACCTTGTAATTTTGCTAAATTCGACATTGAAAAAGTTATGTTAGTGAGTTCCTCAGTGCAACTTTTTTTAGGTGAGTGTGTTCCACAGTGTAAACTTGTCATGTGAGAGAGTTGCACAGTATAATTTTGGGTACTGAGAGAATCCCATATTGTAAACTTTATGTTAGTGAATCCCACAGTGTAAATTTGTTATGTGAGTGATTTACACAGTGTGACCTTATTATGTGAGTCCCACAAATTCACCTTATTATGTGAGAGATTCCCAGAGTTTAAATTTGTTTTGTGAGTGAGTTTGAAAGTGTGACATTGTTATTGAAGTGATTTCCATAGTGTCAACCTTTCTACTTTTTGAGTCTCAGGGTGTAACATTGGTATGGAGTGAGTTCGACAGTGTGACATTTTATGTGTGAGATTCCCAAGGTGTAAATTTTTTATGTGGGTGAGTTTCACAGTGTAACCTTGTAATTTTGCTAAATTCAGTATTGAAAATGTTATGTTAGTGAGTTCCTCAGTGCAACTTTTTTAGGTGAGTGTGTTCCACAGTGTGAGTGAGTCTCACCATTTGACCTTGTAATGTCAGTGAGTTTGAAAGTTTAACATTGTTATGGAAGTGAATTCCACAGTGTCAACCTGTCTACTTAGTGGGCCTCAGAGTGTAACATTGGCAAAAAGTGAGTTTGACAATGTGACATTGTTATGTGTGAGAGTCCCACCGTGTAAACTTGTTATGTGTCTGAGTTTCACAGAGTTACCTTTTAATTTCGCTAAATTCGATATTCAAAATGTGATTTTAATGAGATCCTCAGTGTAACCTTTTTAGGTGAGAGATTCTCACAGTGTAACCATGTAATGTGAGTTATTTCCACAGTGTAAACTTGTCGTGTGAGAGAGTTGCACCGTATAATTTTGTTCACTTGGGGAATCCCATACTGTAAACTTCATGTGAGTTAGTCCCACAGTGTAAACTTGTTGTGTGAGTCATTTACACAGTGTGACCTTGTTATGTGAGTGATTCCCACCATGTAAACTTGTTATGTGTCTGAGTTTCACTGTGTAACCTTGTAATTTTGCTAAATTCGATATTGTTTGTTGGTGAGTTCCTCAGTGCAACTTTTTTAGGTGAGTGTGTTCCACAGTGTGAGTGAGTCTCACCATTTGACCTTGTAATGTCAGTGAGTTTGAAAGTGTGACATTGTTATGGAAGTGAATTCCACAGTGTCAACCTGTCTACTTAGTGGGCCTCAGAGTGTAACATTGGCATAGAGTGTGTTCGACAGTGTGACATTGTTACATGTGAGATTCTCACCGTGTAAACTTGTTATGTGGTTGAGTTTCACAGTGTTACCTTGTAATTCGCTAAATTCGACATTGAAAATGTTATGTTAGTGAATTCCTCAGTGTAACCTTTTTAGGTGAGTGAGTCCCACACTGTAAACTGCCGCTGTACACTTTCACATCTGGCATCTGGCACGAATTCCATTCCACATCTGGTATCTGTCCTGAAGATCATTCTACTCTGGCACCTCGCCGCTGTACCATTACACATCCAGCATCTGTCAGGAAGTCCATTCCACATCCGGATTCTCACAGAAGGACCATTCCACCTCCGGCATCTGGCAGGCAGACCATTCCACATTTGGGCTTTTTTCAGGTGGACAATTCCACCTCCGGGATCTGGCAAGCATACAATTCCACATCTGGCATCTGGCACGAATTATATTGTAACTCCAGAGTCTCACATGAGGAACATTCCACCTCCGGCATCTGGCAGATGTACCATTCCACATCCGGAATGTGTCAGACGAACATTCCACATCCAGCATCTTCCAGGTGGACAATTCCACATCCATCATCTGTTAGGCTGAGCAGTCCAATTCCAGCAAATGGCAGGAAGATGATACCAGATTCAGCATCTTACAGGCAGACCATTCCACATCCAGCATCTGGCAGGTAGTCAATTCTAAATGCGGCATCTCGCTGGCAGACCAGTCCACATCTGGCATCTATCAGGCAGACTAGTCAATATCTGGCATCAAGTGAGTGGACAATGCCACATCTGGCATCTGGCAGGCCGACCACTCCACATCCTGCATCTGGGAGAAAAAATACCATTCTACATCTGGCATCTGGCAGCAAACCATTCCCCATCCTGCAACTGACAGGTGGTCTATTCCACTCCAGCATCAGCCAGGCAGACCATTCCATGTCCAGCATCTGGCAGAGGACCATTCCACATCCTGCAACTGACAAGCATACCATTTCACATCTGGCATCTGGCACGAATTTCATTCCACATCCGGCATCCGTCCAGAAGATCATTCTACATCCGGCATCTCGCCGCTGTACCATTACACGTCCGGCATCTGGTACAAAGTCCATTCCACATCCGGATTCTCACAGAAGGACCATTCTACCTCCGGCATCTGGCAGGTGGAACATTCCACATCTGGCGACTCGCAGGTGGACAATTATACCTCCGATATCTTGCAGGTGGGCAATTCCACATCTAGCATCTGGCACGAATTATATTGTACATCCACATTCTCACATGAGGACCATCTGGCAGATGTACCATTCCAAATCCGGAATGTGTCAGAGGAACATTCCACATCCAGCATCTTCCAGATGGACAATTCCACATCTGGCATCTGTTAGGCAGAGCAGTCCATGTCCAGCAAATGGCAGGAAGATGATACCAGATTCAGCATCATACAGGCAGACCATTCCATATCTAGCATCTGGCAGGTAGTCAATGCTAAATCCGGCATCTCACTGGCAGACCAGTCCAAATCTGGCATCTGGCAGGCCAACCATTCCACATTTAGTATCTGGCAGGAGTACCATTCCACATCTGGCATTTGGCAGCAAACAAATCCACATCTGGCGATTGACAGTATAAATATGTTATGTGAGTCAGTTCCCCAGTGTAACCGTGTTATGTGAGTTAGTTCCACGGTGTAAACTTGTCATATGATAGAGTTGCACAGTATAATTTTGTTTACTTAGTGTAACCCATATTCCAAACTATATATTAGTGTGTCCCACAGAGTAAACTTGTTGTGTGAGTAATTTAGACAGTGTGACCTTATTATGTGAGTGAGTCCCACCGTTTGCCCTTGTTATCTGAGAGAGTTTGAAAGTGTGACGTTGTTATGGAAGTGAATTCCACAGTGTCAACCTGTCTAGTTAGTGAGCCTCAGAGTGTAACTTTGGTAGAGAGTGAGTTTGACTGTGTGACATTGTTATGTGTGAGATTCCCACAGTGTAAACTTGTTATGTGGGTGTGTTTCACAGTGTTACCTTGTAATTTTGCTAAATTCGATATTGAACATGTTATGTTAGTGAGTTCCTCAATGAAACATGTTTAGGTGAGTGTGTTCCACAGTGTAAACGTGTTATTTTGGAGAGTTCCACAGTATAATTTTGGGTACTAAGGGCATGCCATATTGTAAACATTATGTTAGTGAGTCCCACAGTGTAAATTTGTTCTGTGAGTAATTTACAAAGTGTGACCTTATTATGTGCATCCCACAAATTCACCTTATTATGTGAGAGATTCCCAGAGTGTAAACTTGTTATGTGAGTGAGTTTGAAAGTGTGACATTGTTATCGAAGTGATTTCCATAGTGTCAACCTTTCTACTTAGTGAGTATCAGGGTGTAACATTGGTATGGAGTGCGTTCGACAGTGTTACATTGTTATATGTGAGATTCCCACCATGTAAACTTGTTATGTGGGTGAGTTTCACAGTGTTACCTTGTATTTCGCTAAATTCGACATTGAAAATGTTACGTTAGTGAATTCCTCAGGGCAACCTTTTTAGGTGAGAGATTCCCACAGTGTAACCATGTTATGTGAGTTATTTCCACAGTGTAAACTTGTTGTGTGAGAGAGTTACACCGTATAATTTTGTTCACTTGGGGAATCCCATATTGTAAACTTCATGTGAGTTAGTCCCACAGTGTAAACTTGTTGTGTGAGTCATTTACATAGTGTGACCTTGTTATGTGAGTGATTCCCACCATGTAAACTTGTTATGTGTCTGAGTTTCACTGTGTAACCTTGTAATTTTGCTAAATTCGATATTGTTTGTTGGTGAGTTCCTCAGTGCAACTTTTTTAGGTGAGTGTGTTCCACAGTGTGAGTGAGTCTCACCATTTGACCTTGTAATGTCAGTGAGTTTGAAAGTGTGACATTGTTATGGAAGTGAATTCCACAGTGTCAACCTGTCTACTTAGTGGGCCTCAGAGTGTAACATTGGCATAGAGTGTGTTCGACAGTGTGACATTGTTACATGTGAGATTCTCACCGTGTAAACTTGTTATGTGGTTGAGTTTCACAGTGTTACCTTGTAATTCGCTAAATTCGACATTGAAAATGTTATGTTAGTGAATTCCTCAGTGTAACCTTTTTAGGTGAGTGAGTCCCACACTGTAAACTGCCGCTGTACACTTTCACATCTGGCATCTGGCACGAATTCCATTCCACATCTGGTATCTGTCCTGAAGATCATTCTACTCTGGCACCTCGCCGCTGTACCATTACACATCCAGCATCTGTCAGGAAGTCCATTCCACATCCGGATTCTCACAGAAGGACCATTCCACCTCCGGCATCTGGCAGGCAGACCATTCCACATTTGGGCTTTTGCAGGTGGACAATTCCACCTCCGGGATCTGGCAAGCATACAATTCCACATCTGGCATCTGGCACGAATTATATTGTAACTCCAGAGTCTCACATGAGGAACATTCCACCTCCGGCATCTGGAAGATGTACCATTCCACATCCGGAATGTGTCAGACGAACATTCCACATCCAGCAACTTCCAGGTGGACAATTCCACATCCATCATCTGTTAGGCTGAGCAGTCCAATTCCAGCAAATGGCAGGAAGATGATACCAGATTCAGCATCTTACAGTCAGACCATTCCACATCCAGCATCTGGCAGGTAGTCAATTCTAAATGCGGCATCTCGCTGGCAGACCAGTCCATATCTGGCATCTATCAGGCAGACTAGTCAATATCTGGCATCAAGTGGGTGGACAATGCCACATCTGGCATCTGGCAGGCTGACCACCCCACATCCTGCATCTGGGAGAAAAAATACCATTCTACATCTGGCATCTGGCAGCAAACCATTCCCCATCCTGCAACTGACAGGTGGTCTATTCCACTCCAGCATCAGCCAGGCAGACCATTCCATATCCAGCATCTGGCAGAGGACCATTCCACATCCTGCAACTGACAAGCATACCATTTCACATCTGGCATCTGGCACAAATTTCATTCCACATCCGGCATCCATCCAGAAGATCATTCTACATCCGGCATCTCGCCGCTGTACCATTACACGTCCGGCATCTGGTACAAAGTCCATTCCACATCCGGATTCTCACAGAAGGACCATTCTACCTCCGGCATCTGGCAGGTGGAACATTCCACATCTGGCGACTCGCAGGTGGACAATTATACCTCCGATACCTTGCAGGTGGGCAATTCTACATCTAGCATCTGGCACCAATTATATTGTACATCCACATTCTCACATGAAGACCATCTGGCAGATGTACCATTCCAAATCCGGAATGTGTCAGAGGAACATTCCACATCCAGCATCTTCCAGATGGACAATTCCACATCTGGCATCTGTTAGGCAGAGCAGTCCATGTCCAGCAAATGGCAGGAAGATGATACCAGATTCAGCATCTTACAGGCAGACCATTCCATATCTAGCATCTGGCAGGTAGTCAATGCTAAATCCGGCATCTCACTGGCAGACCAGTCCAAATCTGGCATCTGGCAGGCCAACCATTCCACATTTAGTATCTGGCAGGAGTACCATTCCACATCTGGCATTTGGCAGCAAAAAAATCCACATCTGGCGATTGACAGTATAAATTTGTTATGTGAGTGAGTTCCCCAGTGTAACCGTGTTATGTGAGTCAGTTCCACGGTGTAAACTTGTCATATGATAGAGTTGCACAGTATAATTTTGTTTACTTAGTGTATCCCATATTCCAAACTATATGTTAGTGTGTCCCACAGAGTAAACTTGTTGTGTGAGTAATTTAGACAGTGTGACCTTATTATGTGAGTGAGTCCCACCGTTTGCCCTTGTTATCTGAGAGAGTTTGAAAGTGAAACGTTGTTATGGAAGTGAATTCCACAGTGTCAACCTGTCTAGTTAGTGAGCCTCAGAGTGTAACATTGGTAGAGAGTGAGTTTGACTGTGTGACATTGTTATGTGTGAGATTCCCACAGTGTAAACTTGTTATGTGGGTGTGTTTCACAGTGTTACCTTGTAATTTTGCTAAATTCGATATTGAACATGTTATGTTAGTGAGTTCCTCAATGAAACATGTTTAGGTGAGTGTGTTCCACAGTGTAACCGTGTTATTTTGGAGAGTTCCACAGTATAATTTTGGGTATTTAGGGCATGCCATATTGTAAACATTATGTTAGTGAGTCCCACAGTGTAAATTTGTTCTGTGAGTAATTTACAAAGTGTGACCTTATTATGTGCATCCCACAAATTCACCTTATTATGTGAGAGATTCCCAGAGTGTAAACTTGTTATGTGAGTGAGTTTGAAAGTGTGACATTGTTATCGAAGTGATTTCCATAGTGTCAACCTTTCTACTTAGTGAGTATCAGGGTGTAACATTGGTATGGAGTGCGTTCGACAGTGTTACATTGTTATATGTGAGATTCCCACCGTGTAAACTTGTTATGTGGGTGAGTTTCACAGTGTTACCTTGTATTTCGCTAAATTCGACATTGAAAATGTTACGTTAGTGAATTCCTCAGGGCAACCTTTTTAGGTGAGTGAGTCGCACACTGTAAACTCGCCGCTGTACCATTTCACATCTGGCATCTAGCACGAATTGCATTCCACATCCGGTATCTGTCCAGAAGATCATTCTACTCTGGCATCTCGCCGCTGTACCATTACACATCCAGCAACTGTCATGAAGTCCATTCCACATCCGGATTCACACAGAAGGACCATTCCACCTCCGGCATCTGGCAGGTGGACCATTCCATATCTGGCATCTGGCAGGTGGACCATTCCACATCTGGCATCTGGCAGGCAGACCATTCCACATTTGGGCTTTTGCAGGTGGACAATTCCACCTCCAGAATCTGGCAAGCATACAATTCCACATCTGGCATCTGGCACGAATTATATTGTACATCCAGAGTCTCACATGACGAACATTCCACCTCCGGCATCTGGCAGATGTACCATTCCACATCCGGAATGTGTCAGAGGAACATTCCACATCCAGCATCTTCCAGGTGGACAATTCCACATCCATCATCTGTTAGGCTGAGCAGTCCAATTCCAGCAAATGGCAGGAAGATGATAGCAGATTCAGCGTCTTACAGGCAGACCATTCCACATCCAGCATCTGGCAGGTAGTCAATTCTAAATGCGGCATCTCGCTAGCGACCAGTCCACATCTGGCATATAGCAGGTACACTAGTCAATATCTGGCATCAAGTGGGTGGACAATTGCACATCTGGCATCTGGCAGGCCGACCACTCCACATCCTGCATCTGGGGAAAAAAAACCCATACTACATCTGGAATCTGGCAGCAAACCATTCCCCATCCTGCAACTGGCAGGTGGTCTATTCCACTCCAGCATCAGCCAGGCAGACCATTCCATAGCCAGCATCTGGCAGGGGACCATTCCACATCCTGAAACTGACAAGCATACCATTTCACATCTGGCATCTGGCACGAATTTCATTCCACATCCGGCATCCCGTCCAGAAGAAAATTCTACATCCGGCATCTCGCCGCTGTACGATTACACATCCGGCATCTGGTACAAAGTCCATTCCACATCCGGATTCTCACAGAAGGACCATTCCACCTCCGGCATCTGGCAGGTGGAACATTCCACATCTGGCGACTCGCAGGTGGACAATTATCCTTCCGACATCTTGCAGGTGGACAATTCCACATCTAGCATCTGGCACGAATTATATTGTACATCCACATTCTTACATGAGGACCATCTGGCAGATGTACCATTCCAAATCCGGAATGTGTCAGAGGAACATTCCACATCCAGCATCTTCCAGATGGACAATTCCACATCTGGCATCTGTTAGGCAGAGCAGTCCATGTCCAGCAAATGGCAGGAAGATGATACCAGATTCAGCATCTTACTGGCAGACCATTCCACATCTAGCATGTGGCAGGTAGTCAATTCTAAATCCGGCATCTCACTGGCAGACCAATCCAAATCTGGCATCTGGCAGGCCAACCACTCCACATTCAGTATCTGGCAGGAGTACCATTCCACATCTGGCATTTGGCAGCAAACAAATCCACATCCGGCGATGGACTGTATAAATTTGTTATGTGAGTGAGTTCCACAGTGTAACCGTGTTATGTGAGTCAGTTCCACAATGTAAACTTGTCATATGAGAGAGTTGCACAGTATAATTTTGTTTACTTAGTGTAACCCATATTCCAAACTATATGTTAGTGTGTCCCACAGAGTAAACTTGTTGTGTGAGTAATTAAGACTGTGTGACCTTATTATGTGAGTGATTCCCACCATGTAAACTTGTAATTGGTCTGAGTTTCACTGTGTAACCTTATAATTTTGCTAAATTCGATATTGTTTGTACGTGAGTTCCTCAGTGCAACTTTTTTAGGTGAGTGAGTTCCACAGTGTAACCGTGTTATGTAATTTACACAGTGTGACCTTGTTATGTGAGTGAGTCCCACCGTTTGACCTTGTTATATGAGAGAGTTTGAAAGTGCGACGTTGTTATGGAAGTGAATTCCACAGTGTCAACCTGTCTAGTTAGTGAGCCTCAGAGTGTAACATTGGTAGAGAGTGAGTTTGACTGTGTGACATTGTTATGTGTGAGATTCCCACAGTGTAAACTTGTTATGTGGGTGTGTTTCACAGTGTTACCTTGTAATTTTGCTAAATTCGATATTGAACATGTTATGTTAGTGAGTTCCTCAATGAAACATGTTCTGGTGTGTGTGTTCCACAGTGTAACCGTGTTATGTTGGAGAGTTCCACAGTATAATTTTGGGTATTTAGGGCATCCCATATTGTAACCTTTATGTTAGTGAGTCCCACAGTGTAAATTTGTTACGTGAGTAATTTTCACAGTGTGACCTTATTATGTTAGTCCCACAAGTTGTCCTTATTATGTGAGAAATTCCCACAGAGTAAACTTGTAATGTCAGTGAGTTTGAAAGTGTGACATTGTTATAGAAGTGATTTCCACAGCGTCAACCTTTCTACTTAGTGAGTCTCAGGGTGTAACATTGGAATGGAATGCATTCGACAGTGTGACATTTTATGTGTGAAATTCCCAAGGTGTAAATTTGTTATGTGGGTGAGTTTCACAGTGTAACCTTGTAATTTTGCAAAATTCAGTATTGAAAATGTTATGTTAGTGAGTTCCTCAGTGCAACTTTTTTGGGTGAGTGTGTTCCACAGTGTGAGTGAGTCTCACCATTTGACCTTGTAATGTCAGTGAGTTTGAAAGTGTGACATTGTTATGGAAGTGAATTCCACAGTGTCAACCTGTCTAGTTAGTGGGCCTCAGAGTATAACATTGGTATAGAGTGAGTTTGACAGTGTGACATTGTTATGTGTGAGAGTCCCACCGTGTAAACTTGTTATGTGTCTGAGTTTCACAGTGTTACCTTTTAATTTCGCTAAATTCGATTTTGAAAATGTGATGTTAATGAGTTCCTCAGTGTAATCTTTTTAGGTGAGTAAGTCCCATGGTGTAAACTTGTTATGGGAGTAACTTACACAGTGTGACCGTATTATGTGAGTCCCAAAATTTGACCTTGTTGTGTGAGTGATTCCCACCATGTAAACTGGTTATGTGCCTGAGTTTCACAGTGTAACCTTGTAATTTTGCTAAATTGGAAATTGAAAAAGTTATATTAGTGAGTTCCTCAGTGCAACTTTTTTAGGTGAGTGAGTTCCACAGTGTAAACTTGTTATGTGAGTGAGTTCCACAGTGTAAACTTGTCATGTGAAAGATTTGCACAGTATAATTTTGGGTACTTAGGGAATCCCATATTGTAAACTTTATGTTAGTGAGTCCCACAGTGTAAATATGTTCTGTGAGTAATTTACACAGTGTGACCTTATTATGTGCATCCCACAAATTCACCTTATTATGTGAGAGATTCCCAGAGTGTAAACTTGTTATGTGAGTGAGTTTGAAAGTGTGACATTGTTATCGAAGTGATTTCCATAGTGTCAATCTTTCCTCTTAGTGAGTATCAGAGTGTAACATTGGTATGGAGTGTGTTCGACAGTGTGACATTGTTATATGTGAGATTCCCACCGTGTAAACTTGTTATGTGGGTGAGTTTCACAGTGTTACCTTGTATTTCGCGAAATTCGACATTGAAAATGTTATGTTAGTGAATTCGTCAGCGTGACCTTTTTAGGTGAGTGAGTCCCACACTGTAAACTCACCGCTGTACCATTTCAAATCTGGCATCTGGCATGAATTCAATTCCACATCCGGTATATTGTCCAGAAGATCATTCTACTCTGGCATCTCGCCGCTGTACTATTACACATCCAGCATCTGTCATGAAGTCCATTCTACATCCAGATTCTCACAGAAGGACCGTTCCACCTCTGGCATCTGGCAGGTGGACCATTCCACATTTGGCATCTGGCAGGCAGACCATTCCACATTTGGGTGTTTGCAGGTGGACAATTCCAACTCCGGGATCTGGCAAGCATACAATTCCACATCTGGCATCTGGCACAAATTATATTGTACATCCAGAGCCTCACATGAGGAACATTCCACCTCCGTCATCTGGCAGATGTACCATTCCACATGCGGAATGTGTCAGAGGAACATTCCACATCAGCATCTTCCAGGTGGACAATTCCACATCCATCATCTGTTAGGCTGAGCAGTCCAATTCCAGCAAATGGCAGGAAGATGATACCAGATTCAGCATCTTACAGGCAGACCATTCCACATCCAGCATCTGGCAGGTAGTCAATTCTAAATGCGGCATCTCGCTGGCAGACCAGTCCACATCTGGCATCTATCAGTCAGACTAGTCAATATTTGGCATCAAGTGGGTGGACAATGCCACATCTGGCATCAGGCAGTCCGACCACTCCACATGCTGCATCTGGGAAAAAAAAACATTCTATATCTGGCATCTGGCAGCAAACCATTCCCCATCCTGCAACTGGCAGGTGGTCTATTCCACACCAGCATCAGCCAGGCAGACCATTCCATATCCAGCATCTGGCAGAGGACCATTCCACATCCTGAAACTGACAAGTATACCATTTCACATCTGGCATCTGGCACGAATTTCATTCCACATCCGGCATCCGTCCAGAAGATCATTCTACATCCGGCATCTCGCCGCTGTACCATTACACGTCCGGCATCTGGTACAAAGTCCATTCCACATCCGGATTCTCACAGAAGGACCATTCCACCTCCGGCATCTGGCAGGTGGAACATTCCACATCTGCCGTCTCGCAGGTGGACAATTATACCTCCGACATCTTGCAGGTGCACAATTCCACATCTAGCATCTGGCACAAATTATATTGTAAATCCACATTCTCACATGAGGACCATCTGGCAGATGTACCATTCCAAATCCGGAATGTGTCAGAGGAACATTCCACATCCAGCATCTTCCAGATGGACAATTCCACATCTGGCATCTGTTAGGCAGAGCAGTCCATGTCCAGCAAATGGCAGGAAGATGATACCAGATTCAGCATCTTACTGGCAGACCATTCCACATCTAGCATGTGGCAGGTAGTCAATTCTAAATCCGGCATCTCACTGGCAGACCAGTCCAAATCTGGCATCTGGCAGGCCAAACACTCCACATTCAGTATCTGGCAGGAGTACCATTCCACATCTGGCATTTGGCAGCAAACAAATCCACATCCGGCGATGGACAGTATAAATTTGTTATGTGAGTGAGTTCCACAGTGTAACCGTGTTATGTGAGTCAGTTCCACAAAGTAAACTTGTCATATGAGAGAGTTGCACAGTATAATTTTGTTTACTTAGTGTAACCTATATTCCAAACTATATGTTAGTGTGTCCCACAGAGTAAACTTGTTGTGTGAGTAATTTACAGAGTGTGACCTTATTATGTGAGTGATTCCCACCATGTAAACTTGTTATGTGTCTGAGTTTCACTGTAACCTTGTAATTTTGCTAAATTCGATATTGTTTGTTCATGAGTTCCTCAGTGCAACTTTTTTAGGTGAGTGAGTTCCACAGTGTAACCGTGTTATGTAATTTACACAGTGTGACCTTGTTATGTGAGTGAGTCCCACCGTTTGACCTTGTTATATGAGAAAGTTTGAAAGTGTGACGTTGTTATGGAAGTGAATTCCACAGTGTCAACCTGTCTAGTTAGTGAGCCTCAGAGTGTAACATTGGTATAGAGTGAGTTTGACTGTGTGACATTGTTATGTGTGAGAGTCCCAATGTGTAAACTTGTTATGTGTCTGAGTTTCACAGTGTTACCTTTTAATTTCGCTAAATTCGATTTTGAAAATGTGATGTTAATGAGTTCCCCAGTGTAATCTTTTTAGGTGAGTAAGTCCCATGGTGTAAACTTGTTATGGGAGTAACTTACACAGTGTGACCGTATTATGTGAGTCCCAAAATTTGACCTTGTTGTGTGAGTGATTCCCACCATGTAAACTGGTTATGTGCCTGAGTTTCACAGTGTAACCATGTAATTTTGATAAATTCGGAATTGAAAAAGTTATATGAGTGAGTTCCTCAGTGCAACTTTTTTAGGTGAGTGAGTTCCACAGTATAACCTTGTTATGTGAGTGAGTTCCACTTTGTAACCGTGTGATGTAGATGAGTTCCACAGTGTAACCGTGTTATGTGAGGCATTTCCACAGTGTAAACGTCATGTAAGAGAAATGCACAGTATAATTTTGTTTACTTTGTGAAACCCATATTCTAAACTATATGTTAGTGTGTCCCACAGTGTAAACTTGTTATGTAATTTACACAGTGTGACCTTGTAATGTGAGTGAGTCCCACCGTTTGACCTTGTTATATGAGAGAGTTTGAAAGTGTGACGTTGTTATGGAAGTGAATTCCACAGTGTCAACCTGTCTAGTTAGTGAGCCTCAGAGTGTAACATTGGAGAGAGTGAGTTTGACTGTGTGACATTGTTATGTGTGAGATTCCCACAGTGTAAATTTGTTATGTGGGTGAGTTTCACAGTCTAACCTTGTAATTTTGCTAAATTCGATATTGAACATGTTATATTAATGAGTTCCTCAATGAAACATGTTTAGGTGAGTGTGTTCCACAGTGTAACCGTGTTATTTTGGAGAGTTCCACAGTATAATTTTGGGTACTTAGGGCATCCCATATTGTAAACTTTATGTTAGTGAGTCCCACAGTGTAAATTTGTTCTGTGAGTAATTTTCACAATGTGACCTTATTATGTGAGTCCCACAAATTGACCTTTTTATGTGAGAAATTCCCACAGAGTAAACTTGTAATGTCAGTGAGTTTGAAAATGTGACATTGTTATGTGTGAGAGTCCCACCATGTAAACTTGTTATGTGTCTGAGTTTCACAGTGTTACCTTTTAATTTCGCTAAATTCGATATTGAAAATGTGATGTTAATGAGTTCCTCAGTGTAACCTTTTTAGGTGAGTGAGTCCCACAATGTAAAGTTGTTATGGGAGTCATTTACACAGTGTGACCTTATTATGTGAGTCCCAAAATTTGACCTTGTTGTGTGAGAGATTCCCACCATGTAAACCTGTTATGTATCTGAGTTTCACAGTGTAACCTTGTAATTTTGCTAAATTCGATATTGAAAATGTTATGTTAGTCAGTTCCTCAGTGTAACCTTTTTAGGTGAGTTCCACGGTGTAACCGTTTAAAGTGAGCGAATTACACAGTGTTACCGTGTTATGTGAGTCAGTTCCACAGCGTAAACTTGTCATGTTAGAGAGTTTCACAGTCCAATTTTGTTCACTTAGGGAATCCCATATTGTAAACTTCATGTAAGTGAGTCCCACAGTGTTAACTTGATTTGTGAATCATTTACACAGTGTGACCTTATTGTGAGTGATTCCCACCATGTAAACTTGTTATGTGTCTGAGTTTCACAGTGTAACCCTGTAATTTTACTAAATGCGATATTGAAAAAGTTATGTTCGTGAGTTCCTCAGTGCAACCTTTTTAGGTGAGTGAGTCCCACACTGTAAATTCACCGCTGTACCATTTCACATCCGGCATCTGGCACGAATTCCATTCCACATACGGTAACTGTCCAGAAGATCATTCTACTCTGGCATCTCGCCGCTGTACCATTACACATCCAGCATCTGTCATGAAGTCCATTCCACATCCGGATTCTCACAGAACGACGATTCCACCTCCGGCATCTGACAGGTGGACCATTCCACATCTGGCATCTGGCAGGCAGACCATTCCACATTTGGGCTTTTGCAGGTGGACAATTCCACCTCCGGGATCTGGCAAGCATACAATTCCACATCTGGCATCTGGCACGAATTATATTGTACATCCATAGTCTCACATGAGGAACATTCCACCTCCGGCATCTGGTAGATGTACCATTCCACATCCGGAATGTGTCAGAGGAACATTCCACATCCAGCATCTTCCAGGTGGACAATTCCACATCCATCATCTGATTGGCTCAGCTGTCCAATTCCAGCAAATGGCAGGAAGATGATACCAGATTCAGCATCTTACAGGCAGACCATTCCACATCCAGCATCTGGCAGGTAGTCAATTCAAAATGCGGCATCTCGCTGGCAGACCAGTCCACATCTGGCATCTATCAGGCAGACTAGTCAATATCTGGCATCAAGTGGGTTGACAATGCCACATCTGGCATCTGGCAGGCCGACCACTCCACATCCTGCATCTGGGAAAAAAAAATTCTACATCTGGCATCTGGCAGCAAACCATTCCCCATCCTGCAACTGGCAGGTGGTCTATTCCACTCCAGCATCAGCCAGGCAGACCATTCCATATCCAGCATCTGGCAGAGGACCATTCCACATCCTGCAACTGACAAGCATACCATTTCACATTTGGCATCTGGCACGAATTTCATTCCAGATCCGGCATCCGTCCAGAAGATCATTCTACATCCGGCATCTCGCCGCTGTACCATTACATGTCCGGCATCTGGTACAAAGTCCATTCCACATCCGGATTCTAACAGAAGGACCATTCCACCTCCGGCATCTGGCAGGTGGAACATTCCACATCTGGCGACTCGCAGGTGGAAAATTATACCTCCGACATCTTGCAGGTGGACAATTCCACTTCTAGCATCTGGCACGAATTATATTGTACATCCACATTCTCACATGAGGACCACCTGATAGATGTACCATTCCAAATCCGGAATGTGGCAGAGGAACATTCCACATCCAGCATCTTCCAGATGGACAATTCCACATCTGGCATCTGTTAGGCAGAGCTGTCCATGTCCAGCAAATGGCAGGAAGATGATACCAGTTTCAGCATCTTACTGGGAGACCATTCCACATCTAGCATCTGGCAGGTAGACAATTTTAAATCCGCATCTCACTGGCAGACCAGTCCAAATCTGGCATCTGGCAGGCCAACCACTCCACATTCAGTATCTGGCAGGAGTACCATTCCACATCTGGCATTTGGCAGCAAACAAATCCACATCCGGCGATTGACAGTATAAATTTGTTACGTGAGTGAGTTCCACAGTTTAACCGTGTTATGTGAGTCAGTTCCACAGTGTAAACTTGTCATATGAGAGAGTTGCACAGTATAATTTTGTTTACTTAGTGTAACCTATATTCCAAACTATATGTTAGTGTGTCCCACAGTGTAAACTTCTGTAGGTAATTTACATAGTGTGACCTTGTCATGTGATTGATTCCCACCATGTAAACTTGTTATGTGTCTGACTTTCACAGTCTAACCTTGTAATTTTGCTAAATTCAACATTGAAAAAGTTATGTTAGTGAGTTCCTCAGTGCAACTTTTTTAGGTGAGTGTGTTCCACAGTGTAAACTTGTCATGTGAGAGAGTTGCACAGTATAAATTTGGGTACTGAGGGAATCCCATATTGTAAACTTTATGTTAGTGAGTCCCACAGTGTAAATTTGTTATGTGAGTGATTTACACAGTGTGACCTTATTATGTGAGTCCCACAAATTCACCTTATTATGTGAGAGATTCCCAGAGTTTAAATTTGTTTTGTGAGTGAGTTTGAAAGTGTGACATTGTTATTGAAGTGATTTCCATAGTGTCAACCTTTCTACTTAATGAGTCTCAGGGTGTAACATTGGTATGGAGTGAGTTCGACAGTGTGACATTTTATGTGTGAGATTCCCAAGGTGTAAATTTTTTATGTGGGTGAGTTTCACAGTGTAACCTTGTAATTTTGCTAAGTTCAGTATTGAAAATGTTATGTTAGTGAGTTCCTCAGTGCAACTTTTTTAGGTGAGTGTGTTCCACAGTGTGAGTGAGTCTCACCATTTGACCTTGTAATGTCAGTGAGTTTGAAAGTTTAACATTGTTATGGAAGTGAATTCCACAGTGTCAACCTGTCTACTTAGTGGGCCTCAGAGTGTAACATTGGCATAGAGTGAGTTTGACAATGTGACATTGTTATGTGTGAGAGGCCCACCGTGTAAACTTGTTATGTGTCTGAGTTTCACAGAGTTACCTTTTAATTTCGCTAAATTCGATATTCAAAATGTGATTTTAATGAGTTCCTCAGTGTAACCTTTTTAGGTGAGAGATTCTCACAGTGTAACCATGTTATGTGAGTTATTTCCACAGTGTAAACTTGTCGTGTGAGAGAGTTGCACCGTATAATTTTGTTCACTTGGGGAATCCCATACTGTAAACTTCATGTGAGTTAGTCCCACAGTGTAAACTTGTTGTGTGAGTCATTTACACAGTGTGACCTTGTTATGTGAGTGATTCCCACCATGTAAACTTGTTATGTGTCTGAGTTTCACTGTGTAACCTTGTAATTTTGCTAAATTCGATATTGTTTGTTGGTGAGTTCCTCAGTGCAACTTTTTTAGGTGAGTGTGTTCCACAGTGTGAGTGAGTCTCACCATTTGACCTTGTAATGTCAGTGAGTTTGAAAGTGTGACATTGTTATGGAAGTGAATTCCACAGTGTCAACCTGTCTAGTTAATGGGCATCAGAGTGTAACATTGGTATAGAGTGTGTTCGACAGTGTGACATTGTTATATGTGAGATTCTCACCGTGTAAACTTGTTTTGTGTTTGAGTTTCACAGTGTTACCTTGTAATTCGCTAAATTCGACATTGAAAATGTTATGTTAGTGAATTCCTCAGTGTAACCTTTTTAGGTGAGTGAGTCCCACACTGTAAACTGCCGCTGTACACTTTCACATCTGGCATCTGGCATGAATTCCATTCCACATCTGGTATCTGTCCTGAAGATCATTCTACTCTGGCATCTCGCCGCTGTACCATTACACATCCAGCATCTGTCAGGAAGTCCATTCCACATCCGGATTCTCACAGAAGGACCATTCCACCTCCGGCATCTGGCAGGTGGACCATTCCACATCTGGCATTTGGCAGGTGTACCATTCCACATCTGGCATCTTGCAGACAGACCATTCCACATTTGGGCTTTTGCAGGTGGACAATTCCACCTCCGGGATCTGGCAAGCATACAATTCCACATCTGGCATCTGGCACGAATTATATTGTAATTCCAGAGTCTCACATGAGGAACATTCCACCTCCGGCATCTGGCAGATGTACCATTCCACATCCAGAATGTGTCAGACGAACATTCCACATCCAGCATCTTCCAGGTGGACAATTCCACATCCATCATCTGTTAGGCTGAGCAGTCCAATTCCAGCAAATGGCAGGAAGTTGATACCAGATTCAGCATCTTACAGGCAGACCATTCCACATCCAGCATCTGGCAGGTAGTCAATTCTAAATGCGGCATCTCGCTGGCAGACCAGCCCACATCTGGCATCTATCAGGCAGACTAGTCAATATCTGGGATCAAGTGGGTGGACAATGCCACATCTGGCATCAGGCAGTCCGACCACTCCACATGCTGCATCTGGGAAAAAAAAACATTCGATATCTGGCATCTGGCAGCAAACCATTCCCCATCCTGGAACTGGCAGGTGGTCTATTCCACACCAGCATCAGCCAGGCAGACTATTCCATATCCAGCATCTATCAGAGGACCATTCCACATCCTGAAACTGACAAGCATACCATTTCACATCTGGCATCTGGCACGAATTTCATTCCACATCCGGCATCCGTCCAGCAGATCATTCTACATCCGGCATCTCGCCGCTGTACCATTACACGTCCGGCATCTGGTACAAAGTCCATTCCACATCCGGATTCTCACAGAAGGACCATTCTACCTCCGGCATCTGACAGGTGGACCATTCCACATCTGGCATTTGGCAGGTGTACCATTCCACATCTGGCAGGCAGACTAGTCAATATCTGGCATCAAGTGGGTGGACAATGCCACATCTGGCATCAGGCAGTCCGACCACTCCACATGCTGCATCTGGGAAAAAAAAACATTCTATATCTGGCATCTGGCAGCAAACCATTCCCCATCCTGCAACTGACAGGTGGTCTATTCCACACCAGCATCAGCCAGGCAGACCATTCCTTATCCAGCATCTGGCAGAGGACCATTCCACATCCTGAAACTGACAAGCATACCATTTCACATCTGGCATCTGGCACGAATTTCATTCCACATCCGGCATCCGTCCAGAAGATCATTCTACATCCGGCATCTCGCCGCTGTACCATTACACGTCCGGCATCTGGTACAAAGTCCATTCCACATCCGGATTCTCACAGAAGGACCATTCTACCTCCGGCATCTGGCAGGTGGAACATTCCACATCTGGCGTCTCGCAGGTGGACAATTATACCTCCGATATCTTGCAGGTGGACAATTCCACATCTAGCATCTGGCACGAATTATATTGTACATCCACATTCTCACATGAGGACCATCTGGCAGATGTACCATTCCAAATTCGGAATGTGTCAGAGGAACATTCCACATCCAGCATCATCCAGATGGACAATTCCACATCTGGCATCTGTTAGGCAGAGCAGTCCATGTCCAGAAAATGGCGGGAAGATGATACCAGATTCAGCATCTTACAGGTAGACCATTCCATATCTAGCATCTGGCAGGTAGTCAATGCTAAATCCGGCATCTCACTGGCAGACCAGTCCAAATCTGGCATCTGGCAGGCCATCCCACAAATTCACCTTATTATGTGAGAGATTCCCAGAGTGTAAACTTGTTATGTGAGTGAGTTTGAAAGTGTGAGATTGTTATCGAAGTGATTTCCATAGTGTCAACCTTTCTACTTAGTGAGTATCAGGGTGTAACATTGGTATGGAGTGTGTTCGACAGTGTTACATTGTTATATGTGAGATTCCCACCGTGTAAACTTGTTATGTGGGTGAGTTTCACAGTGTTACCTTTTATTTCGCTAAATTCGACATTGAAAATGTTACGTTAGTGAATTCCTCAGGGTAACCTTTTTAGGTGAGTGAGTCCCACACTGTAAACTCGCCGCTGTACCATTTCACATCTGGCATCTAGCACGAATTCCATTCCACATCCGGTATCTGTCCAAAAGATCATTCTACTCTGGCATCACGCCGCTGTACCATTACACATCCAGCAACTGTCATGAAGTCCATTCCACATCCGGATTCACACAGAAGGACCATTCCACCTCCGGCATCTGGCAGGTGGACCATTCCATATCTGGCATCTGGCAGGTGGACCATTCCACATCTGGCATCTGGCAGGCAGACCATTCCACATTTGGGCTTTTGCAGGTGGACAATTCCACTTCCGGAATCTGGCAAGCATACAATTCCACATCTGGCATCTTGCACGAATTATATTGTACATCCGGATTCTCACAGAAGGACCATTCTACCTCCGGCATCTGGCAGGTGGAACATTCCACATCTGGCGACTCGCATTAGACAATTATACCTCCGACATCTTGCAGGTGGACAATTCCACATCTAGCATCCAGCACGAATTATATTGTACATCCACATTCTCACATGAGGACCATCTGGCAGATGTACCATTCCAAATCCGGAATGTGTCAGAGGAACATTCCACATCCAGCATCTTCCAGATGGACAATTCCACATCAGGCATCTGTTAGGCAGAGCAGTCCATGTCCAGCAAATGGCAGGAAGATGATACCAGATTCAGCATCTTACAGGCAGACCTTTCCTCATCTAGCATGTGGCAGGTAGTCAATTCTAAATCCGGCATCTTAGTGGCAGACCAGTCCAAATCTGGCATCTGGCAGGCCAACCACACCACATTCAGTATCTGGCAGGAGTACCATTCCACATCTGGCATTTGGCAGCAAACAAATCCACATCCGGCGATGAACAGTATAAATTTGTTATGTGAGTGAGTTCCACAGTGTAACCGTGTTATGTGAGTCAGTTCCACAGTGTAAACTTGTCATATGAGAGAGTTGCACAGTATAATTTTTTTTACTTAGTGTAACCCATATTCCAAACTATATGTTAGTGTGTCCCACAGTGTAAACTTGTTGTGTGAGTCATTTACACAGTGTGACCTTGTTATGTGAGTGATTCCCACCATGTAAACTTGTTATGTGTCTGAGTTTCACTGTGTAACCTTGTAATTTTGCTAAATTCGATATTGTTTGTTGGTGAGTTCCTCAGTGCAACTTTTTTAGGTGAGTGTGTTCCACAGTGTGAGTGAGTCTCACCATTTGACCTTGTAATGTCAGTGAGTTTGAAAGTGTGACATTGTTATGGAAGTGAATTCCACAGTGTCAACCTGTCTAGTTAATGGGCATCAGAGTGTAACATTGGTATAGAGTGTGTTCGACAGTGTGACATTGTTATATGTGAGATTCTCACCGTGTAAACTTGTTATGTGGTTGAGTTTCACAGTGTTACCTTGTAATTCGCTAAATTCGACATTGAAAATGTTATGTTAGTGAATTCCTCAGTGTAACCTTTTTAGGTGAGTGAGTCCCACACTGTAAACTCGCCGCTGTACACTTTCACATCTGGCATCTGGCACGAATTCCATTCCACATCTGGTATCTGTCCTTAAGATCATTCTACTCTGGCATCTCTCCGCTGTACCATTACACATCCAGCATCTGTCAGGAAGTCCATTCCACATCCGGATTCTCACAGAAGGACCATTCCACCTCCGGCATCTGGCAGGTGGACCATTCCACATCTGGCATTTGGCAGGTGTACCATTCCACATCTGGCATCTGGCAGGCAGACCATTCCACATTTGGACTTTTGCAGGTGGACAATTCCACCTCCGGGATCTGGCAAGCATACAATTCCACATCTGGCATCTGGCACGAATTATATTGTAATTCCAGAGTCTCACATGAGGAACATTCCACATCCAGCATCTTCCAGGTGGACAATTCCACATCCATCATCTGTAAGGCTGAGCAGTCCAATCCCAGCAAATGGCAGGAGGATGATAGCAGATTCCGCATCTTACAGGCAGACCATTCCACATCCAGCATCTGGCAGGTAGTCAATTCTAAATGCGGCATCTCGCTGGCAGACCAGTCCACATCTGGCATCTATCAGGCAGACTAGTCAATATCTGGCATCAAGTGGGTGGACAATGCCACATCTGGCATCTGGCAGGCCGACCACTCCACATCCTGCATCTGGGAGAAAAAATACCATTCTACATCTGGCATCTGGCAGCAAACCATTCCCCATCCTGCAACTGGCAGATGGTCTATTCCACTCCAGCATCAGCCAGGCAGACCATTCCATATCCAGCATCTGACAGAGGACCATTCCACATCCTGCAACTGACAAGCATACCATTTCACATCTGGCATCTGGCACGAATTTCATTCCACATCCAGCATCCGTCCAGAAGATCATTCTACATCCGGCATCTCGCCGCTGTACCATTACACGTCCGGCATCTGGTACAAAGTCCATTCCACATCCGGATTCTCACAGAAGGACCATTCTACCTCCGGCATCTGGCAGGTGGAACATTCCACATCTGGCGTCTCGCAGGTGGACAATTATACCTCCGATATCTTGCAGGTGGGCAATTCCACAACTAGAATCTGGCACGAATTATATTGTACATCCACATTCTCACTTGAGGACCATCTGGCAGATGTACCATTCCAAATCCGGAATGTGTCAGAGGAACATTCCACATCCAGCATCTTCCAGATGGACAATTCCACATCTGGCATCTGTTAGGCAGAGCAGTCCATGTCCAGCAAATGGCAGGAAGATGATACCAGATTCAGCCTCTTACAGGCAGACCATTCCATATCTAGCATCTGGCAGGTAGTCAATGCTAAATCCGGCATCTCACTGGCAGACCAGTCCAAATCTGGCATCTGGCAGGCCAACCATTCCACATTTAGTATCTGGCAGGAGTACCATTCCACATCTGGCATTTGGCAGCAAACAAATCCACATCTGGCGATTGACAGTATAAATTTGTTATGTGAGTGAGTTCCCCAGTGTAACCGTGTTATGTGAGTCAGTTCCACAGTGTAAACTTGTCATATGAGAGAGTGGCACAGTATAATTTTGTTTACTTAGTGTAACCCATATTCCAAACTATATGTTAGTGTGTCCCACAGAGTAAACTTGTTGTGTGAGTAATTTAGACAGTGTGACCTTATTATGTGAGTGAGTCCCACCGTTTGCCCTTGTTATCTGAGAGAGTTTGAAAGTGTGACGTTGTTATGGAAGTGAATTCCACAGTGTCAACCTGTCTAGTTAGTGAGCCTCAGAGTGTAACATTGGTAGAGAGTGAGTTTGACTGTGTGACATTGTTATGTGTGAGATTCCCACAGTGTAAACTTGTTATGTGGGTGAGTTTCACAGTGTTACCTTGTAATTTTGCTAAATTGATATTGAACATGTTATGTTAGTGAGTTCCTCAATGAAACATGTTGAGGTGAGTGTGTTCCACAGTGTAACCGTGTTATTTTGGAGAGTTCCACAGTATAATTTTGGGTACTTAGGGCATCCCATATTGTAAACTTTATGTTAGTGAGTCCTACAGTTTAAATCTGTTCTGTGAGTAATTTACAAAGTGTGACCTTATTATGTGCAACCCACAAATTCACCTTATTATGTGAGAGATTCCCAGAGTGTAAACTTGTTATGTGAGTAGGTTTGAAAGTGTGACATTGTTATCGATGTGATTTCCATAGTGTCAACCTTTCTACTTAGTGAGTATCAGGTTGTAACATTGGTATGGGGTGTGTTCGACAGTGTTACATTGTTATATGTGAGATTCCCACCGTGTAAACTTGTTATGTGGTTGAGTTTCACAGTGTTACCTTGTAATTCGCTAAATTCGACATTGAAAATGTTACGTTAGTGAATTCCTCAGGGCAACCTTTTTAGGTGAGTGAGTCCCACACTGTAAACTCGCCGCTGTACACTTTCACATCTGGCATCTGGCACGAATTCCATTCCACATCTGGTATCTGTCCTGAAGATCATTCTACTCTGGCATCTCGCCGCTGTACCATTACACATCCAGCATCTGTCAGGAAGTCCATTCCACATCCGGATTCTCACAGAAGGACCATTCCACCTCCGGCATCTGGCAGGTGGACCATTCCACATCTGGCATTTGGCAGGTGTACCATTCCACATCTGGCATCTGGCCGGCAGACCATTCCACATTTGGGCTTTTGCAGGTGGACAATTCCACCTCCGGGATCTGGCAAGCATACAATTCCACATCTGGCATCTGGCACGAATTATATTGTGATTCCAGAGTCTCACATGAGGAACATTCCACCTCCGGCAACTGGCAGATGTACCCTTCCACATCCGGAATGTGTCAGACGAACATTCCACATCCAGCATCTTCCAGGTGGACAATTCCACATCCATCATCTGTTAGGCTGAGCAGTCCAATTCCAGCAAATGGCAGGAAGATGATACCAGATTCAGCATCTTACAGGCAGACCATTCCACATCCAGCATCTGGCAGGTAGTCAATTCTAAATGCGGCAACTCGCTGTTAGACCAGTCCTCATCTGGCATCTATCAGGCAGACTAGTCAATATCTGGCATCAAGTGGGTGGACAATGCCACATCTGGCATCTGGCAGGCCGACCACTCCACATCCTGCATCTGGGAAAAAAATACCATTCTACATCTGGCATCTGGCAGCAAACCATTCCCCATCCTGCAACTGGCAGATGGTCTATTCCACTCCAGCATCAGCCAGGAAGACCATTCCATATCCAGCATCTGGCAGAGGACCATTCCACATCCTGCAAC
The DNA here is from genome assembly GCF_036971445.1 of Narcine bancroftii. NCBI lineage: Eukaryota > Metazoa > Chordata > Chondrichthyes > Torpediniformes > Narcinidae > Narcine > Narcine bancroftii. Next base: position 2,691,404 of record NW_027211889.1, on the reverse strand, counting down.
TGACAAGCATACCATTTCACATCTGGCATCTGGCACGAATTTCATTCCACATCCGGCATCCGTCCAGCAGATCATTCTACATCCGGCATCTCGCCGCTGTACCATTACACGTCCGGCATCTGGTACAAAGTCCATTCCACATCCGGATTCTCACAGAAGGACCATTCAACCTCCGGCATCTGGCAGGTGGAACATTCCACATCTGGCGTCTCGCAGGTGGACAATTATACCTCCGACATCTTGCAGGTGCACAATTCCACATCTAGCATCTGGCACGAATTATATTGTAAATCCACATTCTCACATGAGGACCATCTGGCAGATGTACCATTCCAAATCCGGAATGTGTCAGAGGAACATTCCACATCCAGCATCTTCCAGATGGACAATTCCACATCTGGCATCTGTTAGGCAGAGCAGTCCATGTCCAGCAAATGGCAGGAAGATAATACCAGATTCAGCATCTTACAGGCAAACCATTCCACATCTAGCATCTGGCAGGTAGTCAATTCTAAATCGGGCATCTCACTGGCAGACCAGTCTAAATCTGGCATCTGGCAGGCCAGCCACTCCACATTCAGAATCTGGTAGGAGTACCATTCCACATCTGGCATTTGGCAGCAAACAAATCCACATCCGGCGATGGACAGTATAAACTTGTTATGTGAGTCAGTTCCACAGTGTAAACTTGTCATATGAGAGAGTTGCACAGAATAATTTTGTTTACTTAGTGTAACCCATATTCCAAACTATATGTTAGTGTGTCCCACAGAGTAAACTTGTTGTGTGAGTAATTTATACAGTGTGACCTTATTATGTGAGTGATTCCCACCATGTAAACTTGTAATGTGTCTGAGTTTCACTGTGTAACCTTGTAATTTTGCTAAATTCGATATTGTTTGTTCGTGAGTTCCTCAGTGCAACTTTTTTAGGTGAGTGAGTCCCACCGTTTGAAGTTGTTATATGAGAGAGTTTGAAAGTGTGACGTTGTTATGGAAGTGAATTCCACAGTGTCAACCTGTCTAGTTAGTGAGCCTCAGAGTGTAACATTGGAGAGAGTGAGTTTGACTGTGTGACATTGTTATGTGTGAGATTCCCACAGTGTAAATTTGTTATGTGGGTGAGTTTCACAGTCTAACCTTGTAATTTTGCTAAATTCGATATTGAACATGTTATATTAGTGAGTTCCTCAATGAAACATGTTTAGGTGAGTGTGTTCCACAGTGTAACCGTGTTATTTTGGAGAGTTCCACAGTATAATTTTGGGTACTTAGGGCATCCCATATTGTAAACTTTATGTTAGTGAGTCCCACAGTGTAAATTTGTTCTGTGAGTAATTTTCACAATGTGACCTTATTATGTGAGTCCCACAAATTGACCTTTTTATGTGAGAAATTCCCACAGAGTAAACTTGTAATGTCAGTGAGTTTGAAAATGTGACATTGTTATGTGTGAGAGTCCCACCATGTAAACTTGTTATGTGTCTGAGTTTCACAGTGTTACCTTTTAATTTCGCTAAATTCGATATTGAAAATGTGATGTTAATGAGTTCCTCAGTGTAACCTTTTTAGGTGAGTGAGTCCCACAATGTAAATTTGTTATGGGAGTCATTTACACAGTGTGACCTTATTATGTGAGTCCCAAAATTTGACCTTGTTGTGTGAGAGATTCCCACCATGTAAACCTGTTATGTATCTGAGTTTCACAGTGTAACCTTGTAATTTTGCTAAATTCGATATTGAAAATGTTATGTTAGTCAGTTCCTCAGTGTAACCTTTTTAGGTGAGTTCCACGGTGTAACCGTTTAAAGTGAGCGAATTACACAGTGTTACCGTGTTATGTGAGTCAGTTCCACAGTGTAAACTTGTCATGTTAGAGAGTTTCACAGTCCAATTTTGTTCACTTAGGGAATCCCATATTGTAAACTTCATGTAAGTGAGTCCCACAGTGTTAACTTGATTTGTGAATCATTTACACAGTGTGACCTTATTGTGAGTGATTCCCACCATGTAAACTTGTTATGTGTCTGAGTTTCACAGTGTAACCCTGTAATTTTACTAAATGCGATATTGAAAAAGTTATGTTCGTGAGTTCCTCAGTGCAACCTTTTTAGGTGAGTGAGTCCCACACTGTAAATTCACCGCTGTACCATTTCACATCCAGCATCTGGCACGAATTCCATTCCACATCCGGTAACTGTCCAGAAGATCATTCTACTCTGGCATCTCACCGCTGTACCATTACACATCCAGCATCTGTCATGAAGTCCATTCCACATCCGGATTCTCACAGAAGGATCATTCCACCTCCTGCATCTGACAGGTGGACCATTCCACATCCAGCATCTGGCAGGTAGTCAATTCTAAATGCGACATCTCGCTGGCAGACCAGTCCACATCTGGCATCTATCAGGCAGACTAGTCAATATCTGGCATCAAGAGGGAGGACAATGCCACATCTGGCATCTGGCAGGCCGACCACTCCACATCCTGCATCTCGGAAAAAAAAAAAAACATTCCACATCCGGCATCCATCCAGAAGATTATTCTACATCTGACATCTCGCCGCTGCACCATTAAACGTCCGGCATCTGTCATGAAGTCCATTCCACATCCGGATTCTCACAGAAGGACCATTCCACCTTTGGCATCTGGCAGGTGGACCATTCCACATCTGGCATCTGGCAGGTGGACCATTCCACCTCTGCCATCTGGCAGGCAGACCATTCCACATTTGGGCTTTTGCAGGTGGACAATTCCACCACCGGGATCTGGCAAGCATACAATTCCACATCTGGCATCTGGCACGAATTATATTTTACATCCAGAGTCTCACATGAGGAACATTCCACCTCCGGCATCTGGCAGATTTGCCGTTCCACATCCGGAATGTGTCAGAGGAACATTCCACATCCAGCATCTTCCAGGTAAACAATTCCACATCCCTCATCTGTTAGACTGAGCAGTCCAATTCCAGCAAATGGCAGGAAGATGATACCAGATTCAGCATCTTACAGGCAGACCATTCCACATCCAGCATCTGGCAGGGAGTCAATTCTAAATGCGGCATCTCGCTGGCAGACCAGTCCACATCTGGCATCTATCAGGCAGACTAGTCAATATCTGGCATCAAGTGGGTTGACAATGCCACATCTGGCATCTGGCAGGCCGACCACTCCACATCCTGCATCTGGGAAAAAAAAAACATTCTACATCTGGCATCTGGCAGCAAACCATTCCCCATCCTGCAACTGGCAGGTGGTCTATTCCACTCCAGCATCAGCCAGGCAGACCATTCTATATCCAGCATCTGGCAGAGGACCATTCCACATCCTGCAACTGACAAGCATACCATTTCACATTTGGCATCTGGCACGAATTTCATTCCAGATCAGGCATCCGTCCAGAAGATCATTCTACATCCGGCATCTCGCCGCTGTACCATTACACGTCCGGCATCTGGTACAAAATCCATTCCACATCCGGATTCTCACAGAAGGACCATTCCACCTCCGGCATCTGGCAGGTGGAACATTCCACATCTGGCATCTCGCAGGTGGACAATTATACCTCCGACATCTTGCAGGTGGACAATTCCACATCTAGCATCTGGCACGAATTATATTGTACAACCACATTCTCACATGAGGACCACCTGATAGATGTACCATTCCAAATCCAGAATGTGCCAGAGGAACATTCCACATCCAGCATCTTCCAGATGGACAATTCCACATCTGGCATCTGTTAGGCAGACCTATCCATGTCCAGCAAATGGCAGGAAGATGATACCAGATTCAGCATCTTACTGGCAGACCATTCCACATCTAGCATCTGGCAGGTAGTCAATTTTAAATCCGCATCTCACTGGCAGACCAGTCCAAATCTGGCATCTGGCAGGCCAACCACTCCACATTCAGAATCTGGCAGGAGTACCATTCCACATCTGGCATTTGGCAGCAAACAAATCCACATCCGGCGATTGACAGTATAAATTTGTTATGTGAGTGAGTTCCACAGTGTAACCGTGTTATGTGAGTCAGTTCCACAGTGTAAACTTGTCATATGAGAGAGTTGCACAGTATAATTTTGTTTACTTAGTGTAACCTATATTCCAAACTATATGTTAGTGTGTCCCACAGTGTAAACTTCTGTGAGTAATTTACATAGTGTGACCTTGTCATGTGATTGATTCCCACCATGTAAACTTGTTATGTGTCTGAGTTTCACAGTCTAACCTTGTAATTTTGCTAAATTCGACATTGAAAAAGTTATGTTGGTGAGTTCCTCAGTGCAACTTTTTTAGGTGAGTGTGTTCCACAGTGTAAACTTGCCATGTGAGAGAGTAGCACAGTATAATTTTGGGTACTGAGGGAATCCCATATTGTAAACTTTATGTTAGTGAGTCCCACAGTGTAAATTTGTTATGTGAGTGATTTACACAGTGTGACCTTATTATGTGAGTCCCAAAAATTCACCTTATTATGTAAGAGATTCCCATAGTGTAAACTTGTTATGTGAGTGAGTTTGAAAGTGTGACATTGTTATCGAAGTGATTTCCATAGTGTCAACCTTTCTACTTAGTGAGTCTCAGGGTGTAACATTGGTATAGAGTGAGTTTGACAGTGTGACATTGTTATGTGTGAGAGTCCCACCGTGTAAACTTGTTATGTGTCTGAGTTTCACAGAGTTACCATTTAATTTCGCTAAATTCGATATTCAAAATGTGATTTTAATGAGTTCCTCAGTGTAACCTTTTTAGGTGAGAGATTGCCACAGTGTAACCGTGTTATGTGAGTTATTTCCACAGTGTAAACTTGTCGTGTGAGAGAGTTGCACCGTATAATTTTGTTCACTTGTGGAATCCCATATTGTAAACTTCATGTGAGTTATTCCCACAGTGTAAACTTGTTGTGTGAGTCATTTACACAGTGTGACCTTGTTATGTGAGTGATTCCCACCATGTAAACTTGTTATGTGTCTGAGTTTCACTGTGTAACCTTGTAATTTTGCTAAATTCGATATTGTTTGTTGGTGAGTTCCTCAGTGCAACTTTTTTTAGTTGAATGTGTTCCACAGTGTGAGTGAGTCTCACCATTTGACCTAGTAATGTCAGTGAGTTTGAAAGTGTGACATTGTTATGGAAGTGAATTCCACAGTGTCAACCTGTCTAGTTAATGGGCCTCAGAGTGTAACATTGGTATAGAGTGTGTTCGACATTGTGACATTGTTATATGTGAGATTCTCACCGTGTAAACTTGTTATGTGGTTGAGTTTCACAGTGTTACCTTGTAATTCGCTAAATTCGACATTGAAAATGTTATGTTAGTGAATTCCTCAGTGTAACCTTTTTTGGTGAGTGAGTCCCACACTGTAAACTCGCCGCTGTACACTTTCACATCTGGCATCTGGCACGAATTCCATTCCACATCTGGTATCTGTCCTGAAGATCATTCTACTCTGGCATCTCGCCGCTGTACCATTACACATCCAGCATCTGTCAGGAAGTCCATTCCACATCCAGATTCTCACAGAAGGACCATTCCACCTCCGGCATCTGGCAGGTGGACCATTCCACATCTGGCATTTGGCAGGTGTACCATTCCACATCTGGCATCTGGCAGGCAGACCATTCCACATTTGGGCTTTTGCAGGTGGACAATTCCACCTCCAGGATCTGGCAAGCATACAATTCCACATCTGGCACGAATTATATTGTAATTCCAGAGTCTCACATGAGGAACATTCCACCTCCGGCATCTGGCAGATGTACCATTCCACATCCGGAATGTGTCAGACGAACATTCCACATCCAGCATCTTCCAGGTGGACAATTCCACATCCATCATCTGTTAGGCTGAGCAGTCCAATTCCAGCAAATGGCAGGAAGATAATACCAGATTCAGCATCTTACAGGCAGACCATTCCACATCCAGCATCTGGCAGGTAGTCAAGTCTAAATGCGGCATCTCGCTGGCAGACCAGTCCACATCTGGCATCTATCAGGCAGGCTAGTCAATATCTGGCATCAAGTGGGTGGACAATGCCACATCTGGCATCTGGCAGGCCGACCACTCCACATCCTGCATCTGGGAGAAAAAATACCATTCTACATCTGGCATCTGGCAGCAAACCATTCCCCATCCTGCAACTGGCAGATGGTCTATTCCAGTCCAGCATCAGTAAGGCAGACCATTCCATATCCAGCATCTGGCAGAGGACCATTCCACATCCTGCAACTGACAAGAATACCATTTCACATCTGGCATCTGGTACGAATTTCATTCCACATCCGGCATCCCGTCCAGAAGATCATTCTACATCCGGCATCTCGCCGCTGTACCATTACACGTCCGGCAGCTGGTACAAAGTCCATTCCACATCCGGATTCTCACAGAAGGACCATTCTACCTCCGGCATCTGGCAGGTGGAACATTCCACATCTGGCGTCTCGCAGGTGGACAATTATACCTCCGATATCTTGCAGGTGGACAATTCCACATCTAGCATCTGGCACGAATTATATTGTACATCCACATTCTCACATGAGGACCATCTGGCAGATGTACCATTCCAAATTCGGAATGTGTCAGAGGAACATTCCACATCCAGCATCATCCAGATGGACAATTCCACATCTGGCATCTGTTAGGCAGAGCAGTCCATGTCCAGAAAATGGCAGGAAGATGATACCAGATTCAGCATCTTACAGGTAGACCATTCCATATCTAGCATCTGGCAGGTAATCAATGCTAAATCCGGCATCTCACTGGCAGACCAGTCCAAATCTGGCATCTGGCAGGCCATCCCACAAATTCACCTTATTATGTGAGAGATTCCCAGAGTGTAAACTTGTTATGTGAGTGAGTTTGAAAGTGTGAGATTGTTATCGAAGTGATTTCCATAGTGTCAACCTTTCTACTTAGTGAGTATCAGGGTGTAACATTGGTATGGAGTGTGTTCGACAGTGTTACATTGTTATATGTGAGATTCCCACCGTGTAAACTTGTTATGTGGGTGAGTTTCACAGTGTTACCTTTTATTTCGCTAAATTCGACATTGAAAATGTTACGTTAGTGAATTCCTCAGGGTAACCTTTTTAGGTGAGTGAGTCCCACACTGTAAACTCGCCGCTGTACCATTTCACATCTGGCATCTAGCACGAATTCCATTCCACATCCGGTATCTGTCCAAAAGATCATTCTACTCTGGCATCACGCCGCTGTACCATTACACATCCAGCAACTGTCATAAAGTCCATTCCACATCTGGATTCACACAGAAGAACCATTCCACCTCCGGCATCTGGCAGGTGGACCATTCCATATCTGGCATCTGGCAGGTGGACCATTCCACATCTGGCATCTGGCAGGCAGACCATTCCACATTTGGGCTTTTGCAGGTGGACAATTCCACTTCCGGAATCTGGCAAGCATACAATTCCACATCTGGCATCTTGCACGAATTATATTGTACATCCAGAGTCTCACATGAGGAACATTCCACCTCCGGCATCTGGCAGATGTACCATTCCACATCCGGAATGTGTCAGAGGAACATTCCACATCCAGCATCTTCCAGGTGGACAATTCCACATCCATCATCTGTTAGGCTGAGCAGTCCAATTCCAGCAAATGGCAGGAAGATGATAGCAGATTCAGCATCTTACAGGCAGACCATTCCACAGCCAGCATCTGGCAGGTAGTCAATTCTAAATGCGGCATCTCGCTATCGACCAGTCCATATCTGGCATCTATCAGGCAGACTAGTCAATATCTGGCATCAAGTGGGTGGACAATGCCACATCTGGCATCTGGCAGGCCGACCACTCCACATCCTGCATCTGGGGAAAATAAACCCATTCTACATCTGGAATCTGGCAGCAAACCATTCCCCATCCTGCAACTGGCAGGTGGTCTATTCCACTCCAGCTTCAGCCAGACACACCATTCCATAGCCAGCATCCGGCAGAGGACCATTCCACATCCTGAAACTGACAAGCATACCATTTCACATCTGGTATCTGGCACGAATTTCATTCCACATCCGGCATCCCGTCCAGAAGATCATTCTACATCCGGGATCTCGCCGCTGTACCATTACACGTCCGGCATCTGGTACAAAGTCCATTCCACATCCGGATTCTCACAGAAGGACCATTCCACCTCCGGCATCTGGCAGGTGGAACATTCCACATCTGGCGACTCGCATTAGACAATTATACCTCCGACATCTTGCAGGTGGACAATTCCACATCTAGCATCTAGCACGAATTATATTGTACATCCACATTCTCACATGAGGACCATCTGGCAGATGTACCATTCCAAATCCGGAATGTGTCAGAGGAACATTCCACATCCAGCATCTTCCAGATGGACAATTCCACATCAGGCATCTGTTAGGCAGAGCAGTCCATGTCCAGCAAATGGCAGGAAGATGATACCAGATTCAGCATCTTACAGGCAGACCTTTCCTCATCTAGCATGTGGCAGGTAGTCAATTCTAAATCCGGCATCTCACTGGCAGACCAGTCCAAATCTGGCATCTGGCAGGCCAAACACTCCACATTCAGTATCTGGCAGGAGTACCATTCCACATCTGGCATTTGGCAGCAAACAAATCCACATCCGGCGATGAACAGTATAAATTTGTTATGTGAGTGAGTTCCACAGTGTAACCGTGTTATGTGAGTCAGTTCCACAGTGTAAACTTGTCATATGAGAGAGTTGCACAGTATAATTTTTTTTACTTAGTGTTAGCCATATTCCAAACTATATGTTAGTGTGTCCCACAGTGTAAACTTGTTGTGTGAGTCATTTACACAGTGTGACCTTGTTATGTGAGTGATTCCCACCATGTAAACTTGTTATGTGTCTGAGTTTCACTGTGTAACCTTGTAATTTTGCTAAATTCGATATTGTTTGTTGGTGAGTTCCTCAGTGCAACTTTTTTAGGTGAGTGTGTTCCACAGTGTGAGTGAGTCTCACCATTTGACCTTATAATGTCAGTGAGTTTGAAAGTGTGACATTGTTATGGAAGTGAATTCCACAGTGTGAACCTGTCTAGTTAATGGGCATCAGAGTGTAACATTGGTATAGAGTGTGTTCGACAGTGTGACATTGTTATATGTGAGATTCTCACCGTGTAAACTTGTTATGTGGTTGAGTTTCACAGTGTTACCTTGTAATTCGCTAAATTCGACATTGAAAATGTTATGTTAGTGAATTCCTCAGTGTAACCTTTTTAGGTGAGTGAGTCCCACACTGTAAACTCGCCGCTGTACACTTTCACATCTGGCATCTGGCACGAATTCCATTCCACATCTGGTATCTGTCCTGAAGATCATTCTACTCTGGCATCTCTCCGCTGTACCATTACACATCCAGCATCTGTCAGGAAGTCCATTCCACATCCGGATTCTCACAGAAGGACCATTCCACCTCCGGCATCTGGCAGGTGGACCATTCCACATCTGGCATTTGGCAGGTGTACCATTCCACATCTGGCATCTGGCAGGCAGACCATTCCACATTTGGGCTTTTGCAGGTGGACAATTCCACCTCCGGGATCTGGCAAGCATACAATTCCACATCTGGCATCTGGCACGAATTATATTGTAATTCCAGAGTCTCACATGAGGAACATTCCACATCCAGCATCTTCCAGTTAGACAATTCCACATCCATCATCTGTAAGGCTGAGCAGTCCAATCCCAGCAAATGGCAGGAAGATGATAGCAGATTCAGCATCTTACAGGCAGACCATTCCACATCCAGCATCTGGCAGGTAGTCAATTCTAAATGCGGCATCTCGCTGGCAGACCAGTCCACATCTGGCATCTATCAGGCAGACTAGTCAATATCTGGCATCAAGTGGGTGGACAATGCCACATCTGGCATCTGGCAGGCCGACCACTCCACATCCTGCATCTGGGAGAAAAAATACCATTCTACATCTGGCATCTGGCAGCAAACCATTCCCCATCCTGCAACTGGCAGATGGTCTATTCCACTCCAGCATCAGCCAGGCAGACCATTCCATATCCAGCATCTGACAGAGGACCATTCCACATCCTGCAACTGACAAGCATACCATTTCACATCTGGCATCTGGCACGAATTTCATTCCACATCCGGCATCCATCCAGAAGATCATTCTACATCCGGCATCTCGCCGCTGTACCATTACACGTCCGGCATCTGGTACAAAGTCCATTCCACATCCGGATTCTCACAGAAGGACCATTCTACCTCCGGCATCTGGCAGGTGGAACATTCCACATCTGGCGTCTCGCAGGGGGACAATTATACCTCCGATATCTTGCAGGTGGGCAATTCCACAACTAGAATCTGGCACGAATTATATTGTATATCCACATTCTCACTTGAGGACCATCTGGCAGATGTACCATTCCAAAACCGGAATGTGTCAGAGGAACATTCCACATCCAGCATCTTCCAGATGGACAATTCCACATCTGGCATCTGTTAGGCAGAGCAGTCCATGTCCAGCAAATGGCAGGAAGATGATACCAGATTCAGCATCTTACAGGCAGACCATTCCATATCTAGCATCTGGCAGGTAGTCAATGCTAAATCCGGCATCTCACTGGCAGACCAGTCCAAATCTCGCATCTGGTAGGCCAACCATTCCACATTTAGTATCTGGCTGGAGTACCATTCCACATCTGGCATTTGGCAGCAAACAAATCCACATCTGGCGATTGACAGTATAAATTTGTTATGTGAGTGAGTTCCCCAGTGTAACCGTGTTATGTGAGTCAGTTCCACAGTGTAAACTTGTCATATGAGAGAGTTGCACAGTATAATTTTGTTTACTTAGTGTAACCCATATTCCAAACTATATGTTAGTGTGTCCCACAGAGTAAACTTGTTGTGTGAGTAATTTAGACAGTGTGACCTTATTATGTGAGTGAGTCCCACCGTTTGCCCTTGTTATCTGAGAGAGTTTGAAAGTGTGACGTTGTTATGGAAGTGAATTCCACAGTGTCAACCTGTCTAGTTAGTGAGCCTCAGAGTGTAACATTGGTAGAGAGTGAGTTTGACTGTGTGACATTGTTATGTGTGAGATTCCCACAGTGTAAACTTGTTATGTGGGTGAGTTTCACAGTGTTACCTTGTAATTTTGCTAAATTGATATTGAACATGTTATGTTAGTGAGTTCCTCAATGAAACATGTTGAGGTGAGTGTGTTCCACAGTGTAACCGTGTTATTTTGGAGAGTTCCACAGTATAATTTTGGGTACTTAGGGCATCCCATATTGTAAACTTTATGTTAGTGGGTCCTACAGTGTAAATCTGTTCTGTGAGTAATTTACAAAGTGTGACCTTATTATGTGCATCCCACAAATTCACCTTATTATGTGAGAGATTCCCAGAGTGTAAACTTGTTATGTGAGTGAGTTTGAAAGTGTGACATTGTTATCGATGTGATTTCCATAGTGTCAACCTTTCTACTTAGTGAGTATCAGGGTGTAACATTGGTATGGGGTGTGTTCGACAGTGTTACATTGTTATATGTGAGATTCCCACCGTGTAAACTTGTTATGTGGGTGAGTTTCACAGTGTAACCTTGTATTTCGCTAAATTCGACATTGAAAATGTTACGTTAGTGAATTCCTCAGGGCAACCTTTTTAGGTGAGTGAGTCCCACACTGTAAACTCGCCGCTGTACACTTTCACATCTGGCATCTGGCACGAATTCCATTCCACATCTGGTATCTGTCCTGAAGATCATTCTACTCTGGCATCTCGCCGCTGTACCATTACACATCCAGCATCTGTCAGGAAGTCCATCCACATCCGGATTCTCACAGAAGGATCATTCCACCTCCGGCATCTGGCAGGTGGACCATTCCACATCTGGCATTTGGCAGGTGTACCATTCCACATCTGGCATCTGGCAGGCAGACCATTCCACATTTGGGCTTTTGCAGGTGGACAATTCCACCTCCGGGATCTGGCAAGCATACAATTCCACATCTGGCATCTGGCACGAATTATATTGTAATTCCAGAGTCTCACATGAGGAACATTCCACCTCCGGCAACTGGCAGATGTACCATTCCACATCCGGAATGTGTCAGACGAACATTCCACATCCAGCATCTTCCAGGTGGAAAATTCCACATCCATCATCTGTTAGGCTGAGCAGTCCAATTCCAGCAAATGGCAGGAAGATGATACCAGATTCAGCATCTTACAGGCAGACCATTCCACATCCAGCATCTGGCAGGTAGTCAATTCTAAATGCGGCAACTCGCTGTTAGACCAGTCCTCATCTGGCAGCTATCAGGCAGTCTAGTCAATATCTGGCATCAAGTGGGTGGACAATGCCACATCTGGCATCTGGCAGGCCGACCACTCCACATCCTGCATCTGGGAAAAAAATACCATTCTACATCTGGCATCTGGCAGCAAACCATTCCCCATCCTGCAACTGGCAGATGGTCTATTCCACTCCAGCATCAGCCAGGAAGACCATTCCATATCCAGCATCTGGCAGAGGACCATTCCACATCCTGCAACTGACAAGCATACCATTTCACATCAGGCATCTGGCACGAATTTCATTCCACATCCGGCATCCGTCCAGAAGATCATTCTACATCCGGCATCTCGCCGCTGTACCATTACACGTCCGGCATCTGGTACAAAGTCCATTCCACATCCGGATTCTCACAGAAGGACCATTCTACCTCCGGCATCTGGCAGGTGGACCATTCCACATCTGGCATTTGGCAGGTGTACCATTCCACATCTGGCATCTGGCAGGCAGACTAGTCAATATCTGGCATCAAGTGGGTGGACAATGCCACATCTGGCATCAGGCAGTCCGACCACTCCACATGCTGCATCTGGGAAAAAAAAACATTCTATATCTGGCATCTGGCAGCAAACCATTCCCCATCCTGCAACTGACAGGTGGTCTATTCCACACCAGCATCAGCCAGGCAGACCATTCCATATCCAACATCTGGCAGAGGACCATTCCACATCCTGAAACTGACAAGCATACCATTTCAAATCTGGCATCTGGCACGAATTTCATTCCACATCCGGCATCCGTCCAGAAGATCATTCTACATCCGGCATATCGCCGCAGTACCATTACACGTCCGGCATCTGGTACAAAGTCCATTCCACATCCGGATTCTCACAGAAGGACCATTCCACCTCCGGCATCTGGCAGGTGGAACATTCCACATCTGGCGACTCGCAGGTGGACAATTATACCTCCGACATCTTGCAGGTGGACAATTCCACATCTAGCATCTGGCACGAATTATATTGTACAACCACATTCTCACATGAGAACCACCTGATAGATGTACCATTCCAAATCCAGAATGTGCCAGAGGAACATTCCACATCCAGCATCTTCCAGATGGACAATTCCACATCTGGCATCTGTTAGGCAGACCTGTCCATGTCCAGCAAATGGCAGGAAGATGATACCAGATTCAGCATCTTACAGGCAGACCATTCCACATCTAGCATCTGGCAGGTAGTCAATTTTAAATCCGCATCTCACTGGCAGACCAGTCCAAATCTGGCATCTGGCAGGCCAACCACTCCACATTCAGAATCTGGCAGGAGTACCATTCCACATCTGGCATTTGGCAGCAAACAAATCCACATCCGGCGATTTACAGTATAAATTTGTTACGTGAGTGAGTTCCACAGTGTAACCGTGTTATGTGAGTCAGTTCCACAGTGTAAACTTGTCATATGAGAGAGTTGCACAGTATAATTTTGTTTACTTAGTGTAACCTATATTCCAAACTATATGTTAGTGTGACCCACAGTGTAAACTTCTGTGAGTAATTTACATAGTGTGACCTTGTCATGTGATTGATTCCCACCATGTAAACTTGTTATGTGTCTGAGTTTCACAGTCTAACCTTGTAATTTTGCTAAATTCGACATTGAAAAAGTTATGTTGGTGAGTTCCTCAGTGTAACTTTTTTAGGTGAGTGTGTTCCACAGTGTAAACTTGCCATGTGAGAGAGTTGCACAGTATAATTTTGGGTACTGAGGGAATCCCATATTGTAAACTTTATGTTAGTGAGTCCCACAGTGTAAATTTGTTATGTGAGTGATTTACACAGTGTGACCTTATTATGTGAGTCCCACAAATTCACCTTATTATGTGAGAGATTCCCATAGTGTAAACTTGTTATGTGAGTGAGTTTGAAAGTGTGACATTGTTATCGAAGTGATTTCCATAGTGTCAACCTTTCTACTTAGTGAGTCTCAGGGTGTAACATTGGTATGGAGTGCGTTCGACAGTGTGACATTTTATGTGTGAGATTCCCAAGGTGTAAATTTTTTATGTGGGTGATTTTCACAGTGTAACCTTGTAATTTTGCTAAATTCAGTATTGAAAATGTTATCTTAGTGAGTTCCTCAGTGCAACTTTTTTAGGTGAGTGTGTTCCACAGTGTGAGTGAGTCTCACCATTTGACCTTGTAATGTCAGTGAGTTTGAAAGTGTGACATTGTTATGGAACTGAATTCCACAGTGTCAACCTGTCTAGTTAGTGAGCCTCAGAGTGTAACATTGGTATAGAGTGAGTTTGACAGTGTGACATTGTTATGTGTGAGAGTCCCACCGTGTAAACTTGTTATGTGTCTGAGTTTGACAGAGTTACCTTTTAATTTCGCTAAATTCGATATTCAAAATGTGATTTTAATGAGTTCCTCAGTGTAACCTTTTTAGGTGACAGATTCCCACAGTGTAACCGTGTTATGTGAGTTATTTCCACAGTGTAAACTTGTCGTGTGAGAGAGTTGCACCGTATAATTTTGTTCACTTGTGGAATCCCATATTGTAAACTTCATGTGAGTTAGTCCCACAGTGTAAACATGTTGTGTGAGTCATTTACACAGTGTGACCTTGTTATGTGAGTGATTCCCACCATGTAAACTTGTTATGTGTCTGAGTTTCACTGTGTAACCTTGTAATTTTGCTAAATTCGATATTGTTTGTTGGTGAGTTCCTCAGTGCAACTTTTTTTAGGTGAGTGTGTTCCACAGTGTGAGTGAGTCTCACCATTTGACCTTGTAATGTCAGTGAGTTTGAAAGTGTGACATTGTTATGGAAGTGAATTCCACAGTGTCAACCTGTCTAGTTAATGGGCCTCAGAGTGTAACATTGGTATAGAGTGTGTTCGACATTGTGACATTGTTATATGTGAGATTCTCACCGTGTAAACTTGTTATGTGGTTGAGTTTCACAGTGTTACCTTGTAATTCGCTAAATTCGATATTGAAAATGTTATGTTAGTGAATTCCTCAGTGTAACCTTTTTAGGTGAGTGAGTCCCACACTGTAAACTCTCCGCTGTACACTTTCACATCTGGCATCTGGCACGAATTCCATTCCACATCTGGTATCTGTCCTGAAGATCATTCTACTCTGGCATCTCGCCGCTGTACCATTACACATCCAGCATCTGTCAGGAAGTCCATTCCACATCCAGATTCTCACAGAAGGACCATTCCACCTCCGGCATCTGGCAGGTGGACCATACCACATCTGGCATTTGGCAGGTGTACCATTCCACATCTGGCATCTGGCAGGCAGACCATTCCACATTTGGGCTTTTGCAGGTGGACAATTCCACCTCCAGGATCTGGCAAGCATACAATTCCACATCTGGCATCTGGCACGAATTATATTGTAATTCCAGAGTCTCACATGAGGAACATTCCACCTCCGGCATCTGGCAGATGTACCATTGCTCATCCGGAATGTGTCAGACGAACATTCCACATCCAGCATCTTCCAGGTGGACAATTCCACATCCATCATCTGTTAGGCTGAGCAGTCCAATTCCAGCAAATGGCAGGAAGATGGTACCAGATTCAGCATCTTACAGGCAGACCATTCCACATCCAGCATCTGGCAGGTAGTCAATTCTAAATGCGGCATCACGCTGGCAGACCAGTCCACATCTGGCATCTATCAGGCAGGCTAGTCAATATCTGGCATCAAGTGGGTGGACAATGCCACATCTGGCATCTGGCAGGCCGACCACTCCACATCCTGCATCTGGGAGAAAAAATACCATTCTACATCTGGCATCTGGCAGCAAACCATTTCCCATCCTGCAACTGGCAGATGGTCTTTTCCACTCCAGCATCAGTCAGGCAGACCATTCCATATCCAGCATCTGGCAGAGGACCATTCCACATCCTGCAACTGACAAGCATACCATTTCACATCTGGCATCTGGCACGAATTTCATTCCACATCCGGCATCCGTCCAGAAGATCATTCTACATCCGGCATCTCGCCGCTGTACCATTACACGTCCGGCATCTGGTACAAAGTCCATTCCACATCCGGATTCTCACAGAAGGACCATTCTACCTCCGGCATCTGGCAGGTGGAACATTCCACATCTGGCGTCTCGCAGGTGGACAATTATACCTCCGATATCTTGCAGGTGGACAATTCCACATCTAGCATCTGGCACGAATTATATTGTACATCCACATTCTCACATGAGGACCATCTGGCAGATGTACCATTCCAAATTCGGAATGTGTCAGAGGAACATTCCACATCCAGCATCATCCAGATGGACAATTCCACATCTGGCATCTGTTAGGCAGAGCAGTCCATGTCCAGCAAATGGCAGGAAGATGATACCAGATTCAGCATCTTACAGGTAGACCATTCGATATCTAGCATCTGGCAGGTAATCAATGCTAAATCCGGCATCTCACTGGCAGACCAGTCCAAATCTGGCATCTGGCAGGCCATCCCACAAATTCACCTTATTATGTGAGAGATTCCCAGAGTGTAAACTTGTTATGTGAGTGAGTTTGAAAGTGTGAGATTGTTATCGAAGTGATTTCCATAGTGTCAACCTTTCTACTTAGTGAGTATCAGGGTGTAACATTGGTATGGAGTGTGTTCGACAGTGTTACATTGTTACATGTGAGATTCCCACCGTGTAAACTTGTTAAGTGGGTGAGTTTCACAGTGTTACCTTGTATTTCGCTAAATTCGACATTGAAAATGTTACGTTAGTGAATTCCTCAGGGTAACCTTTTTAGGTGAGTGAGTCCCACACTGTAAACTCGCCGCTGTACCATTTCACATCTGGCATCTAGCACGAATTCCATTCCACATCCGGTATCTGTCCAGAAGATCATTCTACTCTGGCATCTCGACGCTGTACCATTACACATCCAGCAACTGTCATGAAGTCCTTTCCACATCCGGATTCACACAGAAGGACCATTCCACCTCCGGCATCTGGCAGGTGGACCATTCCATATCTGGCATCTGGCAGGCAGACCATTCCACATTTGGGCTTTTGCAGGTGGACAATTCCACCTCCGGAATCTGGCAAGCATACAATTCCACAACTGGCATCTGGCACGAATTATATTGTACATCCAGAGTCTCACATGAGGAACATTCCACCTCCGGCATCTGGCAGATGTACCATTCCACATCCGGAATGTGTCAGAGGAAAATTCCACATCCAGCATATTCCAGGTGGACAATTCCACATCCATCATCTGTTAGGCTGAGCAGTCCAATTCCAGCAAATGGCAGGAAGATTATAGCAGATTCAGCATCTTACAGGCAGACCATTCCACAGCCAGCATCTGGCAGGTAGTCAATTCTAAATGCGGCATCTCGCTATCGACCAGTCCACATCTGGCATCTATCAGGCAGACTAGTCAATATCTGGCATCAAGTGGGTGGACAATGCCACATCTGGCATCTGGCAGGCCGACCACTCCACATCCTGCATCTGGGGAAAATAAACCCATTCTACATCTGGAATCTGGCAGCAAACCATTCCCCATCCTGCAACTGGCAGGTGGTCTATTCCACTCCAGCTTCAGCCAGGCAGACCATTCCATAGCCAGCATCCGGGTGAGGACCATTCCACATCCTGAAACTGACAAGCATACCATTTCACATCTGGTATCTGGCACGAATTTCATTCCACATCCGGCATCCCGTCCAGAAGATCATTCTACATCCGGGATCTCGCCGCTGTACCATTACACGTCCGGCATCTGGTACAAAGTCCATTCCACATCTGGATTCTCACAGAAGGACCATTCCACCTCCGGCATCTGGCAGGTGGAACATTCCACATCTGGCGACTCGCATTAGACAATTATACCTCCGACATCTTGCAGGTGGACAATTCCACATCTATCATCTGGCACGAATTATATTGTACATCCACATTCTCACATGAGGACCATCTGGCAGATGTACCATTCCAAATCCGGAATGTGTCAGAGGAACATTCCACATCCAGCATCTTCCAGATGGACAATTCCACATCAGGCATCTGTTAGGCAGAGCAGTCCATGTCCAGCAAATGGCAGGAAGATGATACCAGATTCAGCATCTTACTGGCAGACCATTCCACATCTAGCATGTGGCAGGTAGTCAATTCTAAATCCGGCATCTCACTGGCAGACCAGTCCAAATCTGGCATCTGGCAGGCCAAACACTCCACATTCAGTATCTGGCAGGAGTACCATTCCACATCTGGCATTTGGCAGCAAACAAATCCACATCCGGCGATGAACAGTATAAATTTGTTATGTGAGTGAGTTCCACAGTGTAACCGTGTTATGTGAGTCAGTTCCACAGTGTAAACTTGTCATATGAGAGAGTTGCACAGTATAATTTTTTTTACTTAGTGTAACCCATATTCCAAACTATATGTTAGTGTGTCCCACAGGTTAAACTTGTTGTGTGAGTAATTTAGACAGTGTGACCTTATTATGTGAGTGATTCCCACCATGTAAACTAGTAATGTGTCTGAGTTTCACTGTGTAACCTTGTAATTTTGCTAAATTCGATATTGTTTGTTCGTGAGTTCCTCAGTGCAACTTTTTTAGGTGAGTGAGTTCCACAGTGTAACCGTGTTATTTAATTTACACAGTGTGACCTTGTTATGTGAGTGAGTCCCACCGTTTGACCTTGTTATATGAGAGAGTTTGAAAGTGTGACGTTGTTATGGAAGTGAATTCCACAGTGTCAACCTGTCTAGTTAGTGGGCCTCAGAGTATAACATTGGTATAGAGTGAGTTTGACTGTGTGACATTGTTATGTGTGAGAGTCCCAACGTGTAAACTTGTTATGTGTCTGAGTTTCACAGTGTTACCTTTTAATTTCGCTAAATTCGATTTTGAAAATGTGATGTTAATGAGTTCCTCAGTGTAATCTTTTTAGGTGAGTAAGTCCCATGGTGTAAACTTGTTATGGGAGTAACTTACACAGTGTGACCGTATTATGTGAGTCCCAAAATTTGACCTTGTTGTGTGAGTGATTCCCACCATGTAAACTGGTTATGTGCCTGAGTTTCACAGTGTAACCATGTAATTTTGCTAAATTCGAAATTGAAAAAGTTATATTAGTGAGTTCCTCAGTGCATTTTTTTAGGTGAGTGAGTTCCACAGTGTAAACTTGTTATGTGAGTGAGTTCCACAGTGTAAACTTGTCATGTGAGAGATTTGCACAGTATAATTTTGGGTACTTAGGGAATCCCATATTGTAAACTTTATGTTAGTGAGTCCCACAGTGTAAATTTGTTCTGTGAGTAATTTACACAGTGTGACCTTATTATGTGCATCCCACAAATTCACCTTATTATGTGAGAGATTCCCAGAGTGTAAACTTGTTATGTGAGTGAGTTTGAAAGTGTGACATTGTTATCGAAGTGATTTCCATAGTGTCAACCTTTCTACTTAGTGAGTATCAGAGTGTAACATAGGTATGGAGTGTGTTCGACAGTGTTACATTGTTATATGTGAGATTCCCACCATGTAAACTTGTTATGTGGGTGAGTTTCACAGTGTAACCTTGTAATTTTGCTAAATTCAGTATTGAAAATGTTATGTTAGTGAATTTCTCAGCGTGACCTTTTTAGGTGAGTGAGTCCCATACTGTAAACTCACCGCTGTACCATTTCAAATCTGGCATCTGGCACGAATTCCATTCCACATCCGGTATATTGTCCAGAAGATCATTATACTCTGGCATCTCGCCGCTGTTCCATTACACATCCAGCATCTGTCATGAAGTCCATTCCACATCCGGATTCTCACAGAAGAACCATTCCACCTCCGGCATCTGGCAGGTGGACCATTCCACATCTGGCATCTTGCAGGCAGACCATTCCACATTTGTGTGTTTGCAGGTGGACAATTCCAACTCCGGGATCTTGCAAGCATACATATCCACATCTGGCATCTGGCACAAATTATATTGTACATATAGAGCCTCACATGAGGAACATTCCACCTCCGTCATCTGGCAGATGTACCATTCCACATGCGGAATGTGTCAGAGGAACATTCCACATCCAGCATCTTCCAGGTGGACAATTCCACATCCATTATCTGTTAGGCTGAGCAGTCGAATTCCAGCAAATGGCAGGAAGATGATACCAGATTCAGCATCTTACAGGCAGACCATTCCACATCCAGCATCTGGCAGGTAGTCAATTCTAAATGCGGCATCTCGCTGGCAGACCAGTCCATATCTGGCATCTATCAGGCAGACTAGTCAATATCTGGGATCAAGTGGGTGGACAATGCCACATCTGGCATCAGGCAGTCCGACCACTCCACATGCTGCATCTGGGAAAAAAAAACATTCTATATCTGGCATCTGGCAGCAAACCATTCCCCATCCTGCAACTGGCAGGTGGTCTATTCCACACCAGCATCAGCTAGGCAGACTATTCCATATCCAGCATCTGGCAGAGGACCATTCCACATCCTGAAACTGACAAGCATACCATTTCACATCTGGCATCTGGCACGAATTTCATTCCACATCCGGCATCCGTCCAGAAGATCATTCTACATCCGGCATCTCGCCGCTGTACCATTACACGTCCGGCATCTGGTACAAAGTCCATTCCACATCCGGATTCTCACAGAAGGACCATTCTACCTCCGGCATCTGGCAGGTGGAACATTCCACATCTGGCGACTCGCAGGTGGACAATTATACCTCCGATATCTTGCAGGTGGGCAATTCCACATCTAGCATCTGGCACGAATTATATTGTACATCCACATTCTCACATGAGGACCATCTGGCAGATGTACCATTCCAAATCCGGAATGTGTCAGAGGAACATTCCACATCCAGCATCTTCCAGATGGACAATTCCACATCAGGCATCTGTTAGGCAGAGCAGTCCATGTCCAGAAAATGGCAGGAAGATGATACCAGATTCAGCATCTTACAGGCAGACCTTTCCTCATCTAGCATGTGGCAGGTAGTCAATTCTAAATCCGGCATCTCACTGGCAGACCAGTCCAAATCTGGCATCTGGTAGGCCAAACACTCCACATTCAGTATCTGGCAGGAGTACCATTCCACATCTGGCATTTGGCAGCAAACAAATCCACATCCGGCGATGAACAGTATAAATTTGTTATGTGAGTGAGTTCCACAGTGTAACCGTGTTATGTGAGTCAGTTCCACAGTGTAAACTTGTCATATGAGAGAGTTGCACAGTATAATTTTTTTTACTTAGTGTAACCCATATTCCAAACTATATGTTAGTGTGTCCCACAGTGTAAACTTGTTGTGTGAGTCATTTACACAGTGTGACCTTGTTATGTGAGTGATTCCCACCATGTAAACTTGTTATGTGTCTGAGTTTCACTGTGTAACCTTGTAATTTTGCTAAATTCGATATTGTTTGTTGGTGAGTTCCTCAGTGCAACTTTTTTAGGTGAGTGTGTTCCACAGTGTGAGTGAGTCTCACCATTTGACCTTGTAATGTCAGTGAGTTTGAAAGTGTGACATTGTTATGGAAGTGAATTCCACAGTGTCAACCTGTCTAGTTAATGGGCATCAGAGTGTAACATTGGTATAGAGTGTGTTCGACAGTGTGACATTGTTATATGTGAGATTCTCACCGTGTAAACTTGTTATGTGGTTGAGTTTCACAGTGTTACCTTGTAATTCGCTAAATTCGACATTGAAAATGTTATGTTAGTGAATTCCTCAGAGTAACCTTTTTAGGTGAGTGAGTCCCACACTGTAAACTCGCCGCTGTACACTTTCACATCTGGCATCTGGCACGAATTCCATTCCACATCTGGTATCTGTCCTGAAGATCATTCTACTCTGGCATCTCTCCGCTGTACCATTACACATCCAGCATCTGTCAGGAAGTCCATTCCACATCCGGATTCTCACAGAAGGACCATTCCACCTCCGGCATCTGGCAGGTGGACCATTCCACATCTGGCATTTGGCAGGTGTACCATTCCACATCTGGCATCTGGCAGGCAGACCATTCCACATTTGGGCTTTTGCAGGTGGACAATTCCACCTCCGGGATCTGGCAAGCATACAATTCCACATCTGGCATCTGGCACGAATTATATTGTAATTCCAGAGTCTCACATGAGGAACATTCCACATCCAGCATCTTCCAGGTGGACAATTCCACATCCATCATCTGTAAGGCTGAGCAGTCCAATCCCAGCAAATGGCAGGAAGATGATAGCAGATTCAGCATCTTACAGGCAGACCATTCCACATCCAGCATCTGGCAGGTAGTCAATTCTAAATGCGGCATCTCGCTGGCAGACCAGTCCACATCTGGCATCTATCAGGCAGACTAGTCAATATCTGGCATCAAGTGGGTGGACAATGCCACATCTGGCATCTGGCAGGCCGACCACTCCACATCCTGCATCTGGGAGAAAAAATACCATTCTACATCTGGCATCTGGCAGCAAACCATTCCCCATCCTGCAACTGGCAGATGGTCTATTCCACTCCAGCATCAGCCAGGCAGACCATTCCATATCCAGCATCTGACAGAGGACCATTCCACATCCTGCAACTGACAAGCATACCATTTCACATCTGGCATCTGGCACGAATTTCATTCCACATCCGGCATCCGTCCAGAAGATCATTCTACATCCGGCATCTCGCCGCTGTACCATTACACGTCCGGCATCTGGTACAAAGTCCATTCCACATCCGGATTCTCACAGAAGGACCATTCTACCTCCGGCATCTGGCAGGTGGAACATTCCACATCTGGCGTCTCGCAGGGGGACAATTATACCTCCGATATCTTGCAGGTGGGCAATTCCACAACTAGAATCTGGCACGAATTATATTGTATATCCACATTCTCACTTGAGGACCATCTGGCAGATGTACCATTCCAAATCCGGAATGTGTCAGAGGAACATTCCACATCCAGCATCTTCCAGATGGACAATTCCACATCTGGCATCTGTTAGGCAGAGCAGTCCATGTCCAGCAAATGGCAGGAAGATGATACCAGATTCAGCATCTTACAGGCAGACCATTCCATATCTAGCATCTGGCAGGTAGTCAATGCTAAATCCGGCATCTCACTGGCAGACCAGTCCAAATCTGGCATCTGGTAGGCCAACCATTCCACATTTAGTATCTGGCAGGAGTACCATTCCACATCTGGCATTTGGCAGCAAACAAATCCACATCTGGCGATTGACAGTATAAATTTGTTATGTGAGTGAGTTCCCCAGTGTAACCGTGTTATGTGAGTCAGTTCCACAGTGTAAACTTGTCATATGAGAGAGTTGCACAGTATAATTTTGTTTACTTAGTGTAACCCATATTCCAAACTATATGTTAGTGTGTCCCACAGAGTAAACTTGTTGTGTGAGTAATTTAGACAGTGTGACCTTATTATGTGAGTGAGTCCCACCGTTTGCCCTTGTTATCTGAGAGAGTTTGAAAGTGTGACGTTGTTATGGAAGTGAATTCCACAGTGTCAACCTGTCTAGTTAGTGAGCCTCAGAGTGTAACATTGGTAGAGAGTGAGTTTGAGTGTGTGACATTGTTAAGTGTGAGATTCCCACAGTGTAAACTTGTTATGTGGGTGTGTTTCACAGTGTTACCTTGTAATTTTGCTAAATTCGATATTGAACATGTTATGTTAGTGAGTTCCTCAATGAAACATGTTCAGGTGTGTGTGTTCCACAGTGTAACCGTGTTATTTTGGAGTGTTCCACAGTATAATTTTTGGTATTTAGGGCATCCTATATTGTAAACTTTATGTTAGTGAGTCCCACAGCATAAATTTGTTATGTGAGTAATTTTCACAGTGTGACCTTATTATGTTAGTCCCACAAGTTGTCTTTATTATGTGAGAAATTCCCACAGAGTAAACTTGTAATGTCAATGAGTTTGAAAGTGTGACATTGTTATGGAAGTGAATTCCACAGTGTCAACCTGTCTAGTTAGTGGGCCTCAGAGTATAACATTGGTGTAGAGTGAGTTTGACTGTGTGACATTGTTATGTGTGAGAGTCCCACCGTGTAAACTTGTTATGTGTCTGAGTTTCACAGTGTTACCTTTTAATTTCGCTAAATTCGATTTTGAAAATGTGATGTTAATGAGTTCCTCAGTGTAATCTTTTTAGGTGAGTAAGTCCCATGGTGTAAACTTGTTATGGGAGTAACTTACACAGTGTGACCGTATTATGTGAGTCCCAAAATTTGACCTTGTTGTGTGAGTGATTCCCAACATGTAAACTGGTTATTTGCCTGAGTTTCACAGTGTAACCATGTAATTTTGCTAAATTCGAAATTGAAAAAGTTATATTAGTGAGTTCCTCAGTGCAACTTTTTTAGGTGAGTGAGTTCCACAGTGTAAACTTGTTATGTGAGTGAGTTCCACAGTGTAAACTTGTCATGTGAGAGATTTGCACAGTATAATTTTGGGTACTTAGGGAATCCCATATTGTAAACTTTATGTTAGTGAGTCCCACAGTGTAAATTTGTTCTGTGAGTAATTTACACAGTGTGACCTTATTATGTGCATCCCACAAATTCACCTTATTATGTGAGAGATTCCCAGAATGTAAACTTGTTATGTGAGTGAGTTTGAAAGTGTGACATTGTTATCGAAGTGAATTCCATAGTGTCAACCTTTCTACTTAGTGAGTCTCAGGGTGTAATATTGGTATGGAGTGCGTTCGACAATGTGACATTTTATGTGTGAGATTCCCAAGGTGTAAATTTTTTATGTGGGTGAGTTTCACAGTGTAACCTTGTAATTTCGCTAAATTCAGTAATGAAAATGTTATGTTAGTGAGTTCCTCAGTGCAACTTTTTTAGGTGAGTGTGTTCCACAGTGTGAGTGAGTGTCACCATTTGACCTTGTAATGTCAGTGAGTTTGAAAGTGTGACATTGTTATGGAAGTGCATTCCACAGTGTCAACCTGTCTAGTTAGTGAGCCTCAGAGTTGAGTTTGACAGTGTGACATTGTTATGTGTGAGAGTCCCACCGTGTAAACTTGTTATGTGTCTGAGTTTCACAGAGTTACCTTTTAATTTCACTAAATTCGATATTCAAAATGTGATTTTAATGAGTTCCTCAGTGTAACCTTTTTAGGTGAGAGATTCCCACAGTGTAACCGTGTTATGTGAGTTATTTCCACAGTGTAAACTTGTCGTGTGAGAGAGTTGCACCGTATAATTTTGTTCACTTGTGGAATCCCATATTGTAAACTTCATGTGAGTTAGTCCCACAGTGTAAACTTGTTGTGTGAGTCATTTACACAGTGTGACCTTGTTATGTGCATCCCACAAATTCACCTTATTATGTGAGAGATTCCCAGAATGTAAACTTGTTATGTGAGTGAGTTTGAAAGTGTGACATTGTTATCGAAGTGAATTCCATAGTGTCAACCTTTCTACTTAGTGAGTATCAGAGTGTAACATTGGTATGGAGTGTGTTCGACAGTGTTACATTGTTATATGTGAGATTCCCACCGTGTAAACTTGTTATGTGGGTGAGTTTCACAGTGTAACCTTGTAATTTCGCTAAATTCAGTATTGAAAATGTTATGTTAGTAAATTTCTCAGCGTGACCTTTTTAGGTGAGTGAGTCCCATACTGTAAACTCACCGCTGTACCATTTCAAATCTGGCATCTGGCACGAATTCCATTCCACATCCGGTATATTGTCCAGAAGATCATTATACTCTGGCATCTCGCCGCTGTTCCATTACACATCCAGCATCTGTCATGAAGTCCATTCCACATCCGGATTCTCACAGAAGAACCATTCCACCTCCAGCATCTGGCAGGTGGACCATTCCACATCTGGCATCTGGCAGGCAGACCATTCCACATTTGTGTGTTTGCAGGTGGACAATTCCAACTCCGGGATCTTGCAAGCATACATATCCACATCTGGCATCTGGCACAAATTATATTGTACATCCAGAGTCTCACATGAGGAACATTCCACCTCCGTCATCTGGCAGATGTACCATTCCACATGCGGAATGTCAGAGGAACATTCCACATCCAGCATCTTCCAGGTGGACAATTCCACATCCATTATCTGTTAGGCTGAGCAGTCGAATTCCAGCAAATGGCAGGAAGATGATACCAGATTCAGCATCTTACAGGCAGACCATTCCACATCCAGCATCTGGCAGGAAGTCAATTCTAAATGCGACATCTCGCTGGCAGACCAGTCCACATCTGGCATCTATCAGGCAGACTAGTCAATATCTGGCATCAAGTGGGTGGACAATGCCACATCTGGCATCTGGCAGGCCGACCACTCCACATCCTGCATCTGGGAGAAAAAATACCATTCCACATCTGGCATTTGGCAGCAAACAAATCCACATCCGGCGATTGACAGTATAAACTTGTTATGTGAGTCAGTTCCACAGTGTAAACTTGTCATATGAGAGAGTTGCACAGTATAATTTTGTTTACTTAGTGTAACCCATATTCCAAACTATATGTTAGAGTGTCCCACAGAGTAAACTTGTTGTGTGAGTAATTTACACAGTGTGACCTTATTATGTGAGTGATTCCCACCATGTAAACTTGTAATGTGTCTGAGTTTCACTGTAACCTTGTAATTTTGCTAAATTCGATATTGTTTGTTCGTGAGTTCCTCAGTGCAACTTTTTTAGGTGAGTGAGTTCCACAGTGTAACCGTGTTATGTAATTTACACAGTGTGACCTTGTTATGTGAGTGAGTCCCACCGTTTGACCTTGTTATATGAGAGAGTTTGAAAGTGTGACGTTGTTATGGAAGTGAATTCCACAGTGTCAACCTGTCTAGTTAGTGAGCCTCAGAGTGTAACATTGGTAGAGAGTGAGTTTGACTGTGTGACATTGTTATGTGTGAGATTCCCACAGTGTAAACTTTTTATGTGGGTGTGTTTCACAGTGTTACCTTGTAATTTTGCCAAATTCGATATTGAACATGTTATGTTAGTGAGTTCCTCAATGAAACATGTTCAGGTGTGTGTGTTCCACAGTGTAACCGTGTTATTTTGGAGAGTTCCACAGTATTATTTTGGGTATTTAGGGCATCCCATATTGTAAACTTTATGTTAGTGAGTCCCACAGTGTAAATTTGTTATGTGGGTAATTTTCACAGTGTGACCTTATTATGTGAGTCCCACAAATTGACCTTATTATGTGAGAAATTCCCACAGAGTAAACTTGTAATGTCAGTGAGTTTGAAAGTGTGACATTGTTATGGAAGTGAATTCCAGTGTCAGCCTGTCTAGTTAGTGGGCCTCAGAGTGTAACATTTCTAGAGAGTGAGTTTGACAGTGTGACATTGTTATGTGTGAGATTCCCACAGTGTAAACTTGTTATGCGGGTGAGTTTCACAGTGTTACCTTGTAATTTTGCTAAATTCGATATTGAACATGTTTTGTCAGTGAGTTCCTCAGTGTAACCTTTTTAGGTGAGTGAGTCCCACAGTGTAAACTCGCCGTTGTATCATTTCACATCTGGCATCTGGCACGAATTCCATTCCACATCCGGTATCTGTCCAGAAGATCATTCTACTCTGGCATCTCGCCGCTGTACCATTTCACATCCAGCATCTGTCATGAAGTCCATTCCACATCCGGATTCTCACAGAAGGACCATTCCACCTCCGGGATCTGGCAAGCATACAATTCCACATCTGGCATCTGGCACGAATTATATTGTACAACCAGAGTCTCACATGAGGAACATTCCACCTCTGGCATCTGGCAGATGTACCATTCCACATCCGGAATGTGTCAGAGGAACATTCCACATCCAGCATCTTCCAGGTGGACAATTCCACATCCATCATCTGTTAGGCTGAGCAGTCCAATTACAGCAAATGGCAGGAAGATGATACCAGATTCAGCATCTTACAGGCAGACCATTCCACATCCAGCATCTGGCAGGTAGTCAATTCTAAATGCGGCATCTCGCTGGCAGACCAGTCCACATCTGGCATCTATCAGGCAGACGAGTCAATATCTGGCATCAAGTGGGTGGAGAATGCCACATCTGGCATCTGGCAGGCCGACCACTCCACATCCTGCATCTGGGAAAAGAAAACCATTCTACATCTGGCATCCGGCAGCAAACCATTTCCCATCCTGCAACTGGCAGGTGGTCTATTCCACTCCAGCATCAGCCAGGCAGACCATTCCATATCCAGCATCTGGCAGAGGACCATTCCACATCCTGCAACTGACAAGCATACCATTTCACATCTGGCATCTGGCACGAATTTCATTCCACATCCGGCATCCGTCCAGAAGATCATTCTACATCCGGCATCTCGCCGCTGTACCATTACACGTCCGGCATCTGGTACAAAGTCCATTCCACATCCGGATTCTCACAGAAGGACCATTCCACCTCCGGCATCTGGCAGGTGGAACATTCCACATCTGGCGTCTCGCAGGTGGACAATTATACCTCCGACATCTTGCAGGTGCACAATTCCACATCTAGCATCTGGCACGAATTATATTGTAAATCCACATTCTCACATGAGGACCATCTGGCAGATGTACCATTCCAAATCTGGAATGTGTCAGAGGAACATTCCACATCCAGAATCTGGCAGGTAGTCAATTCAAAATGCGGCATCTCGCTGGCAGACCAGTCCACATCTGGCATCTATCAGGCAGATAGTCAATATCTGGCATCAAGTGGGTTGACAATGCCACATCTGGCATCTGGCAGGCCGACCACTCCACATCCTGCATCTGGGAAAAAAAAAAATTCTACATCTGGCATCTGGCAGCAAACCATTCCCCATCCTGCAACTGGCAGGTGGTCTATTCCACTCCAGCATCAGCCAGGCAGACCATTCCATATCCAGCATCTGGCAGAGGACCATTCCACATCCTGCAACTGACAAGCATACCATTTCACATCTGGCATCTGGCACGAATTTCATTCCAGATCAGGCATCCGTCCAGAAGATCATTCTACATCCGGCATCTCGCCGCTGTACCATTACACGTCCGGCATCTGGTACAAAGTCCATTCCACATCCGGATTCTCACAGAAGGACTATTCTACCTCCGGCATCTGGCAGGTGGAACAATCCACATCTGGTGACTCGCAGGTGTACAATTATACCTCCGATATCTTGCAGGTGGCCAATTCCACATCTAGCATCTGGCACGAATTATATTGTACATCCACATTCTCACATGAGGACCATCTGGCAGATGTACCATTCCAAATCCGGAATGTGTCAGAGGAACATTCCACATCCAGCATCTTCCAGATGGACAATTCCACATCTGGCATCTGTTAGGCAGAGCAGTCCATGTCCAGCAAATGGCAGGAAGATGATACCAGATTCAGCATCTTACAGGCAAACCATTCCACATCTAGCATCTGGCAGGTAGTCAATTCTAAATCGGGCATCTCACTGGCAGACCAGTCTAAATCTGGCATCTGGCAGGCCAGCCACTCCACATTCAGTATCTGGTAGTTGTACCATTCCACATCTGGCATTTGGCAGATAACAAATCCACATCCGGCGATTGACAGTATAAATTTGTTATGCGAGTGAGTTCCACAGTGTAACCGTGTTATGTGAGTCAGTTCCACAGTGTAAACTTGTCGTGTGAGAGAGTTGGACCGTATAATTTTGTTCACTTGGGGAATCCCATGTTGTAAACTTCATGTGAGTTAGTCCCACAGTGTAAACGTTGTTTGAGTAATTTAGACAGTATGACCTTATTATGTGAGTGATTCCCACCATGTAAACTGATTATGTGTCTGAGTTTCACAGTCTAACCTTGTAATTTTCCTAAATTCGATATTGAAAATGTGATGTGAGTGAGTTCCACTTTGTAACCGTGTTATGTGAGTCAGTTCCACAGTGTAAACTTGTCATATGAGAGAGTTGCACAGTATAATTTTGTTTACTTAGTGTAACCCATATTCCAAACTATATGTTAGTGTGTCCCACAGAGTAAACTTGTTGTGTGAGTAATTTAGACAGTGTGACCTTCTTATGTGAGTGATTCCCACCATGTAAACTTGTAATGTGTCTGAGTTTCACTGTGTAACCTTGTAATTTTGCTCAATTCAATCTTGAAAAAGTTATGTAAGTGAGTTCCTCAGTGCAACTTTTTTCGGTGAGTGAGTTCCACTGTGTAAACTTGTCGTGTGAGAGATTTACACTGTATAATTTTGGGTACTTAGGGAATCCCATATTGTAAACTTTATGTTAGTGAGTCCCACAGTGTAAATTTGTTCTGTGAGTAATTTACACAGTGTGACCTTATTATGTGCGTCCCAAAAATTCACCTTATTATGTGAGAGATTCTCAGAGTTTAAATTTGTTTTGTGAGTGAGTTTGAAAGTGTGACATTGTTATCGAAGTGATTTCCATAGTGTCAACCTTTCTACTTAGTGAGTACCAGGGTGTAACATTGGTTTGGAGTGTGTGCGACAGTGTGACATTGTTATATGTGAGATTCCCACCGTGTAAACTTGTTATGTGGGTGAGTTTCACAGTGTTACCTTGTATTTCGCTAAATTCGAGATTGAAAATGTCATGTTAGTGAATTCCTCAGTGTAACCTTTTTAGGTGAGTGAGTCCCACACTGTAAACTCACCGCTGTACCATTTCACATCTGGCATCTGGCACGAATTCCATTCCACATCCGGTATCTGTCCAGAAGATCATTCTACTCTGGCATCTCGCCGCTGTACCATTTCACATCCAGCATCTGTCATGAAGTCCATTCCACATCCGGATTCTCACAGAAGGACCATTCCACCTCCGGGATCTGGCAAGCATACAATTCCACATCTGGCATCTGGCACGAATTATATTGTACAACCAGAGTCTCACATGAGGAACATTCCACCTCTGGCATCTGGCAGATGTACCATTCCACATCCGGAATGTGTCAGAGGAACATTCCACATCCAGCATCTTCCAGGTGGACAATTCCACATCCATCATCTGTTAGGCTGAGCAGTCCAATTACAGCAAATGGCAGGAAGATGATACCAGATTCAGCATCTTACAGGCAGACCATTCCACATCCAGCATCTGGCAGGTAGTCAATTCTAAATGCGGCATCTCGCTGGCAGACCAGTCCACATCTGGCATCTATCAGGCAGACGAGTCAATATCTGGCATCAAGTGGGTGGAGAATGCCACATCTGGCATCTGGCAGGCCGACCACTCCACATCCTGCATCTGGGAAAAGAAAACCATTCTACATCTGGCATCCGGCAGCAAACCATTTCCCATCCTGCAACTGGCAGGTGGTCTATTCCACTCCAGCATCAGCCAGGCAGACCATTCCATATCCAGCATCTGGCAGAGGACCATTCCACATCCTGCAACTGACAAGCATACCATTTCACATCTGGCATCTGGCACGAATTTCATTCCACATCCGGCATCCGTCCAGAAGATCATTCTACATCCGGCATCTCGCCGCTGTACCATTACACGTCCGGCATCTGGTACAAAGTCCATTCCACATCCGGATTCTCACAGAAGGACCATTCCACCTCCGGCATCTGGCAGGTGGAACATTCCACATCTGGCGTCTCGCAGGTGGACAATTATACCTCCGACATCTTGCAGGTGCACAATTCCACATCTAGCATCTGGCACGAATTATATTGTAAATCCACATTCTCACATGAGGACCATCTGGCAGATGTACCATTCCAAATCTGGAATGTGTCAGAGGAACATTCCACATCCAGAATCTGGCAGGTAGTCAATTCAAAATGCGGCATCTCGCTGGCAGACCAGTCCACATCTGGCATCTATCAGGCAGATAGTCAATATCTGGCATCAAGTGGGTTGACAATGCCACATCTGGCATCTGGCAGGCCGACCACTCCACATCCTGCATCTGGGAAAAAAAAAAATTCTACATCTGGCATCTGGCAGCAAACCATTCCCCATCCTGCAACTGGCAGGTGGTCTATTCCACTCCAGCATCAGCCAGGCAGACCATTCCATATCCAGCATCTGGCAGAGGACCATTCCACATCCTGCAACTGACAAGCATACCATTTCACATCTGGCATCTGGCACGAATTTCATTCCAGATCAGGCATCCGTCCAGAAGATCATTCTACATCCGGCATCTCGCCGCTGTACCATTACACGTCCGGCATCTGGTACAAAGTCCATTCCACATCCGGATTCTCACAGAAGGACTATTCTACCTCCGGCATCTGGCAGGTGGAACAATCCACATCTGGTGACTCGCAGGTGTACAATTATACCTCCGATATCTTGCAGGTGGCCAATTCCACATCTAGCATCTGGCACGAATTATATTGTACATCCACATTCTCACATGAGGACCATCTGGCAGATGTACCATTCCAAATCCGGAATGTGTCAGAGGAACATTCCACATCCAGCATCTTCCAGATGGACAATTCCACATCTGGCATCTGTTAGGCAGAGCAGTCCATGTCCAGCAAATGGCAGGAAGATGATACCAGATTCAGCATCTTACAGGCAAACCATTCCACATCTAGCATCTGGCAGGTAGTCAATTCTAAATCGGGCATCTCACTGGCAGACCAGTCTAAATCTGGCATCTGGCAGGCCAGCCACTCCACATTCAGTATCTGGTAGTTGTACCATTCCACATCTGGCATTTGGCAGATAACAAATCCACATCCGGCGATTGACAGTATAAATTTGTTATGCGAGTGAGTTCCACAGTGTAACCGTGTTATGTGAGTCAGTTCCACAGTGTAAACTTGTCGTGTGAGAGAGTTGGACCGTATAATTTTGTTCACTTGGGGAATCCCATGTTGTAAACTTCATGTGAGTTAGTCCCACAGTGTAAACGTTGTTTGAGTAATTTAGACAGTATGACCTTATTATGTGAGTGATTCCCACCATGTAAACTGATTATGTGTCTGAGTTTCACAGTCTAACCTTGTAATTTTCCTAAATTCGATATTGAAAATGTGATGTGAGTGAGTTCCACTTTGTAACCGTGTTATGTGAGTCAGTTCCACAGTGTAAACTTGTCATATGAGAGAGTTGCACAGTATAATTTTGTTTACTTAGTGTAACCCATATTCCAAACTATATGTTAGTGTGTCCCACAGAGTAAACTTGTTGTGTGAGTAATTTAGACAGTGTGACCTTCTTATGTGAGTGATTCCCACCATGTAAACTTGTAATGTGTCTGAGTTTCACTGTGTAACCTTGTAATTTTGCTCAATTCAATCTTGAAAAAGTTATGTAAGTGAGTTCCTCAGTGCAACTTTTTTCGGTGAGTGAGTTCCACTGTGTAAACTTGTCGTGTGAGAGATTTACACTGTATAATTTTGGGTACTTAGGGAATCCCATATTGTAAACTTTATGTTAGTGAGTCCCACAGTGTAAATTTGTTCTGTGAGTAATTTACACAGTGTGACCTTATTATGTGCGTCCCAAAAATTCACCTTATTATGTGAGAGATTCTCAGAGTTTAAATTTGTTTTGTGAGTGAGTTTGAAAGTGTGACATTGTTATCGAAGTGATTTCCATAGTGTCAACCTTTCTACTTAGTGAGTATCAGGGTGTAACATTGGTTTGGAGTGTGTGCGACAGTGTGACATTGTTATATGTGAGATTCCCACCGTGTAAACTTGTTATGTGGGTGAGTTTCACAGTGTTACCTTGTATTTCGCTAAATTCGAGATTGAAAATGTCATGTTAGTGAATTCCTCAGTGTAACCTTTTTAGGTGAGTGAGTCCCACACTGTAAACTCACCGCTGTACCATTTCACATCTGGCATCTGGCACGAATTTCATTCCACATCCGGCATCCGTCCAGAAGATCATTCTACATCCGGCTTCTCGCCACTGTACCATTAAACGTCCGGCATCTGGTACAAAGTCCATTCCACATCCGGATTCTCACAGAAGGACCATTCCACCTCCGGCATCTGGCAGGTGGAATATTCCACATCTGGCGTCTCGCAGGTGGACAATTATACCTCCGACATCTTGCAGGTGGACAATTCCACATCTTGCATCTGGTACGAATTATATTGTACATCCACATTCTCACATGAGGACCATCTGGCAGATGTACCATTCCAAATCCGGAATGTGTCAGAGGAACATTCCACATCCAGCATCTTCCAGATGGACAATTCCACATCTGGCATCTGTTAGCAGAGCAGTCCATGTCCAGCAAATGGCAGGAAGATGATACCAGATTCAGCATCTTACAGGCAGACCATTCCACATCTAGCATTTGGCAGCAAACAAATCCACATCCGGAGATTGACAGTATAAATTTGTTAAGTGAGTGAGTTCCACAGTGTAACCGTGTTATGTGAGTCAGTTCCACAGTGTAAACTTGTCATATGAGAGAGTTGCACAGTATAATTTTGTTGACTTAGCGTAACCCATATTCCAAACTATATGTTAGTGTGTCCCACAGTGTAAACTTGTTGTGTGAGTAATTTAGACAGTGTGACCTTATTATGTGAGTGATTCCCACCATGTAAACTTGTTATTTGTCTGAGTTTCACAGTCTAACCTTGTAATTTTGCTAAATTCGATATTGAAAATGTTATGTGAGTCAGTTCCACAGTGTAAACTTGTCAAGTCAGAGAGTTGCACAGTATAATTTTGTTTACCTAGTGAAACCCATATTCTAAACTATATGTTAGTGTGTCCCACAGTGTAAACTTCTGTGAGTAATTTACATAATGTGACCTTGTCATGTGATTGATTCCCACCATGTAAACTTGTTATGTGTCTGAGTTTCACAGTGTAACCTTGTAATTTTGCTAAATTCGACATTGAAAATGTGATGTTTGTGAGTTCCACAGTGTAACCGTGTTATGTGAGTCATTTCCACAGTGTAAACGTCGTGTGAGAGAGTTGCACCGTATAATTTTGTTTACTTGGGGTATCCCATATTGTAAACTTCATGTGAGTTAGTCCCACAGTGTAAACTTGTTATGTGTGTGAGTTTCACACTGTAACCTTGTAATTTCGCTAAATCCGATAGATAAAAACTCAGTGCAACATTTTTATGTGAGTGTTTTAAAGAGTGTAACCGTGTTATGTTAGTCAGTTCCACAGTGTAAACTTGTCATGTGAGAGAATTGCACAGTATAATTTTGTTTACTTATTGAAACCCATATTCTAAACTATCACGTGAGAGAGTTGCACAGTATAATTTTGTTTTCTTAGTGAAACCCATATTCTAAACTATCTATGTGTTAGTGTGTCCCTCAATGTAAACTTGTTGTGTGAGTAATTTACTTTGTGTGATGTGATTTATTCCCACCATGTAAACTTGTTATGTGTCTGAGTTTCACAGTGTAACCTTGTAATTTGGCTAAATTCGATATTATAAAAGTTATGTTAGTGAGTTCCTCAGTGGAAATTTTTTAGGTGAGTGTGTTCCACAGTGTGAGTGAGTCCCACCATTTGACCTTGTAATATGAGAGAGTTTCAAAGTGTGACGTTGTTATGGAAGTGAATTCTAGTGTCAACCTGTCTAGTTAGTGAGCCTCAGAGTGTAACATTGGTACAGAGTGAGTATGACAGTGTGACATTGTTACGTGTGAGATTCCCACCGTGTAAACTTGTTATGTGTCTGAGTTTCACAGTGTTACCTTTTAATTTCGCTAAATTCGATATTGAAAATGTGATGTTAGTGAGTTCTTCAGTGAAACCTATTTAGGTGAGTGAGTTACACAGTATAACCTTGTTTTGTGAGTGAGTTCCACAGTGTAACAGTGTCATGTGAATCAGTTCTACAGTGTAAACGTCATGTGAGAGAGTTGCACAGTATACTTTTGTTTACTTAGTGAAACCCATATTCTAAGCTATATGTTAGTGTGTCCCACAGTGTAAACTTGTTGTGTGAGTAATTTACACAGTGTGACCTTGTTATGTCAGTGTGTCCCCCCATTTGACCTTGTAATATGAGAGAGTTTTAAAGTGAGACGTTGTTATGGAAGTGAATTCCACAGTGTCAACCTATCTACTTAGTGAGTATCAGAGTGTAACATTGGTATAGAGTGAGTTTGACAATGTGATAAGCTTGTTCTGTAGTAAGTGAGTTTCACAATGTTACCTTTTAATTTCGCTAAATTTGATATTGAAAATGTGTTGTTAGTGAGTTCCTCAGTGTAACCTTTTTAGGTGAGTGTGTCCCACAGTGTAAACTTGTTGTGTGAGTAATTTACACAGTGTAACCTTGTTATGTGAGTGATTTCCACCATGTAAAATTGTTATGTGTCGTAGTTTCACAGTGTTTTCTTGTAATTTTGCTAAATTCGATATTGAAAATGTTATGTTAGTGAGTTCCTCAGTGCAACTTTTTTAGGTGAGTGAGTTCCATAGTGTGACCTTGTTCGGTGAGTGTGTACCACAATTTGATCTTGTAATGTGAGTGAATTTGACATTGTGACATTGTAATGTGTGTGATTCCCACCGTGTAAACTTGTTATGTGGGTGAGTTTCACTGTGTAACCTTGTAATTCCACTATATTCGAGATTGAAAATGTGATGTTAGTGAGTTCCTCAGTGCAACCTTTTTTGGTGAGTGAGTTCCACAGTGTAAATGTGTTACGTGAGTCAGCTCCACAGTGTAACTGTGTTATGTGAGTTAGTTCCACAGTGTAACATTGTCATGTGAGAGAGTTGCACAGTATAATTTTGTTCACTTAGTGAATCCCATATTGTAAACTTCATGTTAGTGACTCCCACAGTGTAAACTTGTTTTGTGAATAATTTACACAGTGTGACCTTGTAATTTCACTAAATTCTATATTGAAAATGTTATGTTAGTGATTCCCACAGTGTAAATTTTTTATGTGAGAGAGTTCCACAGTGTAAGCTTGTTATCTGGGTCAGTTTCACGGTGTAACATTGTTATTTGAGGGATTCCCATAGTGTTCTCATGTTCTGTGAGTGAGTCGCACAGTTTGACCTGTTATGTCAGTGAGTTCGACATTGAAAATGTAAAGTGAGTGATTTTCACAGTGTGACCTGGTGATAGGAATGATTTTCACAGTGCGGACTGGTTCTGTGAGTGAGTTCCACATTCAAACCATGTTATGTC
Organism: Narcine bancroftii; assembly: GCF_036971445.1. Lineage (NCBI taxonomy): Eukaryota > Metazoa > Chordata > Chondrichthyes > Torpediniformes > Narcinidae > Narcine > Narcine bancroftii. Next base: position 2,653,990 of record NW_027211889.1, on the reverse strand, counting down.
AGTGAGTCCCACAGTGAAACCTTGTGAACTAATTGAGTACCAGTGTGAGCTTGTTATGTTAGTCACTTCAACACTGTGACCTTGGTGTTCTAGTGAGTTCCAAAGGGTAAATTTATTATGTGAGATATCCCCACAGTTTATTTCACCTTCTTATTGAGGAGGTGAATGAGTTCCACAGAATGAACTTTTTATGTCAGTGTATTCGACATTTGAAAATGTCATGTGAGATAGTTCAATGGTGTAAATTTGTTATGTGTGAGAGTTGCACAGTATAATTTGGTTTACTTAGAGAATCCCACATTGTAAATGTTACGTGAGTGAGTCCCACAATTTGACCTTGTTATGTGAATCAGTTCCACAGTGTGACATTGCTGAGGTCATGAGTTCCACATTGTAAACTTATTATGTGAGAGATTTCCACAGTTTAACTTTCTTATTGAGGGGGATTCCACAATGTGAATGAGTTCCACAGAATGAACATGTGATGTGATTTTTACCTGCCGTCTAACCTTGTTATGTAAACATTTTGTTAGTCAGTTCCACAGTGTGACCTTGTTATTTGAGGTATTCCCATAGTGTTATCATGTTATGTGAGCGAGTTCTACTGTGTAAACATTAAAGTGAGTTAGTCAAACAGGGTGAACTTGTTCTGTGAGTGAGTCCCACAGTTTCACCTTGTTATGTCAGTGAGTTCGAGATTGAAAATGTAAAGTAAGTGGTTTTTACAGTGTGACCTTTTGATATGAACAATTTTCACAATGTGGATGGTTATGTGTGTGAATTCCACATTCCAGCCATGTTATGTTAATGAGTTGCACTGTGTAACCTTGTTAAGTAAAGTGTACCAAAGTGTGAGATTGTTATGTTGGTGACTTTCACAGTGTGACCTTGCTATTTGAGTTAGTTCCACAGTGTGATATTGATGTGCTAGTGAGTTCCACATTGCAAACCTATTATATGAGAGATTCCCACAGTTTAATTTTCTTATTGAGGGGGATTACACAACTTAACTTTGTTATTTGAATGAGTTGCACAGAAGGAACGTGATGTAATTTTTACCCACCGTCCTACCTTGTTATGTGAGTGAGTCCCACATTCTGACCTTGTTATATCACTGGGTTCGACATTGAAAATGTTTTGTTAGTGAGTTCCACAGTGTAACCTTGTTACGTGAGTGAGTTCCACTGTATAATCATGTTTTCTTTGTAAATCCCATATTGTACATTTTATGTTCCTGAGTCCCACAGCGTAAGCTTGTTATGTGAGTAATTTTATCAGTGTGACCTGGAGATGTGATATTGTACTTTGAATTCAGTTTCACATTTAGTAATAAAGTTTTGTATAAACTAAAGTGCTCTCAGTGTGTGTGTCTGTTTTCTTTCAGAAGCTCAAACATTGTGACCAATCTAAAACGAACAAATTGAGAGGTACTACTTTACCCATTGCCGAGAGCACTTCAGGATGCCGGATGTGGAATAGTCCATATGCAAGATGCTGGACGTGGAATGGTCCGCCTGCCATATACCGGATGTGGAATGGACCACCTGCCAGATGCTGGATGTGAAATGGTCAACCTGCCAGATGCTGGATGTGGAATGGTCAACCTGCCAGATGCTGGATGTGGAATGGTCCACCTGCCAGATGCCAGATGTAGAATGGTCTTATGGCCAGATGCCAGGTTTGGAAAGTTCCGCCTGCCAGATGCCTTAAATGGAATAGTCCTCCTGCCAAATGCTAGATGTGGAATGGTCTTCCTTAAAGATGTCAGATGTCAAACAGTCCAACTGGCAGTTGCCGGATGTGGAATGGTCCACCTGCCAGATGCCGGAAGTGGAATGGTCCACTTGCCAGATGCTAGATGTGGAATGATCTTCTGGTCAGATGCCAGATTTGGAAAGGACCTCCTGCCAGATGGCATGTGGAATAGTCCTCCTGCCAGATGCCACATGTGGAATGTTCCGCATGCCAGTTGCTGGATGTGGAATGGTCCACCAGACAGATGCCGGAGGTGGAATGGTCCTCCTGCCACATGCCAGATGTTGAATGGTCCGCCTACCAGATGCCAGATGTAGAATGGACCGCCTGAGAGATGCCAGATGTGTAATGGTCTGGTCCGCCTCCCAGTTGCTAGATGTGGAATGATGGACCTGACTGATGAAAGATATGGAATGGTCCGCCTGGCTGATGCTGGAGTGGAATAGACCACGTTGCCAGATGAGGAATAGTTTGCTGGAGTGGAATAGACCACAGTTGCCGGATGAGGAATGGTTTGCTGTCAGATGCCAGATGTGGAATGGTGTTTTTCCTAGATGCAGGATGTGGAGTGGTCGTCTGGCCAGATGCCAGATGTGGCATTGTCCACCCACTTGAGGTCAGATATTGACTAGTCTACCTGACAGATGCCAGATGTGCAATGGTCTACCTGAGAGATGCCGGATTTGGAATAGACCACTTGTCAGATGCCGGATGCAGAATGGTCTGCATGTCAGATGTCAAATGTCATATCAGCTTCCTGCCATTTGCTGGATATGGAAACGTCCACTTGCCAGTTGCCAGATGTGTAATGGTTCACCGGCCATATGCCAAATGTAGAATTATCTTCTGGACAGATGCTGGATGTGGAATGGAATTCATGCCAGATGCCAGATGTGGAATGGTCTGCGTGGCTGATGCTGGTGTGGAATAGTCCACCTGCCAGATGCTGGAGGTTGAATGGTCATCCTGACAAATTGCAAATGTGGAATGGTCCGCCTAGAAGGTGCCAGATATGGTATTGTCCTCCTGCCATATGTGGAATGGTTCACTTGACAGATGCCAGATGTGAAATGGTCCACCTGCCAGATGCTGGATGGTGAATGGTCGACAGATACCAGATATGGAATGATCCATCTGAAAAATGCCTGTCAAATGGTATGCCTGCCAGATGCTGAATGTATAATGGTATACCTGCCAGATGCTGGATGTGGAATGAGCCACCTGGCTGATGCTGTAGTGGAATAGTCCATCTGCCAGATGCCTGAGGTTGAATGGTCATCCTGTCAGATGCCAGATGTGGAATTGTCTGCCTACCAGATTTCAGATGTGAAATTGTCCACTTGCCAGATATCAGAGGTGGAATTGTCCTCCTGCCAGATGACAGATGTGGAATGTCCTGCCTGGCTGATGTTAATGTGGAATAGTCCACCTGCCAGATGCAGAGGTGGAATGGTCATCCTGACAAATTACAGACAGAATGGTCCACCTACCAGATGCCAGATATGGTATGGTCCTACTGCCAGATGTGAAATTGTCCAATTAACAGATGCCAGATGTGAAATGGTCCACCTGCCAAACACTGGATGTTGAATGGTCGACAGATGCCAGATATGGAATGGTCTGCCTGAAAAAATGCCTGATGTGAAATTGTCTGCCTGCCAGATGCCGATTGTAGAATGGTACTCCTGTAGAATGCCAGATGTGGAATGGTCCAGCTTTCAATTGCCAGATGTGGATTGGTTTGCTGCCAAATGCCAGATGTGGAATGGTATTCCTGCCAGATGCTGAATGTGGAGCGGTTGGCCTGCCAGATGCCAGATTTGGACTGGTCTGCCAACGAGATGCCGGATTTAGAATTGACTACCTGCCAGATGCCGGATGTGGAATGGTCTGCCTGTCAGATGCTGGATGTGGAATGTTCCTCTGCCAGATTCCGGATGTGGAATGGTACACCTGCCAAATGTTGGAGGTGGAATGGTCCTCATGTGAGAATCCGGATGTGGAATGGACTTCGTGCCAGTTTCTGGATGTGGAATGGACTGCTAGCAACTTACAGAATGTGGAATGGTCCTTTGCCAGATGCCGGATGTGGAATGTTCTGCCTGTCAGATTCATGATGTGGAATGGCCTTCCTGGAAAATGTCCGATATGGAATGGTCCATCTGACATATGCTGGATGAGGAATAGTCTGCCTGCCAGAAGCAAGAAGGAGAATGGTCTTCCTGCCAGTTGCTGGATCTGGAATGGTTCTTCTTCAATATGTCGGATTTCCAATGGTCCACCTGCCAGATGCCGGATGTAGAATGGTCTTCCTGCCAGATGCAGTGACTCCAATTTGACAGTTAGGAGATGGTTTAACAGTGATGTACTGTAAACTGAAGCAGATATTATGATACCAGGTACACAGTGTTGAGAGGGTTTAACAGTGATGTACAATAAACTGTGCCAAATACAGTAACACGGGTCTCATAGTGGGGAGAAAGATTAACGGTGATGTTAGACAGATCCTGTGACAAAGGTTTCACAGTGTTGAGAAGTTTAAATAGTGACGTACGATAAACTTTGGTGGATATGGTGACCGAGTTTAAAGTGGAGAGATGGTTTAATGGTGATATATGGTAGACTCAGGCATATTTTGTGACACTGTGTTCACAGTAGTGAAATGGTTAAAAAGTGATGTACGATAAACTGTGTCAGATACTGTAACACCATGTTCACAGTAAGAAGGTTTAATGGTGATGTACGGCAGACTGAGGCAGAGACCGTTACACTGGGTTCACAGTGGGGAGAAAGTTTACAGTTTTGTACAATAAACTGTGGCAGAAACTCTGACAAGAGGTTTCCAGTTGGCATAAGGTTTAACGGTGCTGTAAGATAAACTGTGACAGATACTGAGACACCAAGTTCACAGACGTGAGAATGTTCAATGGTGGTATATGGTTGACTGAGGCAGGTACTCAGACACTGGGCTCACAGTAGTGAGAAGGTTTAACGGTGATGCATGGCAGACATAGGCAAATAATGTTACACCGGGTTCACCGGGCAGAAGGTTTAACGGTGATATACGGAAGAATGAGGAAGATACTGTGAGACAGGGTTCACAGCAGCAGTGAGAAGGTTTAACAGTGATGTCCAATATAATGTAGCAAATACTGTGACACTGGATTCACATTTGAGAGATAAAACAATGGTGATGTATGGCAGACTGAGGCAGATACTGTGACACCAGTTACACAGTGGGGAGAATGTTTAATGAGGATGTATGGTACACTTTGACAGATACTGTTCACACCAGGTACACAGTAGTGAGTAGTTTAACAGTGATATATGATACATTGAGATAGACAACAGACTCGCCAAGGCAAATAGCGCCTTTGGAAGACTACAAGTCTGGAAAAACAACCAACTGAAAAACCTCACAAAGATAAGCGTATACAGAGCCGTTGTCATACCCACACTCCTGTTCGGCTCCGAATCATGGGTCCTCTACCGGCACCACCTACGGCTCCTAGAACGCTTCCACCAGCGTTGTCTCCGCTCCATCCTCAACATCCATTGGAGCGCTTACACCCCTAACGTCGAAGTACTCGAGATGGCAGAGGTCGACAGCATCGAGTCCACGCTGCTGAAGATCCAGCTGCGCTGGATGGGTCACGTCTCCAGAATGGAGGACCATCGCCTTCCCAAGATCGTGTTATATGGCGAGGTCTCCACTGGCCACCGTGACAGAGGTGCACCAAAGAAAAGGTACAAGGACTGCCTAAAGAAATCTCTTTGTGCCTGCCACATTGACCACCGCCAGTGGGCTGATAACGCCTCAAACCGTGCATCTTGGCGCCTCACAGTTTGGCGGGCAGCAACCTCCTTTGAAGAAGACCGCAGAGCCCACCTCACTGACAAAAGGCAAAGGAGGAAAAACCCAACACCCAACCCCAACCAACCAATTTTCCCTTGCAACCGCTGCAATCGTGTCTGCCTGTCCCGCATCGGACTTGTCAGCCACAAACGAGCCTGCAGCTGACGTGGACTTTTTACCCCCTCCATAAATCTTCGTCCGCGAAGCCAAGCCAAAGATGATACATTATGGCAGATGCAGAGACACCAGGTTCACAGTGAGGAGAAGGTTTTATGATGTTTGTTAGAGTGAGACAGATACTGTGACATTGAGTTCACAGTGGTGGAAGATTTAACAGTACGATAAACAGTCCCAGGTTCTGTGACACCTGATAACCATGTGTTAGTGGATTTAACAGTGTAGTATTATGTGTAGCAGATATTTTGACAGAAGGTGCAAAGGGGAAAGAGGTTTAATGGCGATGTACGATAATCTGTGGCAGATAGAGAGACAATGGGTTTACAGTGGGCAGAAGGATGAACAGTGATGTATGATAAATTGTGGCAATACTGTGACATGATGTTCACAATATTATGAAGTTTTAATGGTGATGTATAATAAACTCTGGCATATACTATGACCCCAGTTTCACAGTGGGGAGAAGGTTCAACATTGATGTACAATAAACTACGTCAGATACTGTGACACCGGGTTCACAGTAATGAGAATGTTTAACAGTGATACACGATAAACAGTTCCAGATATTATGACACCGGGTTCACTGTGGAGAGATGGTTTAATGGTGATGTACGGCAGACTGAGACAGATACTATAAACTCCATGAGATACTGTGACACCGGATTCACTGTGGGGAGTGGTTTAATGGTGATGAACAGAAGACAGAGGCAGATACTGTGAAACCGGATTCACAATGGGGAGAAGGTCAATCACTGCTGGACGATAAACTGTGCAAGATACTTTGATCTTAGGTTCACAGTGCGAGAAGCTGTCACAGTAATGAACGATGAACTGTGTCAAATACTGTGACCCCAGGTTCACAGTGGGGAGAAAGTTTAATGGTGATGTACGGTAAATTGAGATGGATACTGTGACACCAGGTGAACAGAGGGAATAAGTTTTAACAGTGATGAACGATAAACTGTGTCAAATATTGGGACACTGGGTTCACATCCGTCATACAGTTGAACAGTAATGTACGATAAACTGTGTTTGATACTGTGACACCAAGTTCACAATGGGGTGAATGTTAATGGGAATGTAGGTAGATGGAGGCCGATACTGTGAGACAGATTTCAGAGTATGGAGTAGATATAACAGTGATGTACAATAAACAGCGGGAGATACCGCATTCACAGTGGGGGAGAAGGTTAATGGGGATGGATGGTACATTAAGGGAGATACCGTGGCATCAGATTCACAGTGAGGAGAAGGTTTAACGGTGATGTACGATAGACTGAGTCAGATACTATGACACAAGGCTCATTGTATTGTTCATTTCTCTTCATTACAACATCTAATTTATATGCTCCGTTTTTTTTGTGGCAACTTCCAAACTTTCCATAAACGAATTCTAATCAGATTTTGTTCATTTAAATAGGTCACCATTAAAAGCCCAAATATTTGGTCTCTAAAGTACGCCTCACAAAATTAAATTAATCTAAGGGGGACCTCAGAGGCATTTGAAATGCTGGAAGGCCTGGACAGAGTACATATGGCAAAGAAGTTTCCCATGGTAGGAGATTTGAGGACAAGAGAGCATAATTTCAGCATAAATGGGTGTCAATATAAAACAGATGTGGAAAAATTTATTTTGTCAGCGGGTCGTGAATCGTGGAACTGAGGTCATTGGGTGTATTTCAGGCAGAGATTGAGAGGTATTTGATTAGTCAAGGAATCAAGGGTTATGGAGAGAAAGCTGGGCAGTGGGGCTGTGGAAAAATGGTGGAACACACTCAATGGGCCTACATCTTGTGATCTTTATCTTGCGGAAGACCTAGACAACCCTACTCTGGTATTCTATTCTTAGAAAACAGTCTGCATAGTGGTTTTATGTTACGTTAACCCATTTCTAATTGAATCCCATGTTATTGAACCAATGCAAATTCTGCATTGAGAGGACCACAGCTTCCTAATTTTAAAAAAATTGTCATTGAGCAGCTCAAATGAGATATTTTGCTTCTTTTTTTGAAAGGGAAAAATTACCATCAAATAAAATAAGATAGAGAAAAGCAGAAGAATTTATATACAAGTGGGAATCGAAATTAATGGTTGGTGATAGAGATACACCATTTTTGATACATATATGGAATAAAATAAATGATGAAATTGGTGTAAGTGGATGTACAGCACCCAGAATAGCTTTGATTCAAAATCCTCATATCTTTTTCAAAGGATCATCAATTTTTGGATAGATGGTTTGTAAGGGGATTATGAATGTTGAAGATAGTAATGAAAGGGATCAATTAATGTAATTTGAGCAACTGAGAAATAAATATATAACTCATAGCATTCTTTTTTGCTATTTCCAAATAAGAGCATATTTGAAGGATAAGTTAGGGCCAACCATGTTGTACTGAAATAGAAATTCCTTATAAAGAGGAATTGTTAAAAAATTTACTTCTATGATGTCCTCTTTATTACAAGGAGGAACTTTTAAATGAGGAGTTCTTAAGATGAGACAAAGGTGGGAAATGGTTCTGAATATTGTAATCGATTGGCAAATATGGGAAGATCCATATAAGGATCTCAATGTAAGATATAAATTAGTTCAGTATAATTATTTTTACATCAGTCATGAAGCAGATGTCAGTAAGGATTTTATTGAAAGCTGCACCGGGAGTCAGGTGACTCAAGCAATTGGATTTGAAAAGCTCTACAAGAAGCTGATTTGGCAATAGAGATCACGTGATCCAGGGGAGTTGTATTAATTCACTTCAACTCAGCATTTTGGATCTATTGACCAGAGTTCCACACTGCAGCAGTGATGAAGGAATTCACAACTAGTTTTTCTTCTACAGTTACTTCTTACACTAGAGAAATTGTATAGAATAAAATCAGACTGATCAGATGAATGTTTTAGGTGTGGTGAAGATGTAGCAATTTTCTTGCATTCAACTTAGCTTTGTCCTAATGCAAGATCTTTTTGGGGAGAATTACAAATTTTTTGGAACAAGTTACAGGAGTTGTTTTCTGCAAAATCCAACCTTACTTTTATTGGGAAATACTGAAGGAACAAGGCCCAAATTAAAACTATTAATATATCAATTGAAATTTGTTAAATAAGTATTAGCGGAGATGAGGAAATATATTGCACTTACTTGGAAATCAGATATACTTTTAGGGTTACCAAGATGACATGCAAAAATTTCGAAGTTGTATTCCTTTAGAAAAAATTGCATATAGCTTGAGAAATATATACTCTATGCTTTTGCAAATTTGACACCTGAATATTCAAATATTAGGCTTCAATTTGTAATAATGCTATTTTCATCCCTCTAGACATGCGAGATTATCCTCTAAGTTGTAACATTTTTATTTAGATGTGTTAGATTTCCTCACCACCATGATCTCTGGGTAAGCGGAGGACTAACAAAGGGCATCAGAAAACAGGAAGACCACACACCATCAACATCTGAGTAGCGGAGGATTCAATCCATGGGTGAATGACCATGGAAGCAGACCAGTGTGGGGTTCTGCAACTGAACGACCCACATAGGTGACAGGCTGTTGGTAATTTGAGGAGAGGAACCCAGGCTGTGAGCTTCTGGAGAAAGCAGTCAAGGGACTCACATTAGGTTGTGGATTGCTGGAGGCTGGTTCGAAACTGGCTAAAAGGATATCAGGTATCAGACTTGGGATACGATTGGATGTTAAATGGTTCCTAATCATGTCAGAGGTTAAAAACAGGAGCTCACATTGCCAATGGCTTGGATTGGTCTGTGAGCATTGAAAGAGAATCCACAAACCCTCAATGACTTGGCCCAGGGTTCAGGGTGGTGGGGGTGAGTGGGGGGAGAGCACGACTCTCTTTTGCTTCTTTCTCTGAGTGCAAGAGGCATTTCAGGCAATTTCTGCCAATGGCGAATCTGTCTGCCTCACAGCAGGAAAAAAGCAATTTTGTGTGATATGACACTTTTTAATTACATGACAGTAAATTATCTTCTGAAATAGAGAGGTTCAAGTTTCAAACTATTACACACTCCACTCACCAGAGCTACCTGGATTATACCTCTTCCCACTTTATTTTTTTGCAAGGACACCACATTGTATATTGATATGTTTTTGAAAGAGATGGATTGTAGAAGTCGTGGAGGTCACAAACAAACACAAACACTTCACAAAACAGCTCTTATTTAAAATGCAAGAGCTTTGCTGATAGAGAGTCATTCAGATGCCAAGAACATTTGCAAAGACAAAACAAGGAGACTGCTTTGCTAAAGAATTTCAAAAGCAGGGGTAAATGGATTATTGATTTTAAAGCAACTGATGAAAGGACTCAGAAGTTTGGGTCCGGTGCAGTAATCTGGCTGGTTGCAGTTTGCTGTTCTAAGAAGGTCATGTGCTTTTGCAAGCAGAGAGGAGAGACCAAATTGGCTTTTTCTAAGAGAGAGAGATGGCAAGCTGGCATCTTGTTGAAACCCCATTTTGAAGATGGTTTGTGAGTTCTCTGTTCAGCCTGTTGAAAAACTTTGTTGTCCAAACAAGAGGAAATGGCTGGCAAGAGTGTTTCACCTGAAATAAGGGAAATAAAAGGAACTCTATGGTGACCTGCAGAAGAGGTGATCATTTGGAAAACCCTGATGGGCTTCATTGACAAGACCCCAAAGTGGTTGATCAGAGGGAATCAGTTTTTGTGTGTCCAATGAGCAAGAAATCCCTCTCTGAAACCAACAAGAGCCTTCCTGGAGGGGTAACCATTTACCTTTAAGTACCAAAGCTTGGTGCAAATTCATAAATGTTGAATTCTGTGCACAGTATAAGAATTGATAGACACTGATGAACTTGGAGTTGCGTCAAAGAACTTTATGCACATTAAATACACCTGCACTTAGAATGAGAAAGGGGTAATGTAAGACTGTTAAGTTAATAGTGATAAGTTAAAATTTGATCCTTTTTTTGTTTAAAGAAAATTTAAAATGACCTTTGTTTAAGTATCCTTTGTCTTGGTGATTTTCTATTGCTGCTAGGTTTTGTGGTCGTCTGGGCCTGTAACAGTCCCAAGATGAGATCGTCTACTCCAGAACACCCAGAATATCTTATTTCTTCAATAAATGCAGATTTTCCCACACTGTCATTGAAAAATCCTGCACCCATATCTCCAATTCTCTTTCTGCCCTTACCCCACCTCCTCTCCGGCAGAACAAGGACAGAATCCCTCAAATTTCTCACTTACCACCCATCAGCTGCCACATCTGACACATTATCCTTGAACACTTCCAACTTCAGCACCATCCTCTAACCTGCTACATCTAACCCACTCCACTCAGATCCTCTTTTCACAGGGGCACGTCTTTCTGTGACTCCCTCGACGGCACTTCCCCCTCCACCCACCACCACCCGAAGCACTCCCCATTGGAACTGCAGAAATTTCCAAAATTGTCCCTCCATTTCTTGCCACCTCCATCCAAGACCACAATCAGACCTTCCAGGTGAGGCAGTGTTTCACATGCACCCCATCCAACCTAGTCTACTACAATTGGTCGACTCAGTTGACGTCGATATCAGCAAGACCAAATACAGACCAGGTGGCCATTGTGCTAAACATCTGTGCTCTGTGGATCTAAACTTGAGCTTCCTGTGGGCTACCATATCAATTCTCTCACCCTTCCAGCAACATGTCTGTTGGCATCATCCATCTCCAGAGTGAAGGCACTCAAACTTAAAGAAAATATATTATATTCCTCCTGGGCAGCCTTAAACTCTATAGCATGAACACAAATGTTTCTAATTTTAAGCAGTCACTCACCTCTGTCTGATTTCACTGTTTCCAGCTCTTGATCTACTGCCCATTTGAATAAAATTACTCCTTTAAGGTAGAAGAGTTGACAGTGGTGTTTTCCCCATGTCGCTTGCCATTGAACAACTGGCAAAATTAAGTTGCGGTTGTTGCAAAATGAATGGTGTTATTGTTCAAAATCTGCCTGAGATTGAAAGTATTCTTGTACTGAATAGACATCTGGGCCAAATGGCTATTTAAGGAGAATCTGTACATGGTTGTACATCCTGAAGTACAATAACTACTTCTATCCACTAAAGAGTGTTAAAGAGCAAGGATAGACAATGCAATCACATAAAATTCACATTCATACAGCACACGTATTAATACACAAAACAAACACACATCTTTATTGGTCAGAAAGCGCCTAAACTTCCCAAGGAGACTGAGAAGGTCAAGGCCAACGGCTCTCATCATGAGATTTTACAGGAGCGCAGTTGAGTCTCCTGTCTGGATGCATCATTGGATGGTCTAGTAGCTGTAGAGCATCAGACAGGAATGATGCAAAGAGTTGTGAGGATCACTGGGGTCTCCCTTTCTTCTGTAGATGACATTTACTGGGAGTGTTGTTTAAACAGGGCTCAAGGAATTGTAAAAAGACCATTTCCATCCAGTGCACAGCATCTTTAACCACGTCTATCATCAAAATCAGGACTGCCAGGCTGGGGAATAGCTTCTTCCCACAGGCTGTGAGATGGAAGAAAAGTATCCAGTAAGTGGGATAATCATCCCAAAAATTTATATATGTAGCGGCTACTTCGATAGAGCTACTAAAGCAACACACACACACACACACACACACACACACACACACACACACACACACACACACACACACACACACACACACACACACACACACACACACACACACACACACACAAGGTTAGTCAACACAGACTGCTTTATTCAGACTTTACAGGCTTCTTTTATTTAGTGTGTCCCAGGCTCCATGGGACATCATTATGAGTTTGCTTCTGAACCACGGGATCGCAGATTTAAATTAAGCCCTGTTAGTTCCAGTGCCATCCGGCAGGAGAATCCACACATCAACGTGCCGTTCCTCACCATGCAGCACCACACGTGGACAGTCAATTAAATGGGTGAGTTCCCCGCTGTCTATCTTACGATTTCACATGCCCGCCAAAGTACCTTGCCCCCTCGGCCTACTACTCAGCTGCTACACCACCCAGTTCCCTCCCCAGAACCTTTGCAGAAACTAAAACATCAGCTACAGGCACCTGAGGTGGACCCACTCACCGTCTGGGCTGGGGGCACTGAAATAGGTGAAGCGGAATTCTCATGGGCAGGCTTGAGTCCACACTAAAGAGCTGTGAATGTCCCCTAATGTCCAAAGTATACACAAGCCCATCCTTCTTCGCCACATGGAAAGGGCCCTCATATGGTAATTCTAACAGCGCTCCTCGGACCTATCTGTGCACAAAAACAAAATCAGCGTCCAGGAATGGTGGGGCACATTCTGTTTAGGTGATCCATGCCAGTGGATAGGAAAAGATTTGCTAATCGTGACTCCATGTCAAAGCTATGAAGAAAATTCAGGTCAAAATTGGTTGTGAAATGAATGTGCCATGAAACTGTAAGGACCGTACCATCAACCATCTCTGTGGACAATGCAGGCATATCTTCCTTTGAAGAGATGTGCACTCCCAATAGAATCCATGGCAACTCATCAACCTAATTGAGACCGGTGAGTCGGGCCTTAAGTGCGGACTTCAGTTGCTAGTAGAAACATTCCACAAGTCCGTTGGACTGTGGATGAATTGTGCTCCACGGTCTGAAGTAATGTGTGTCGGAAAACCAAATCTAGCCATCCAATCGACAATGAATGCTTTTGCCCTTGTCTCAGTGTCACTGGATGGCAACGGGACAGCCTCTGACCAGCGTGTGAAACGTTCTTTGACTGTTAGAATGTATCTCAAAATTTGAGATAATGGCAATGATCCAAGCAGGTCCACATGCACGTGTTCCAACCGCCTGTGTACCACCGGGAAAGGTTGAAGAGGTGCCTTAGTGTGCCACTGAATTTTGGCAGTCTGGCAGGAGGTACCTGTGCAGACCCATTATGCGACAGCTTTTTTTAGTCCATGCTATACATATTTATTTGACATGTGCTTGACAGATGTTCTGATGGATGGATGAGACAAGGTGTGTATCTGGTCAAAAAGGTGTTGCCTCCAAGATGTCGGAATCACTGGTCTAATGTAGCCCAAAGACATGTCACAAAGTAAGGTTGGCCGCCCAGTTGTGGTGCCACCTGCTGTATGTCCAAGTTAGTCATGGTCGTACTTATGGGCTGGGATAAATGGGGAACAGTGGGGGAACAGATGGGGCAAAGTGGGGAACATTGTGAAAAATGGGCAACAGGGTGGAACAGATGTGGTACACCTGTTCCGCACTGTTCTCCAGCTGTTCCCCATCTGTTCACCACTATTATCCAGCTGTTCCCGAATTGTCCCTCACTGTTCTCCAGCTGTTCCAGAACTGTTCCCACTGTTTGACACATGTTCACCGGCTGTTCTAAACTTTTTCCCACTGTTCCCCACCTGCTCCCCACTGTTCCCCAGTTGTTTTCCACCAGTTCCCCACTTTTGACCACTGTTCCACATGGTTCCCCACATTACCCCAATCTGTTCCCCACTGTTCCCACATTCTCCGCAGTTCAATATCTGTTCCCCACTGCCCCCCCTATTCATCTCTGTTCCACTGTTCTCCACTGTTCTTCAGTGATCCCCACTGTTCCCCATCTCTTCCTCACCGGAGAGAACACTGCAGAATAATGGGGAATGGGGGGGATTATTGGAGAGCAGGGGGGAAACACTGAGGAATGTTAAACTGATGGGGAACCGTAGGGAAAAGTGGAGAGATGGTGGAGAACTGCTGGGGACATGTGTCGAACAGGTGGGGAACATTGCGGGATCAGCTGGAGAACAGTGGGTATTAGATGGGAAACTGATGGGGAACAGTGGAGAGATTGTGGGGAACTGCAGGTGAAAAATGGGGACTTGTGGGGAACATGTATCTAACAGGTGGGAAAAAGTGAGGAAAAGATGGGAGGAGTGGGGAACCTTGGGGAACACTGCCAAGCAGTGGGTAACAGAGGGGAATAGTGGGGAGCAGGGGTGAACAATGAGGAAAGGGGAACAGATGGGGAACAGTGGAGAATGGGGGGAACAGTGGGTAACAGATGGAGAAGAAATGGAGAACAGCTGGGGAACAGTTAGGAACAGAGGGGAATGAGGAACAGTGGGGAACTATCGGGAAAACTGCAGAATAGTGGGGAACATTGAAAACATGGTGTGGAACTGCTGGGTTACAGTTGGGACTTGTGGGGAACATGTGTCAAACATGTGGGTAACATATGTTGAACATGTAAGTAATAGTGAGGAACAAATGGGGAACAGTGTGGAACTGTGGTGAACACTGCATAATAATGGGGAATGAAGGGGAATAGTGGGGAGTAGCGGAGAACAGTGCGGAACTGAGGGAACATATGGGGAACAGTTTGGAAAACTGTGGAACAGTGGGGAATAGTGGGGAGCGGTGGAGAACAGATAGCGAACTGTGAAAAATGGGGGAACAGTTGGGAAAAATTGGAAACAGATTGGGAAATGAGGGGAACAGTGGGGAACATAGAGTCTCCGTGGTGAATAGTGGAGAACCGGTGGTAAACAGCTACAGAACAGGTGGGGAACAGTTGGGGAACAGGTGAGGAGCAGTGGGAAACAGTGGAGAACAATTGGGGAACAGTGGAAAAATGGTGGGGAACTGCAGCGGAACAGTGGGGACTTCTGGTGAACCTGTTTTGAACAGGTGGGAAACAGTGAGGAACAAATGGGGTACAGTGTGGAACCATGAGGAACACTGCAGAACAATGGGGAACAGAGGGGAATAGTGGGGAGCTGGTGGGAACAATTAGGAAAGGGGAACAGTGGGGAACACTGCTGAACAGATGAGAACAGAGGGGAACAGATGAGGAACTGATGGGAACAGTGGGGAAAAAAGAGGAATATTGTGAAGCAGATGGCAAACCGTGGAGAACGTAGTGGTCAAAAGTGTGTGACAAATGGGGAACAGTTGGAAACACTTGGGGAACAGCTGTGGAATAGGGGGAAACAGAGGGGAACATTGAGGAATGGAGGAAAAAGATGGGGAACAAAACTGGAACAGTGATGAACAGAGGGGAATAGTGGGGAGCAGTGGGGAACAGAATTGAACAGTGGGGAGCAGATGTCCAACAGTGGAGAATGCGGGGAACAGTGGGTAACAGTGGTCAAAAGTGTGTAACAGGTGGGGAACAGAGAGATACAATGGGGAACAGCTGGGGAACAATGTGGAACCATGGAGAACAGAGTGGTAAAATGGGGAAGAGAGGGGAACCCCTGCACAATAGTGGAGAACAGAGAGCAACAGTGGTAAAAAGATGGCGAACAGTGGAGAATGGGGGAACAGAGGGAAACAGTTTGGGACCTGCTGGAGAACAGCAGGGAACAGTGAAGTAATGTGGGGATCAGTGGGGAATTGAGAGGAACAGTGGGAAACAGATTGGGAATTGATGGGGAACAGTGTGGACCCATGGGGAACAGCGGGGAACAATGGTGAAAAGTAGGGCACAGTGGGGAACAGAGTGGAATAATGAGGAACAGTGGGGAACAGAGGGTATCAGAGGAGAGCAGTAGGAAACAAATGGTGAACCTTGGGGAACAGTGGGCAAAAGTGTGTGACAAGTGGTGAACAGTGAAGAACAGTGGGAAACTCTTGGAGAACAGCTGGGGAACATTGGGGAATAGTGGACAATAGAGGGGAACAATGAGGAATGGAGGGAACAAATGGAGAACTGTGGGGAAAACTGCAGAACAGTGGAGAACAGTGGGAAACGGGAACAGTGGGGAGTAGTAGGGAACAGATTTGAAAATCATGGGGAACATAGGTGAACCATGCGGAACAGTGGGGAATAGTGGTGAAAGTGGGGAACTGCTGTGGAACAGTGTAGACTTGTGGGGAACATGTGTTGAACAGGTGGGGAACAGTGAGGAACAGATGGGGAACAATGGAGAACTGTGGGGACCATTGCTGAACAGTGGGGAGCAGGGGGAAACAGTGGAGAATAGATGGGGAATAGTGGGGAATGGGGGAACAGATGGAAAAGATGGAGGAACCGTGGGGACCAGGTCGGAAATTGCTGGGAAACAGTGGGGAATAGGTGAGGAACAGTGCAAAACAGAGGAGAACAGATGAGGAACTGTGGGAAAGAGTGGAGAAATGGCGGGGAACTGCTGGGGAAAGGTGGAGACCTGTGGGGAATGTATTGAACAGGTGGGGAACAGTGAGGAACAGATGGTGAACAGCAGGGAGCATGGGAAACACTGCAGAGTGGTGGGGAACAGACGGGAATAGTGGGAGCAGGGGCAAACAATGAGGAAAGGGGAACAGATGGGGAAATGTAGAGAACACTGCAGAACAGTGGGGAACAGAGGGAAGCATGGGGAACAATGGAGAACAGTGGAGAATTGGGGTACAGTGGGCAACCGATGGAAAAGTGATGGAGAACAACTGGGGAACAGTTAGGAACTTTGGGGAACAGAAGGGAACATTGAGGAAAAGTGGGGAGCAGTGTGCAACAGATGGTGAATGGGGTGAACTGTGGACAAATGTGGGTAAGAGGAGGGGAACAGTGAGGAACAGTGGGGAATAGTGGAGAATAGTGGGTAACTGTGGGGAATAGTGGGTAACAGTGGGAAAATAATGTGGAACTGCTGGGGAACATTGATGACTTCTGGGGAACCTGGTCGAACCTGTTGGGAGCAGTGAGGAACAAATGGTGAACAGTGTGGAACCATGGGGAACACTGCATTATAATGGGGAATGGAAGGGTATAGTGGGGAGCAGGGGGGAACTATGAGGAAAGGGTAACAGTGGGAACACTGCAGAATACTGGAGAACAGAAGGGAACATTAAGGAACAGAGGGAACAGATGGGCAACTGTGGGGAAAACTGGAGCCGTGGGGAACAGAGGGGAATAGTGGGGAGCAGGGGGGGCACTATGAGGAAAGGGGAACAGTGGGGAACACTGCAGAATACTGGAGAACAGAGGGGAACATTAAGGAACAGAGGGAACAGATGGGGAACTGTGGGGAAAACTGGAGCAGTGGGGAACAGAGGGGAATAGTGGGGAGCTGGGGGGAACTATGAGGAAAGGGGAACAGTGGGGAACACTGAAGAATACTGGAGAACAGAGGGGAACATTAAGGAACAGAGAGAACAGATGGGGAACTGTGGGGAACACTGGAGCAGTGGGGAACAGAGGGGAATAGTGGGGAGCAGGGGGGCACTATGAGGAAAGGGGAACAGTGGGGAACACTGCAGAACACTGGAGAACAGAGAGTAACATGAGGGAGCAGCTGGGAAACTGCTGGGAAGCAGTAGTGATTGGTGTGAAACAGTGGGGAAGAGTGGGGAAATGTAGGGAATAGTGGTGAACCTTTTGGGAACAGCTGGAGAACAGTGGGGAACTGTGGGTAACAGTGGTGAAAAGAGTGTAACAGGTGGGCAACAGAGTGGAACAGTGGGAAACAGTTTGGGAACAGCTGGAGAACAGTGGGGAACAGGGAGGAACTGTGGGGAACAGTAGGCAACTAAGAGGAATTGTGGGGAACAGTGGGAAACAGATTTGGAACTGATGGGGAACGGTGTGGTCCAATGGGGAACAGTGGGGAACAATGATGAATACTGGAGAATAGTGGGGAACAGTGAAGAACTGTGGGGAACAGTGGATAACAGAGGGGAATAATGAGGAACGGTGGGTAGCAGTGGGGAACAGATGGTGAACCGTGGAGAACTGTGGTCTAAAGTGTATCACAGATAGGGAAGAGTGGGGAACACTTTGGGGAACAACTGGGGAACAGTGGTTCATAATGGGTAAACAGAGGGGAATATTGAGGAATGGAGGGAAAAGATGGGGAACAGTAGTGAAAACTGCAGAAAAGTGGAGAACTGTGGAGAACAGAGTGGAACATTAGCAGCAGTAGGGATAGATGGCGAACTGTGTAGAATGGGGGGAACATTGGGTAACAGTTGTTAAAATTATGTAACAGGTAGGGAACAGTGAGGAACAGTTGGGGAAAACTGCGCAACAGTAGAGAAAAGTTGGGAACAGTAAAGAACTGGGGAACAGTGGGAAACAGATGGCGAACAGTGAGAAACAGTTCAGGAACAGCTGGAGAACAGTGGGGAGCAGTGAAGAAATGTGGGAAACAGTGGGAAAACAGATTGGGAACTGATGGGGGACAGTGTGGAACCATGGAGAACAGTGGGAAACAATGTTGAACACTGGGGAACATTGAAGAACTGTGGGGAACAGAAAGGAATAATGAAGAACAGTGGGCAACAGAGAGTAACAGGGGAGAGCTGTGGGGAACAGATGGTGAACCATGGAGAATGTGGGGAACAGTGGTCAAAACTGTGTGACAGGTGGGGAACAGTGAGAAACATTTGGGGAACAGTGGGAAACCGTAGGCACCACTGCTGAACAGTGGGGAACAGAGGGGAATGGTGGGAAACTTGGGGGATCAATGAGGAAAAGGGACCAGGTGGGAAACAGTGGGGAACATAGCAGATCATTTGGAGAAAAGAAGGTAACAGGGGGAACAGATGGAAAAGAGATGGGGAACGGATGGGGAAGAGTGAGGAACCATGGGGACCATGTGGGAAATTGCTGGGAAAGAGTTGGGATTGGTGGGGAACAGATGTTGTACAGGTGTGGAGCAGATGGGGACTGGGGAAGAGTGAAGAAATAGTGGGGAACTGCTGGGGAAAACTGGGGAATTGTGGGGAACAGATGGAGAAAAGTGGGGAACACTGCAGAGCAGTGGTGAACAAAGGGGAATAGTGGGGAAGAGTGTGAATGGGGGGACAGTGTGGAACAGATGGAAAAGAGATGGAGAACAGCTGGGGAACAGTTAGTAACACTGTGGAACAGATGAGGAACAGTAGAGAACAGTTCTGAATAGTGCAGAACAGTGCAGAACAGAGGGTGAGAGTGGGGAGCAGAGGTGAACAATGAGGAAAGGGGAACAAATGAAGAACAGTGGAGAATGGGGGATAACAGTGGGTAACATGGAAAAGAGATGGAGAACAACTGGGGAACAGTTAGAAACTGTGGGAAAAAGTGGGAAATAGAGGGGGATATTGAGGAATAGAGGGGAACAGTAGAGAAAACTGTGGAATAGTAGGGAATAGTGGAGACGTGGTGTAGAACTGCTGGGGAACAGTGGGGATTTGTGGGGAACATGTGTCGAACATGAAGGTAACAGTGAAGAATAAATGGGGAACAGTGTGGAACTGTGGTGAACACTGCATAATAATGGGGGACGGAGCGAAATAGTGGGGAGTAGTGGAGAACAATGAGGAACTGAGGGAACATATGGGGAATGGTGGGGAAAACTGCAGAACAGTGAAGAACTGTGGGCAACAGATGGGAATAGTGGGGAGTGGTGGAGAACAGAGAGCGAACTGTGGAGAATGGGGGAACAGTGGGGAACAAGTTGGAAAATGAGGGGAACAGTGGGGAAGCATGGGAAACAGTGGTGAAAAATGGGGAACTGGTGGGAAACATCTGGGGAACAGTGGGGATCCATGGGGAACAGTGGGGAACATAGGGTCTAAGTGGAGAAAAGTATGGAAATGGTGGGAAACAGCTGCAGAACAGTAAGGAACAGATGGGGAACAGGTGAGGAGCAGTGGGAAACAGTGAAGAAGAGACTGGGAGCTGATGGGGAATAGTGTGGACAGATGGCGAACAGTGGAGTACCTAGGGAAATGTGGGTAACAGTGGGTAAAGTGGGGAACAGATTGTGAAATGAGGGAACTGAGGTGAACACTAGCAAACTTGTTGAAATCTCCTGGGGTACAGTGGGGAACAGTGTGGAACAGTGGAGAACAGATAGGGAACTGATGGTGAACAGTGGAGAACAGATGGGGAACTGATGGTGAACAGTGGAGAACTGTGGGGAACAGTGGTGAAATGGTGGGGAACTGCTGGGGAACAGTGGGAACTTCTGATGAACCTGTTTTGACCAGGTGGGGAACTGTGAGGAAAAAATGGGGAACAGTTTGGAACCGTGAGGAACACTGCAGAACAATGGGGAATGGAGGGGAATAGTGGGGAACAATGAGGAAAGGGGAACAGTGGGGAACACTGCAGAATGGTGGAGGAAAGAGGAAAACAGTAGGGAGCAGGGGGAAAGATGAGGAACTGATGGGAAGCAAAGGGAATCTGTGGGAACAGGTAGTAAACTGCTGGTAAACAGTAGGGATTGGTAGGGATCAGTGGGGAACAGTTGCGGAACAGGTGAAGAACAGTGGGGAAGAGTGGTCAAAGAGTGGCAGGTGGGGAACAGTGAGGAACAGTGGGAAACATTTCAAGAACAGCTGGGGAATAAGGGGCAACAGGGAAGCCTTGAGGAACAGAGGGAAAAGATGGGGAACAGTATGGAAAACTGCAGAAAAGTGGAGAACAGTGGGGAATGGGAATAATGGGGAGAAGTGGGGAACAGAGTGAAACAGTGGGGAAAAGATGTTGAACAGTGGAATGCAGGGAACAATGTCTTTTTTTCAAAATCCTCGTATCTTTTTCAAAGGATCATCCATTCTGGATAGCTGGTTTCGTAAGGGGATTATAAATGTGGATGATTGTTATGAAATGCGTAAATTAATGTCATTTGAGCAACTGAGAAATAAATATCATAAAACATAGCAATCTTTTGTGCTATTTCCAAATAAGAGCATATTTGAAGGATAAGTTAGGACCAACCATGTTGTACTGAAATAGAAATTCCTTCTCGAGGAATTGTTTAAAAATTTACTTCGATGATGTCCTCTTTATTAGAAGTAGGAACTTTTAAATGAGGAGTTCATAAGTTGAGACAAAGGTAGGAAATGGATCTGAACATTGTAATCGATTGGCAAATATGGGCAGATTAATATAAGGATCTCAATGTAAGATATAAATTAGTTCAGTATAATTATTTTTACATCAGTCATGGAGCACATGTCAGCAAGGATTTTACATGAAAGCTGCACCTGGAGTCAGGTGGCTCAAACAGTTGGATTTGAAAAGCTCTACAAGAAGCTGATTTGGCAACAGAGATCACATGATCCAGGGGAGTTGTATTAATTCACTTCAACTCAGCATTTTGGATCTATTTACCAGAGTTCCACACTGCAGAAGTGAGGAAGGAATTCACAACTAATTTTTTTTCTACAGTTACTTCTTCCACCAGAGAAATTGAATAGAATAAAATCAGAATAATCAGATCAATGTTTTAGGTGTGGTGAAGATGTAGCAACTTTCTTGCATTTTACTCAGATTTGTCCTAATGCAAGATCTTTTTGGGGAGAATTACAAATTTTTTGGAACAAGTTACAGGAGTTGTTTTTTCCGCAAAATCCAACCTTACTTTATTAGGAAATATTGAAGGAACAAGACCCAAATGAAATCTCTTAATGTATCAATTGAAATGTGTTAAATTAATGATAGTGGAGATGAGAAAATGTATTGCACTTACTTGGAAATCAGATATATTTTTTAGGGATGCCAAGATGACATGCAAAAATTTCAAAGTTGTATTCCTTTAGAAAAAAATTACCTATAGCTTGAGAAATATATACTCTATGCTTTTGTAAATTTGACACCTGAATATTCAAATATGAGGCTTCAATTTGTAATAATGCTCTTTCTGTCCCTCTAGACATGCGAATATTCTACTCTAAGTTGTAACATTTTTATTTAGGTTTATTAGATTTCCTCACCACCGTGAACTCTGGGGAAGTGGAGGACTAACACAGGGCACCAGAAAACAGAAAGACCACACACCCTCAGCATCTGAGAAGAGGAGGATTCAATCCATGGGTCAATGACCATGGAGGCAGACCAGTGAGGGGTTCCGCAGCTGAAGGACCCACATAGGTGACAGGCTGTTGGTAATTTGAGGAGAGGAAATCATGCAGGCTGTGAGCTTCTGGAGAAAATAGTCAAGGAACTCACATTAGGCCGTGGATTGCTAGAGGCTGGTTTGAAACTGGCTAAAAGGGTATCAGATATTAGACTTGAGATATGAGTGGATGTTAAGTGGTTCCTAATCGTGTCAGAGGTTAAAAACAGGAGCTTGCATTGCCAATGGCTTGGATTGGTCTGTGAGAATTGAAAGAGAATCCACAAACCCTCAGTGACTTGGCCCAGGGTTCAGGGTGGTGGGGGTGGGTGGGGGGAGAGCACAACTCTCTTTTGCTCTTTCTCTGAGTGCAAGAGGCATTTCAGGCAATTTCTGCCAATGGCGAATCTGTCTGCCTCACAGCAGGAAAAAAGCAATTTTGTGTGATTTGACATTTTTAAATTACCTGACAGTAAATTGTCTCCTGAAATAGAGAGAGAGGTTCAAGTTTCAAACTATTACAAACTCCACTCACCAGAGCTACCTGGATTATATCTCTTCCCACTTTTTATTTTTGCAAGGACACCATTGATTTTATCACAACTCCTCTGCTGCATCTGTCCTGTGACAGATTATATATTTTACATTGTTTATAGATATGTTTTTGAAGGATAGATTGTAGGAGTCGTGTAGGTCACAAACAAACACAAACACTTCACAAAATGGAATATTGTTTTTAAAGCAACAGATGAATAGACTCAGAAGTTTGAGTCCAGTGCAGTAATCTGGCTGGTTGCAGTTTGCTGTTCTAAGAAGGTCATGTGGTTTTGCAAGCAGAGAGGAGAGACCAAATAGGTTTTTTTCTAAAAGAGTGAGAGAGAGAGAGAGAGAGAAAGAGAGAGAGAGAGAGAGATGGCAAGCTGGCATCTTGTTGAAACCCCATTTTTAAAACGGGTTGTGAGTTCAGTTCAGCCAGTTGAAAAATCTTGTTGTCCATACAAGAGGAAATGGCTGGCTAGAAATGCTGTTTCACCTGAAATAAGGGAAACAAAAGGAACTCAATGGTGACCTGCAGAAGAGGTGATCATTTGGAAAACCCTGATGGGGAAAGTTACTTTGGCAAGATACCAAAGTGGCTGATCAGAGGGAATCAGTTTTTGTATGTCCAATGAGCAAGAAATCCCTCTCTGAAACCGACAAGAGCCTTCCTGGAGGGTAACCATTTACCTTTAAGCACCAGAGCTTGGTGAGAATTCATAAATGTTGAATTCAGTGCACAGTATAAGAATTGATAGACACTGATGAACTTGGAGTTGTGTCAAAGAACTTTATACACATTAAATACACCTGCACTGAGAATTAGAATGGGGCAATGTAAGGCTGTTAAATTAATAGTGATAAGTTAAAATTTGATCCTGTTTTTCAGTTTAAAGAAAATTAAAAATGACATTTGTTTAAGTATCCTTTGTCTTGGTGATTTTCTATTGCTGCTATGTTTTGGGGTCCTCTGGGCCTGTAACAGTCCAAAGATGAGGTCTTCTACTCCAGGATATCCAAAATGTCTTATTTCAATAAATGCAGATTCTCCCATACTGACTTTGATAAAGTCTGCACCCATATCTCTAATTCTATTTCTGCCCTTACCCCATCTCCTCTCCGGCAGAACAAGGACAGAATCCCTCAGGTTTCTCACTTATCACCCAACAGCTGCCACATCTGACATGATTTCCTTGGGCATTTCCAACTTCAGCACCATCCTCTAACCTGCTACACCTAACCCTCTCCACTCATATCCTCTTTTCACAGGGGCACGTCCTTATTGGTCAGGAAGCACCTACACTTCCCAAGGAGATTGAGGAGGTCAAGGCCAATGGCTCTCATCCTGAGATTTTACAGGAGCTCAGTTGAGTCTCCTGTCTGGCTGCATCATTGGATGGTCTAGTAGCTGTAAAGCATCAGACAGGAATGATGCACAGAGTTGTGAGGATCACTGAGGTCTCCCTTTCTTCTGTAGATGACATTTACTAGGAGTTTTGTTCAAATAGGGCTCAAGGAATTGTAAAAAGACCATTTCCATCCAGTGCACAGCATCTTTAACCAAGTCCATCATCAAAATCATGACTGCCAGGCTGGGGAATAGCTTCTTCCCACAGTCTGTGAGATGGAAGAAAAGTATCCTTTATGTGCAATAATCATCCCAAATATTTATATGTGTAATAGGTACTTCAATAGAGTTACCAAAGCAACACAAACACACACACACACACACACACACACACACACACACACACACACACACACACACACACACACACACACACACACACACACACACACACACACCAGGTTAGTCAACAGAAGACTGCTTTATTCAGACTTTACAAGGTTCTTTTATTTACTGCGTGTCCCATGCTCCATGGGACATGGTGGGACATCATTATGAGTTTGCTACTGATCCACAGGACCATAGGTTTAAATTATGCCCTGTGAGTGTCCCGTACCTTCCGGCAGGAGAATGCACAGATTAATGTGCCGTTCCTCGGCATGCAGCACCATGTATGTGTGGTCAATTGAATGGATGAGTACCCAGCTGTCTGTCTTATGAATTCACGCGCCCGCCAAAGAACTGTGCCCGCCCACCCCACTGCGCAGCTGCTACACCCCCCTCCCAGAACTGTCACCAGAAACTAAAGCACCAGCTATATGCACCTTAGGTGGATGCCCTCGCCATCTGGGCTGGGGACACTGAATAGGTGAAGTGGGATCCACATTGGCAGGCTTGAGTCTGTCCACGCTAAACAGCTGTGAATGTCCCCAATGTCCAAAGTATACACAACCCCATCCTTCTTCACCACGCGGAAATGGCCCTCATACGGTCATTGTAATGACCCTCCTGGGACCTGTGTGCGCGCATAAAAACAAAATCAGCGTACAGGAATGGTGGGGGGACATTCTGTTTAGGGGATCCATGCCAGTGGGTAGGAAAATGTTTGCTGATCGGGACACCACGTCGAAGCTTCTGAAGGACGTTCAGATCAGAGTTGGTTGTGAAATGAATGTCCCATGAAACTGTAAGGACCGTACCATAAACCATCCCTTCGGACAATGCAGACATCTCTTTATTTGGAGCCGTGCGCACTCCCAATCGAACCCATGGCAGTTCATCGACCTAATTGGGACCGGTGAGTCGGGTCTTCAGTTGCCAGTGGAAACATTCAACAAGGCCGTTGGACTGTGGATGAATTGTGTTCCGCGGTCTGAAGTAATGTGGGTCGGGAAATCAAATCTAGCCATCCAATTGATGATGAATGCTTTGGCCCTTGTCTGTGTCACTGGATGGCAACGGGACAGCCTCTGGCCAGCGCATCAAACATTCTATGACTGTTAGAATGTATCTCATGTTTTGAGATACTGGCAATGGTGTGAGCCGGTCCACATGGATGTGTTCCATCAACCTGTGTACAGCCAGGAATGTTGAAGAGATGCCTTAGTGTGGCGCTGAATTTTGGAAGTCTGGCAGGAGGTACATGTGCAGACCTATTGCATGATGCATTTTCTCAGCCTATGCCATACATATTTATTTGACATGAGCTTGACAGATGTTCTGAAGGACGGATGAGACAAGCTGATTATCTGGTCAATAAAGCATTGCCTGCAAGATGGCGGAATCACTGGTCTATTGGAGCCAAAAGACGTCACAAAGTAAGGTTGGCCGCCTAGTTGTGGTGCCACCTGCTGTATGTCCAGGTTAGTCATGGCCATACTGTATGCCTGAACATCGGGGTCCATTGCCTGGACACTGGCTAATTCAGGAATATCAATCTAACCCTGAATATGATATACAGTCGGTCTGGACAGCATATTCGTGATGAGATTGTTTTTACCAGAAATATAGCGCACGTCCGTGGTAAATTCTGAAATGTATGTTAATGTCTTGCCGACCATGGATCCATTATTTTGCTGAAGGAAAACACGAGTGGCTTGTGCTCTGTGAACACAGTGAAATGCCGACCCTCCAAAACAAATCAGAAGTGCTGTGTGGCTCGATACAATACATTATATTTCATCTCCGATGGCCCTAGATGTTGCCTAAAGAATGTGAGGAGTTGGCAATGGCCATCGACATACTGTTTTGGAGGTATTGAAATTAGGAGAGATAATACTGGGAAATTCATTGATCAGGGCAGCATATGCATCTTTGTGCAGGGTATGCACCCTGAGATGGGAAACTCTCCCTTTGCTGCATACCAGTGGGTATGTTTGAAAAGTGGTTGCATGAACCAATTTCCTCCACTTCACATCTTCTGGCAAGTCATGGGACCTTTAAAAATCTGCACCCATAATGGGCTGTGCAAAGGAAGCCAACAGGCAATTCCAATGGAATGTCGCACCTCCTATCCCAATCATGACCCTTCCTGTGCCAAAGCAGGGAATTATCCTCCCATTTGCTGTTTGAAGAGCCAGGTGTTGTTATTTATGTGTTATTTTCAAAATAGGTTGGCGGGAGCAAATGGACCACAGCACTCGTGTCTAAAAGAAATGTGCTTACCAGAATCGTCTTGAAGATACAATAGACCCATACTTGTGCCAGTTGCCGAGGCCATTAATGGTAGCCGGCTTTTTCGTTTCCTGACTTTTTTCTCTAATAGAGGGACACATTTATGGGCATTTTTTCCGCAATGGTAAAAACACCATTCTCGCCGCCTATTAGCGCGTTCATCCTTCTTTGACTGAACTGCAGATATAGGAGTGTCATAGGACACGGGATATGGATCCGCTGTGAAAACAGACTGTACGTGAGCAGACTCACGTTGAAGTATGATCGAGCCTGTCAGCCTCCCGTGCTATGTTATGGGGATGGCGGAAATCCATGTTAATGATTGGTATTGCGACATGACCTGGGAGTTTAGACAGGAATAGAGTCTCAAAAAGGAAACAATGAGAATGTCCATCTGCTAATGCGAGCATGTCATTCATTAGATCAGATGGATCTCTGTCACCCAGGCCCTCCATATTTAAAAGCTCATGTCTAGTCAATTCCAGCGTGTCCAGGAGAAATAGGCGGAACCTGGTTTTATTGGGTCACCAATTGTAGCGGTGACTTCGGTGGAGCTACGAAAATAATACACACACACACACACACACACACACACACACACACTAGGTTAGTCAACACTAGACTGCTTTATTCAGACTTTACAGGCCTCTTTTATATACCACATTACTTGTCAGGGAAGATATTACAGCGGAGCGGAGGCAAGAGAAACTAGAGGGCTCATCGAGGGAGGCAGTATGGGTAAAACTAAAAAATAAGAAGGGTGTGGTTACTATTATAGATTAAGGAGACTGCGACTTTTATTCATTGGAATGTAGATGGTTGAAGGGGGTTATGATAGAGGTATTTAAAATTATGAAGGGAATAGATAGACTAGTCGTGAGCTGTCTCTTTCCACTGAGGGTAGGGGAGGTTGGAACAAGAGGGCATAAGTTAAGGGTAAGGGGGAAAAACTTCAGGAGAAATGTTAGAAGATGCTTCTTCACTCAGAGAATGGTGGCAGAATGGAATGATCTTCCAGAAGAGATAGTTGCGGCAGGGTCCTATCTGTCATTTAAAAGAAGGTTGGATGTGTACATGAATATGAGGGGGTTGAGGGATATGGGCAGAGTGTGGGAGGGGGAAACTAATGGAGTGGTTCATGTGAACCAGCATGGACTCAAAGTGCCGATATGGCCTGTTTCCATGCTGTAAACTGTCATTTGGTTATATGTGCCGGGCTCCATGTGACAAGGTGGGACATCATTAAGAGTTTGCTGCCAGCAGATTTAAATTAAGCCCCGTGAGTATCCTGCGCTTTCTGGCAGGAGACTCCACAGATCAACGTGCCATTCCTCGGCATGCTGCACCATGTGCGGTCCATTACATGGGTGAGTACCCAGCTGTCTGGCTTATGGTTTTGCACTCCCACTGAAGAACTCTTATTCTGCCTCATCTCACTGACTAGTATCCATTCCATAGCCCTCCATCCCTCTCGTATCCCTGAACTTGTCCAAATTCTTCAATGCTAACATTGAGCTCATATTTCCTCATGCAGCTGGCAGCTTGTTCCACTCTCCCACCACCTTGTGTGGAGAAGTTTCCCCTAATGTTTCCACTAAACTTTTCCCCTTTCATCCTTAGCCCATGTATTAAGGACTTCTCCAAGAGGCGGAGTCTCAAAAAAACAACCTCTATCCTCAAGGACCCTCACCACCCAGGCCGGGCGTTATTCACCCTGCAATCATCAGGGAAACAGCTCCAGGAGCCTGAAGACAAGTATCCAATGGTACAAACACAGATTCTCCCCCTCTGCCATCAGATTTCTGAATGGACAAGGAACAACAGTCTCTCCATCACTTACTCTTCATTTTGCACAAAGGATTTCTTTCTTTTAAAATGTAATTTAGAATATTTGTACCTGTACTGTTGCCATAAAAATGACAAATTTGGTGACATGTTCATCACAATAAATTTTTAATTCTGAAAACTGTGCGTACATCAGAAAATAATCATAGCTCAAAAAACAATTTGAAAAGATGAATTAACTATTGCCATGCACCCTCCCCTTTTACGTCTATTTTTCTAAATCCACTCCATAATCTAGACATCTCTACTTAACGCAACCCAGGTTTCTTCTCCCATTCAAAGCACTCAGTAATATACCAAGGCAGTAAAATAAAAATTCAATGCTAGAAATACTTAGCAGGTCATCTACTGGAAAAATAATCGGAGTTAAAACCTTCAGGTCGATAACCTTTTACTGGGATTCAGAAAGATGTTCAAACAAACCTGAGAAAAAGAAGAGGAGAAATAACAAAATGAATACGTGGGATGAAAAGCCCGAGCACCAGAAATGGCAGTGGTTCTGGATGAGTGGAGTCGACTCATTGATCAGCACATCTATCTGGATGGAGGGGTAGAGGATAAACAAGACAAACATGATGCCGTCACTGTGAGGTACAATACGACAGACAGCTGCAGAGAATCTGAAATGAAGAAATGCTGAAAATACTTGTTTTTGGATCAATGTGACAAAATTTGACCTGACAAAAGAAAACAAAATTGCTTTGCTCTGCCAGAACTCTCCAGATCAAGGGGCACAATAAAATAGTCCAGAAGCCAACGTTATAAAATTGAACAGCCAAGTTGTAGAAATCAACAATAAGAGATAAAACACAGTTACATAATTCCATGAAAGTGGTGTCATAGGAAGACAGGGTTCAAAAGACAGCTTTTGTCATCTTGGCCTTCATTAATTTAAAATATTGAAAATAGGAGTTGGGAAGTTATGGTGAGGTTATATAAGATGTGGGTCAGGCCAAATTTGGAGAATTTTGTGCCTCGTTCTGATCGCCTAGTGACAGGAAGGGTATTAGTAAGATTGAAAGAGGGCAGAGAAGATTTACTAAGACGCTGCCAGGTCTTCAGGAGTTGAGCTACAGGAAAAGGTTGACCAGGATGGGACTTAATTCTTTGGAGTGTCGAAAAATGAGTAAGAGGTGGCTTAAAGTGACATATGAATGAGAAAAAAGGCTGAGAAAGACTGCTGAAGACCCAATACTGAAGGAAAAATTTTGCTTGAGAAAAATTGTCATTGGCCCATTTCCTCTGGAGTTATGAAACCACGCACAGAACAAGTCAATGAGGTACGATTAAAACAGTGGTTTTCAAACCTTTCTTTCCCAATCACATACCACCTTAAGTGGTCCTTTACTAACAGAACACTTCCGGCACAGGGATTAAATGGAATATGAGCCAAGGGGTTGGTTGGGGGGGGGGGGGGGGGTAAGAGGAGAAGTTTGAAAATTACTGCTCAAGATTAAAGGTTTTCTCCATCTCCGTTTTAAGCAGACATCCTTTTATTCTGAGGTTGTGCCCACTGGTCCTAAACTCTCCCACTACTGCCAAAGTCCTCTCTATCCAGCCCTTTGACTATTCATCAGATTTCATTAGTCCTGCCTCATCCTTCTAAACTCGGGCAAGTACAGGCCCAGAGCCATCAAGTGCTCCTCAAAACATTATTCCTCTCATCCGTGGATTGGATGGTGTTCAAAGAGTCAGCTGAAGGGGGTGTCGTGGAAAGTTGGCGTAGGAAAAAGACGTGAGGAGACACCTCTCCCTGATTGAACTAATCAATACTCGAACTGTAGTGACTTTTTTTGACTTTATCAATGTTTTGAACAGTAATTTACGACTGTAGGATTCTGGAAATGAAGGAAGGAAAAAAGCTGTGTTGGGCAGTACATCACAGAGACAAAGACTGAGGGGAATGATAGGCTTTATTACACACAAGACTGCAGGCCCGGGTCCAAGTGAGGGAAGTGAAGGGAAGGAAGAGGTGGCTCGACCTTTATGGCCTAGGTCACAGGGGAGGAGTCCAGGGAGGAGTCTAGGAGAGGATTTCATCAGGAGGGTAGGCCAGCCCATGCCTGTACTGGTCAGTACAGGCATGAAAAGTACAGAAAAGTACAGAAGCAAGGCCGACCTTCCAGAAGGAAACTCGGGAGCAGTTAGAGATGGATCCGAAGCCTCAACATGGAAGTCGGGAGCAGCTGGAGAAAACGTCCGCATCCTCAGCGCATCTGAAGATGCAAGATGGTGCCGAGATCTTTAGCCTGGCGTCGGGCCAGATGGAACACGAGCGTGGAATCCGACATGAGCCGGGCTTGACTAAGGAGAGTGGGGGTTGGGTGCCTGAATGCGAGCGCGATTTAGCAGGGAGGGGGGCTGCCTGTATGCAGTGGTGCATCTGGAGATGCTCACCTGCAGGCTACTGAGCTTCTCAGCATGCGTGGAAGTTCTCGCATGAACAAAATTCTGGATCCCATCCACAGTAGGTGTTAGGTCTGCTTTGTTCATGAATGAGTGAGTCAGACAACAGACTGAGTCGAAATCAAGGTTCTTTGTTCTTTATTACCGGATTGTAACACTTGCAACTAACAGTGTTAGTTGGAGAAGGCGCATTCTGCCGTTATCAGCAAGTGGTGTTCTTTATATACCTTAGGATACGTACTTAGTAAATTATCATACCATGACATTGTCCAATGAATAAACTGTTGCTGTCCCTCTCTGCTAGCCTCCTGCACATCAATTTGTCATCCCCACTCTTATCTTGAGAGTACAAGGTCACAACTGCATCTTGTTACGGCCCAGCAATGGGTGACTCCTTCTACATTCCCAGCTCATGATGTTTTTACCTAACATAGGGCTGCCAGGTATGTGGTGGAAGAGAAGAGGTGGAGGAGGACAACTCAGAAGTTCTAGAAGAAGAGCAAGAATTAGTGCAGCTGGACTCATTGAAGGGAGGCCTAAGGCTTTTAGAAAATCTCCTTCTCCAATGAAAGCTGTTATTTCACCAAAGACACATTCCCCAGTCTTCAAGGCCCCTATAACAGGGATGGAAGTCAACCTCATGTCTATAGAACTTATCCAACGATATGAAAAGATGATGTATTCTATGGCCTAAGGTTTTGAAACTTAAAATGATCAATTTGCTGGTTATGAAGGAAAAAATGGCTGGTATGTGTGTAGAAATTACATCTATTCAAGTTGATATTCTTTGGCTTGGCTTCGCGGACGAAGATTTATGGAGGGGGTAAAAAGTCCACGTCAGCTGCAGGCTCGTTTGTGGCTGACCAGTCCGATGCGGGACAGGCAGACACGATTGCAGCGGTTGCAAGGGAAAATTGGTTGGTTGGGGTTGGGTGTTGGGTTTTTCCTCCTTTGCCTTTTGTCAGTGAGGTGGGCTCTGCGGTCTTCTTCAAAGGAGGCTGCTGCCCGCCAAACTGTGAGGCGCCAAGATGCACGGTTTGAGGCGTTATCAGCCCACTGGCGGTGGTCAATGTGGCAGGCACCAAGAGATTTCTTTAGGCAGTCCTTGTACCTTTTCTTTGGTGCACCTCTGTCACGGTGGCCAGTGGAGAGCTCGCCATATAATACGATCTTGGGAAGGCGATGGTCCTCCATTCTGGAGACGTGACCCATCCAGCGCAGCTGGATCTTCAGCAGCGTGGACTCGATGCTGTCGAACTCTGCCATCTCGAGTACCTCGACGTTAGGGGTGTGAGCGCTCCAATGGATGTTGAGGATGGAGCGGAGACAACGCTGGTGGAAGCGTTCTAGGAGCCGTAGGTGGTGCCGGTAGAGGACCCATGATTCGGAGCCGAACAGGAGTGTGGGTATGACAACGGCTCTGTATACGCTTATCTTTGTGAGGTTTTTCAGTTGGTTGTTTTTCCAGACTTGTAGTCTTCCAAAGGCGCTATTTGCCTTGGCGAGTCTGTTGTCTATCTCATTGTCGATCCTTGCATCTGATGAAATGGTGCAGCCGAGATAGGTAAACTGGTTGACCGTTTTGAGTTTTGTGTGCCCGATGGAGATGTGGGGGGGCTGGTAGTCATGGTGGGGAGCTGGCTGATGGAGGACCTCAGTTTTCTTCAGGCTGACTTCCAGGCCAAACATTTTGGCAGTTTCCGCAAAGCAGGACGTCAAGCGCTGAAGAGCTGGCTCTGAATGGGCAACTAAAGCGGCATCATCTGCAAAGAGTAGTTCACGGACAAGTTTCTCTTGTGTCTTGGTGTGAGCTTGCAGGCGCCTCAGATTGAAGAGACTGCCATCCGTGCGGTACCGGATGTAAACAGCGTCTTCATTGTTGGGGTCTTTCATGGCTTGGTTCAGCATCATGCTGAAGAAGATTGAAAAGAGGGTTGGTGCGAGAACACAGCCTTGCTTCACGCCATTGTTAATGGAGAAGGGTTCAGAGAGCTCATTGCTGTATCTGACCCGACCTTGTTGGTTTTCGTGCAGTTGGATAATCATGTTGAGGAACTTTGGGGGACATCCGATGCGCTCTAGTATTTGCCAAAGCCCTTTCCTGCTCACGGTGTCGAAGGCTTTGGTGAGGTCAACAAAGGTGATGTAGAGTCCTTTGTTTTGTTCTCTACACTTTTCTTGGAGCTGTCTGAGGGCAAAGACCATGTCAGTGGTTCCTCTGTTAGCGCGAAAGCCGCACTGTGATTCTGGGAGAATATTCTCAGCGACACTAGGTATTATTCTATTTAGTAGAATCCTAGCGAAGATTTTGCCTGCAATGGAGAGCAACGTGATTCCCCTGTAGTTTGAGCAGTCTGATTTCTCGCCTTTGTTTTTGTACAGGGTGATGATGGTGGCATCACGAAGATCCTGAGGCAGTTTACCTTGGTCCCAACAAAGCTTGAAAAACTCATGCAGTTTGGCATGCAGAGTTTTGCCGCCAGCCTTCCAGACTTCTGGGGGGATTCCATCCATACCTGCTGCTTTGCCACTTTTCAGTTGTTCGATTGCCTTATATGGCTCATCCAGGGTGGGAACCTCATCCAGCTCTAGCCTTAGGGGCTGTTGAGGGAGCTGGAGCAGGGCGGAATCTTGGACTGAGCGGTTGGTACTGAAAAGAGATTGGAAGTGTTCTGACCATCGGTTGAGGATGGAGATCTTGTCGCTGAGGAGGACTTTGCCGTCTGAGCTGCGCAGCGGGCTTTGGACTTGGGGTGAGGGGCCGTACACAGCCTTTAGAGCCTCGTAGAAACCCCTGAAGTCGCCAATGTCCGCGCTGAGCTGTGTTCGTTTGGCGAGGCTAGTCCACCACTCATTTTGGATCTCCCGGAGTTTGCGCTGAAGATGGCTGCATGCGCGACGGAAGGCTTGTTTCTTCTCTGGACAGGACGGCTTTGTAAGGTGAGCCTGGTGGGCAGCTCGCTTCTTTGCCAGCAGCTCCTGGATTTCCTGGCTGTTTTCGTCAAACCAGTCCTTGTTTTTCCTGGAGGAGAAGCCCAGTACCTCTTCAGTGGATTGCAGTATGGTAGTCTTCAACTGATCCCAGAGGGTTTCAGGGGACGGGTCCGTGAGGCGGGTTGCAACGTCGAGCTTTGCTTTGAGGTTTGCCTGGAAGTTTCCTCTCGCTTCGTCTGACTGCAGTTTTCCAACATTGAACCTCTTTCTGGGGGCTTTATTGTTCCTGGGCTTTGGCTTGAAGTGAAGGTTGAGCTTGCAGCGAACCAGCCGGTGGTCAGTGTGGCATTCCGCGCTAGGCATGACCCTGGTGTGGAGCACATCTTGTTTGTCACTTTCTCGCACCAGGATGTAGTCCAGGAGGTGCCAGTGTTTGGATCGGGGATGCATCCAGGTGGTCTTAAGGCTGTCCCTCTGCTGAAAAAGGGTGTTTGTAATGACAAGCCGCTGTTCTGCGCAGAGCTCCAACAGGAGGCGCCCATTGTCGTTGCACTTGCCGACGCCATGCTTGCCCAGGATTCCTGGCCAGGTTTCTGAGTCTTTGCCGACACGAGCGTTGAAGTCGCCCAGGATGACAACCTTGTCGGCTGTAGGGGTACGTTGGATGAGGTTGCGCAGGTCGGTGTAGAACTTGTTCTTTTCTGCTGGTTCCGCCTGGAGGGTTGGAGCATAGACACTGATGAGGGTGATGTGACGCTTGTTTTGAAGTGGGAGTCGCATGGACATGATTCGGTCCGAGAGGCCTGTCGGAAGGTTTTCGAGTTTGGAGGCAATGAAGCTCTTGACCATGAAGCCTACACCAGATAGGCGTCGTTCATCCGAAGGCTTGCCAGACCAGTAGAGTGTGTAGCCCGCGCCGCGTTCTTGGAAGCTGCCTACATCTGCCAGGCGGACTTCACTGAGAGCGGCTATGTCGATGTCAAGTCTGAGGAGTTCATGTGCAATGAGGGCAGACCGACGTTCAGGTCGATGGCTGTCAGTCTTATCTAGCATGGTTCTGATGTTCCAGCATGCTAGCTTGAGTTTGTGAGCATCATTTGAGGGGGAGGACGTGGAGGGGGAGGACGTGGAGGGGGAGGACGTGGAGGGGGAGGACGTGGAGGGGGAGGACGTTGAGGGGGAGGACGTGGACCTGTCCTCGGGCCTGCGCAAAGGAGCTTTTAGGTGGAGTGCAGTGCGCGCAGTACTGGCCCCACCCTTTACACCCATGGTTCGTGTGCCGTGGCCAAGCAAGCTGGGACGTGGCAGCGAGGTCCTTGGGTCGTAGGTTTTATATCGGAGTGGCCTTCTCCTATGCAGGTTTCTTACCCGGGCTGGAGGGGCCTGCCTCCCCTCCTAGGTCGGTCCATACTGCCCGGACCGGGGCCTCCGTCTGCCTCACTCGACCGAGGCCGGGGCCGCCGTCTCCCCCTTGCTCCTGCCCGTATCGGGGCCGCCGCCGTCTACCCTTCGCCCGGACCGGGGCCGGGGCCGCTGCTGCTCTCCCTGTGCCTGGACTGGGGCCGCCGCCTCCCACTCCCTGTCCGGACCGGGGCCTCCGTCTGCCAACAGCAGTGGACACTGGACAAGATCAATTTAAGAAGATACAAGAAGTTTGATTGACTGTAAGGACTGTGTGGACGATTATGCAGAGAGAATGGATCATATTGAGGATTTGTTTACAGGCTTTGATGTCCAGAAGAGAGATTTGTTACAAAACATTGATTCATTGGAAAATCGAAGTTGTCGTAATAATAAGATAGTTGGTCTGCCAGAAGATATTGAAGGTTCAGATCCTGTAAAATTATTTTTGGAAATGGATTCCAGAGATGTTGGGAGTCAAGTTTTTTAGATCGGGTTCATAGGACATTGAGGAGAAAACCTTTCCTGGGTCAAATGCCAAGAGCGGTTCTTTTAAGATGTTTGCGATATCAGGACAGAGAAATGATTTTGCGGCTTTCGGTTCAGAAAGTCGCCTTGATCAAAGTCCTACGATGGTTCAAGGGAATTGGGTTTTATTTTATGCTGATTTAAGTCAGACTATTAAGTGATGGAAAGAGTTTAATCTGGTCAAAGCAGTGCTGTGGAAGAAAGGGTATAAGTTTACTTTTCGATATCTGACGATATTTAAGGTGATTTATGGGCCAGATCAGTCTCAATGTTTTGAGAGTCCTTATGGTGCATTAACTTTTGCGAATTCCTTCCCAGATTTGAAGGAACCGATGGGGAAAATAGCCAAAGTTAAGATTGGGAAGGGGACGGGAAAAAGAAGTTGGAATCAGAATCGGTGAGTGATGTTGAAGATGAAGCTCAAGCTCAATGTGGGTGTTATCACTGGGATGACTGATGGGTTTAATGTTCGGTTGGGGGGTGGTGGTTAACTCTGCTACTTCTAAAGTCATCTGCCACTTGTGGTATTGACTGCACCTGGTCCACAGTGGGGGTGGGTCCGACTCTGGTACTTATAGGTTTTTTACAGGGTTTATTATTGTTTGAAGGGGGGGGGGGGGTTTGAGTATTTTTTATATATATAATTGTAATTGCTGTGTGAAGTGTCAATCTCAGGAGGAAATTAAGTGATGCCTCATTTAAATTTTGTGATCTTTAATGTTCAAGGACTTAATAATCCGATTAAAAGGAAGGGAATATTGGCATATATAAAGAAAATGAAGGTTGATCTTGCTTTCTAGCAAGAAACTCATTTGTCTGAGAAAGAACATCTGAAATTAAAAAGAGATTGGGTCGGACATTGTCTTGGGTAAACTTATACCTCTCATTTTGTTCATTTTAGATTGGTCACAGTGTTTTAGCTACCGAAAGAAAATAGACACACACACCGAGAGCAGTTCAGTTTATACAAATGTTTATTACTAATTCAAAAGCTGATTTCACACTACAATATGCAAGCCCTTCCCAACTATACTTATCAACGCTTGGACTGGTCCCAACTGCCGAAGCGAGGCAACAACTGCACACTTGTAGTAGGTTGTCAGGGCGCTGGTAGCAGCTTCTCCACCTCCCCCGACCGGGACGTTGCTCGGACTCTGGCTGTTCTTCCTTCTTGACAAGGGGTGTTCCCACCCCTCGGAGAGTCTAAACTTCAGCAGCAGGACCACAGACTTTTATACCCCAAAAACAATTAATCATGCACCCACTCCCTCTAACATTTGTCAGTCAAAATCAAAGCTGAGCATACCTTCTACAATTTAGAAGATTAATTATTATGGAGCAGGATGCTATGATATCCTG
This sequence comes from Narcine bancroftii, assembly GCF_036971445.1. NCBI lineage: Eukaryota > Metazoa > Chordata > Chondrichthyes > Torpediniformes > Narcinidae > Narcine > Narcine bancroftii. Next base: position 2,616,404 of record NW_027211889.1, on the reverse strand, counting down.
GTTTATCTCGTAGATACAAGGACTCATTAAAACTTCTTGAGCAAGACAGGTTGTGACCAATACGTCAATTTCAGAGTGTCGTATTTGACAACTGCTTTCCCTGGGCCTCACGGTGGAATTCCATTTCAAAGTGTATCTTCAGATAAGTCCCCATGGCTGAGTTTAATTACATCTGCTAGTTCTGAAAGTAAGGTGACATGCGTGTGGACCCAGTGTCGTCAGTTCCACATAAGCAAAAAGCATCTGAGTACATGGTTTTAATCCTCCATTACATTCCACCCCTTGGTCACAATCTGTCATTTGCGAGGCCTAACCAGTATTTGAGTACAGAGGGAGCGAAAAAAGAGAAATCAAAACAACAATTACAAAGATAAGCAATGACGCGAGCAACCAACGGAGGATAGTGTGGCCCACTCCCCCAAATGTAGCAGTTAGCCATGAGAAAGGATTCCAACCAAGGCTCAAATTATCCTTGTTGGCCACAATACCCAGATACTGGAGCTCACGAACAGATTTTGAAACATGCTGAACAATAACATATTTATATAAGCTGCACTTGAGGCTGGTGACCGAGGACTTCCTTGGTGTAATGCATCGGACCGTGTTTCCCACTGGGAACTCCCTTGGAACGTCCTCGACATTACAAATCCAATTGCTGGCATCAAAGCAGCTGTTAAGCCAGATCACCAGGAGTGTAAAATGGAGAACCTGGAACAAAGAAGCCTGACACATGTCACTCACGATACCATAAGCGTTCAGTGTTTAAACAGACTAAATCATCCTGTCCCTCAATAGCTACCCAGTGAGTGTTAACCTGGGCAGGTGTCACTATTTCCCCTTTTACAGGAGGGCCACTACCTGGTGGTGCCACCCATACCTTTTGTCCAACATTCTCTAGTTCGGGGATGGGGGGCATTGACTGTTATTCCTCTGGAATAGGCTGTAGTTCAGGAGCGTGAAGAAGTCGGTGGAAAGGTGTACCTCCTTTTAAAGGGCGATGATTCAAATTGTCGACTGCCTGCTGCAGCACATGGCACCATCCCTTCTGGGTCCCCAGTGATGTTAACAAATGAATTTGTTCCTTCAGTAAGCCGTTCATTTGTTCAACTAACCCGGCAGCCTGCGGGTAATAAGGAATATGGTGGACCCATAAAATACCGTTGTCATTTGCCCAATCACAGATTGCTTTCCCGGAGAAGTGCGAGCCATTATCAGAGTGAATCTCCTCTGGAACATCATAACGATAAATCAAATGGTTTTGTCCTTGGATAGTGCTAGCTTGGTCAGCCGTCTTGGTGGGAAAAGTAAAAACCAGGCCCGAAAAGGTGTCAACCATTACTAGGACGTAATATTTACCCATGCAGTCTAGCATGGGGCCTATGTAATCAATTTGCCAGACCGCAGCTGAGTGAGCACCCCGTTTTATTCGGCCATGCGGACCAGGTGGAACGGTATGGAACTTCACAAGCTGACATTCTGGGCATGTACATATGACCATGCGGACATCATCCTTATGGATGGATAAAGCATGTGTACGGGACCACATAGCTGATCCCTTCTCCCCCAAATGACCACTCTGTTCATGTGCCCATCGAGCCAGGGGGACGGTATCAGCACAGCTGATAGTGGCAAGCTGATCTGCTACTGCATTATGTTGAGCCATGTTAGTCGCCATATTGGTATGGGCATCAACGTGATAAACGGTTATCTCACGATGGTGGGAAGCATCCCACAACAGCTGCCACAACTCTTTGCCCCATACTGGGCGGTCATGTATCATCCAGTTGTTCTTTTGCAAATCAGGCATCCATACCACAAGTCCATTAGCCAAAGCCCAGGAATCAGTAAACAGGCGAAGAGGGTGATCATGGGGATCTAGTGGTAAAGTGACTGCCTTCAACTCAGCATACTGACTGGAGCCACCATCCCCCTCCTCCGATAACTGAGTTCCTGACCTAGGATGGTAAGCCACCTGTTCGTGTATGCGGCCCACCCCTTCAGGCCCTCTGGTCGCACGACTCTGAATATACCACTTCCATTTAACAATAGAAGACTGCTGAGCCCGCCGGATCTTTAGATTAGCATCATTAGCCAGGACCCAATTCATTATAGGAAGTGCAGGTCGCAATTGAACATCTGCATCACCTGTCATTCTTTCAGTCTCTAGCAGGGCCCAGTAACAGGCTAGTAACTGTTGTTCAAAAACAGAATAACGAGTGGCAGCCTCAGGCATGGTACGTGACCAGAATCCTAGTGGGACTCGGCGACCCTCTTGTTTCTGCCAGAGGCTCCAGGAGGCCACATCATCAATATAATGGTGAATTGAGAGGGAAGGCGATACTGGAAGGTGGGTGAAGGTATACTGGCGCCCCTTCCAGGTAAAGGCGAACTGATCCTGTGAGTCCTCAGCTATAAGAATACTGAAGAAGGCCTTAGCGAGATCAATGACAGCATACCATGTTCCTGAGTTCCCAGTAGCAATGTTTTCAATAAGAGTGACAATGTCCGGAACTGCTGAAGCAAGTGGTGGGGCATGTTTGTTCAAAAAACGATAATCAACTGTCATTCTCCAGGAGCCGTCCGGCTTCTGGACCGGCCAAACAGGGCTATTAAAGGGCGACGTTGCGGGCTCACTACCCCTTCTTCTTGCAGAGCATCGATGGTGGCAGTAATCTCTTCCTGCCCCCCAGGGAGATGATATTGTGGAATGCACACTGGTTTCATGGGGGCTGGCACCATCACAGGATCCCACTTAGCCTGACCCACTACTAGTTTTTTTGTAATAGTTCGAATTCCAAATTCAAATCCCCCTTGGCTAGTATTAAGGGCCATACCGGCCAACATATTAATACCCAGGATACACTCGTCAGTAGCAGCCACCAGGGCATGTAACCAGACAGGGGAAGGGCTATCACCCACCATGGCACAGACTTTTATTTCCTTTGCCAGGGTGACCGCTCCTCCCAACCCCTCTATTCGAAAGGCCGGTCCAGTCCAGAGGTCTGGATTACCAGGAATCACCGAGTGCTCTGCACCGGTGTCGACCAAAGCCAAGTATTGGCGATCATTACCCCCACCCCAGTGGATTGTTAACGGTATGTAGGGCCGCGGATCCCCGTGTGTGCGCCGTGTCTCGATGGAGTAGACACGGGAATCCTGCCCACACCTTCAGGCTTCAGAAGGGTTCGGGGGCTTCCAGGACCACATGCTATTGTTATCTTTAAGAGCCTGTTTAACCCATTGTTTTACCTCATCATGAGTAACTGGAGCAGGAGAAGCCAGCTCGATAGAAGCAGCAGTGGGAGCAGAAAGCACAGCTGGGCCAGGAGGACTCAGCAGCTGGGGATGATGTTCCCCTGCTTTTTGTCTAAATCGATCTCCAATGGCAGCCAGCTCTTTTACAGAGAAATCACGGATCATTGACTCCTTCCGACCCCTGTTCCCACTTTGGCTCACAGGGTCCTCCACCCAGTCTAGGGGAGGAGGTGGAGGCCATCCAGCAGAGGGAGTAGGCCATAGAGCATAAGCAGGGGTTTGGGTATTTTCCCCTGGGTCCACATGGGAAACCGGGGTATCTATCCCTTCCATCTCTACCCTTACATCATCCCCCCTTCTGTCTGTTTGGGAAATCTGCTGCCTTATAGGGCGGGCATGAACAGCAGATGGAGAGGGTAGTATGTTAGACACATGCTGAGGAGTATCTGCATTATTACCATTGTCATTCCAGATATTCCCATCCCAATCCTCAATTACATCAGGATCGTCACCATTCCTTATCATGGCATGAATACGATATGGATCGGGTTCTACTCCATGCCTTTCCTTATCTGCACAGAGCTGCTGCCGGAGTTTAATATTACGGCAAATCATTTGGACATGCTTATCTTCCCATTCTTTGGCTCTGTTCTGACTGGTACGAACAATCTCGCTCATCATGGAACAGCATTGTCGCAGGACTTCCAGCTCCTCCTCTAATTGCTTTCTTTTGCACTGAGATTCTACTTCTCTTTGAATTAATTCTGCTTCACGCTGAACGGAGTGGCGTAATGCTGTGGCCAGCAACCAAAAACCATTCGTCAGCGTTCCCTTTTTATCAGGAAATTTACTTTCTCGAAGGAGAGTGGCAACCTGCTCTCCCAGAGGTGCACTTGATGAGTCTAACTTCTCATCCCAACTAATGGGTGGTCCCAACAAAGACAGGGTATTGGCCAACATGCCAAACCCATCGTCTTTGGAAGTCCATCCAGGAATCAAGAACTGCTCAGGGCTCACCTCTTTCTTTCGGCGAAACATCTTGAGACCAACCCTGCTCGCAGCGCCAATTGTCTTGGATAAACTTATACCTCTCATTTTGTTCATTTTAGATTGGTCACAGTGTTTTAGCTACCGAAAGAAAATAGACACACACACCGAGAGCAGTTCAGTTTATACAAATGTTTATTACTAATTCAAAAGCTGATTTCACACTACAATATGCAAGCCCTTCCCAACTATACTTATCAACGCTTGGACTGGTCCCAACTGCCGAAGCGAGGCAACAACTGCACACTTGTAGTAGGTTGTCAGGGCGCTGGTAGCAGCTTCTCCACCTCCCCCGACCGGGACGTTGCTCGGACTCTGGCTGTTCTTCCTTCTTGACAAGGGGTGTTCCCACCCCTCGGAGAGTCTAAACTTCAGCAGCAGGACCACAGACTTTTATACCCCAAAAACAATTAATCATGCACCCACTCCCTCTAACATTTGTCAGTCAAAATCAAAGCTGAGCATACCTTCTACAATTTAGAAGATTAATTATTATGGAGCAGGATGCTATGATATCCTGGTTTATCTCGTAGATACAAGGACTCATTAAAACTTCTTGAGCAAGACAGGTTGTGACCAATACGTCAATTTCAGAGTGTCGTATTTGACAACTGCTTTCCCTGGGCCTCACGGTGGAATTCCATTTCAAAGTGTATCTTCAGATAAGTCCCCATGGCTGAGTTTAATTACATCTGCTAGTTCTGAAAGTAAGGTGACATGCGTGTGGACCCAGTGTCGTCAGTTCCACATAAGCAAAAAGCATCTGAGTACATGGTTTTAATCCTCCATTACAGACATGTTTTGGCATCTTCATTTAATTCGAATGCTAGAGGTGTTGCTATTTCGGCTCATAAGGAGATACTGTTTCAGTTGGGATCATTCTCTGCCACATCGGGGAGAGAGCTGTTGGTGAATTGTAAAATCTTTGCTGAAGCATGGATTTTGATGAATGTTTATCCACCCAATGAAGATGACGAAGAAGTTATTTCTGAAACTTTTTTTTGAATCTGGGTCAAGCTAATGAAAATATTTTGGTTGGTGGGGATTTTAATTGTGCGTTGGATAAATCTCCAAAAACTGTACAAAGAACCAAAATGGCTAAATGGAGGTTAGACTCCATGAAAGATTAGAATTTGATGGAAATCTGGAGGACATTAAATCTGACAGAAAAAGACTTTTTTTTTCACCCAGACATGATCCTTTTTCTAGAATCGACTTTTGCTTAACGTCAGCCCGATTACAGGGTAGATTTATACATGCAGAGTACAAGAGTAGGATTTTGTCTGATCATTCCTCATTGTTAAGTAGAACTACACAATCCTTTGTATCGACATCTAAAATCCAAACACCAGCAAGTGGGGAGTGAGATGGAAGCGTGAGTCAGGCGGGCGAGGGATGGGGGGAAAATGGCAGCGTGACTGGAAGGGAGTGGGGGTGGATAAAGCAGCACAATTTGGGTGGGCATAAATCTGGCTTTCCGAAATCCAGAAAAATCTGAAATTCGAAACACAGTGAAACCCCCCCCCCTCCCCACAAGGGTTCTGGATAAAGGATTGTATACCTGCATATCTTCTGGTTTGCATAATGTAGAGACCCCTTATCGGTGAACATTTAATGGGATGTTATTGAAGCAACCAATGTTGGAAATGCTCAAAGAAGCTGTTGGCCTGAAACGCTTAGCTGTAATTCAGGTCGTGCCCAGAGGATCAGTGAGAGCTCAGACCAATGCTGACTCGAACTGAGACCCTCGAACTATTGTAATAGTGCCTGGACACCAAAAGATGGAATCCAATGATCCACAAAAGCCCAAGGAATTGTCACTGCAGAGATACCAATGATAGAAATGTCATCCTGTCACCTGGTAGTTCAGTCCTCACACGTGAGCAGATAAGTACATTGTCAAGATGGCGGAAGTGGACCTTCCAAGCCACAAGGTGCACGTGCTGGAAATGGGAATCCAAAACAACAAAATCCCCCAGATTGAATTTCATGTGCCTGGAGACTTTAAGGCTTTGACCCAGCAAGCGAGTCTTTGCCCATAATCCAACATTCTGCTTAACACGAGGCCAGCTAAAATGTTCCTTAACCAGTTTGATTGATGCTCTTATCAAGAAAGAGATAGATTGTGAAGAGAAAATTTCCTACCTCACAGCCACCCACACAAACGGCCTAGTCCTTCCTGTTGGGGGAAAAAAAATCACAGACCAACTTTTCACCCAGTTCATCCAGGGTCCCATCTTGAAGATGGAGACCAGAGTTGATCTGGTTACACCAGATGAAATCAGGATCAGTGTGTCGTGCATGAGCCATGGCAGTGAAATCGATGGCAGGAGTTGCATGTAATGTCACAACTGGATAGGGCACCAGCGACAGCATTTGCCTTTCCTCAGATGTGTGTGTGTTCAATGAAAATTGTAGGATGAAGTCCAAGTGCTGAATCTCTCTGGGCAAGTCGAGATGTGTGCTTGCACTTGCAGTATGCAGAAGAGGATGGTGCTCTGTACAAATGGTCAAAGGATGACCTTCCAATAAAAAGCTAAAATTTTGGATGGAGATTGGGATTCATGAGGGAATTACAAAGAAACTTATTTCCAAATTGTATCTTCGACATCAAGAGGAAACTCCAAACCCAGACTTGAATAAATCAAAAGAAAGATGGGAATTAGATTTGGGAACTGAAATTGACCCATTTTGCTGGTCTGACATTTGTTGGGACAGTAATTAATGTTTTCGATAGATTAGTTAATGATAAATTTCTTCATCAATTATATTTAATGCCACATCAATTAATTTATTCCAAATATTTCTCATTTATGTTTTAAATGTGGCACAGACATTGGTACGTTTATAGATTCTCTGTGATCATGTCTCAAGGTGACATCATTTTGGAAAGATGTGGGCAATTTTTTGGAACAAATTATAAAACTGTTTACCATTAACACCCGAGCTTTTACTTTTGGGAAATGTATATGATTTGGAAGCCTAATTCAAGTTCTCAAAAAACCAATTAATTATTTTAATAAATCGCATTGGCAGGGCCAGGAGATAAAAAGCAATTCCATGGAAATCTGAATCCCATCTTAAAATTGATTGTGGGGAAATGCAAACTTGTATTTCCTTAGCAAAGGTGACTTATAATATTAGAACTGGGTACGATACATACTTCAAACTATGGAAACCATATTTAGATATGGGTTTGGATATCTAATGTTTTCACTTCTCCACCCCACCACCACTTTTCATTAATCTTAATGGTTGAACCTTATCATGTTGGTTTAATTCTACTATTTTATTAATATCCTGCCTTTTGTTTTGGGAGGGAATAGTTATCACAGTAGCTTTGCACCTAGATGTGTATTTTTTTTAACTTTTTACTCTTCTCACTTTTATGTACAGTACAATATTTACTTTTTGATCAATGTAAGTATCATTTGGATACAATTATATTATTATATTGTACCATATACAAAACTATAAATATTTTTTTAAACTGAAATGTTTCACTGCGAGATAGATAGCTAAGAGTTCTTGCCCAAATATTCTATACTTTACCAGTTTCCATTTGCCCACAGACTAGTTGTTTTAACACTGCTCCAACAGCACTGACAGATGCATCTGTGGTAAGAGAGCAAGGCCTTGGGCATTTGATGTACAAGCTGAGTGGCATTTGGAAGAACAGTGTTCACATCATGGAAAGCATACACAGCATCGTCTCCCAAAGTTAAGGTCTTTTTGGAAAAAGACATCAGATCCTTTGAGTCGTTCAGCAAGAGGTAATAGAGATGCTGCGGCATTCACCAGGAAACAGCAATAAAAATTCCTCATGCCTAAAAACCATCACAACTGGCCAAACATAATGGGGGGAGGAAATTCTCAAATTCCACACACTTTACATTCATCAGGCAAAATACCATGTTGCATAAATCTCAGTCCCAAAACTACAAGATCAGTAGCACCAGAAACACTTTCCTGGGATTGATCACGATGCCACATTCCTCAAGCCTCGGAAACAATGAGATAAGGTGGCTCTTGTGCTCCTCTTCAACCACACTTACAACCAGAATCTCCTCGATCAACACAAGCACCAAAAAAACCCAAGGCCAGTGAGTTCGTGGTCCATGAACCACTGGAATGTCTGAGCTGCATTCCATAGACCGAATGGTATTCTCAGAAACTCAAACATGCTGAACGGGAGCATCTCCGGTGAGTCTGGAGACTCAAATGGAATCTAATAGTGAGCACATACTAGATCTATTTTGGAAAATGCATATTGGCCGTGGAGGTTTGCTGAGAAGTCTTGTAAATTTGGAATATTGTATCAGTAAGGCATGATGGAATTGTTCAGGGCACGATCATCTCTGCAACGCCGCCAATCCCTAATTTTTTTCAGAACCATATATAACCGTGAAGCCGAGCAGCTGTCAGATCTATGGACTACGCACAACTCTGGCCATTCCAATTTTGCGATTTTAAGATAATCCAGGTGTATTACGAGCCTGCGTCTCATAGACACTGTCTTTAAATGGTGGCTTATTGTCACCGTTATGATGTGGTCACGAGGTGAGGGAATACTTGAGCAAGGCTTGGAAAGGGCAGGACCCAGCTTGAAGGCTCGTCAGGCAGCAGATGGCATTGGAAGGACAACAAATGAAGTTCACTTGCATTCAAGAGCTGCAGTCCACACAACATCATTTTTTTCCAAATACATCACTGAAAAATGTGACAAGAAACCACTCCCAAAATGGAATTTGCCACATTTACAACTGAAAAAACACTAAAAACGATTGTGAGACTGAAATGAAATACGAGTGACCTCTGGCCATGTTTGAATAAGAGAATCATTTGTAGCTGAAAGAACACATGACATATTAGAAAGTCTATGTTCCTCAGGCATTAGAGGGACCAGCACCGCTCCAAAGTGACAGATAGTTTTGGAGTTTTACATAGACATGCCAAACTAATAACCTACTCTAACAACCGCCTAGAATTTTTACATTTTTCTCAGTTGCCTTCAATAATGTCTCTCAAATGAGAACAAGATCACAGACAAAGGACAGAACCAGGCCACTAGGCCCATCGAGTCTGCTCCATAAACTGACACTAAGCTACTCTACACTCCTTCCAATTTCCAGCCTTTTCCCCATATCCCTTCATGCCCTCACTAACGACAAACTTGTCTATTTCTTGTTTAAATACTCCCAATGATCTGGCATCCACTGCTGTATGTGGCAGCGAGTTCCATAGGTCCATGACCCTCTGGCTAAAGAAGTTCTTCCTAATCTCTGTTTCATATGATTAACCTCTAATTTTCTTGTCCTCGATTCACCCACCAAGGGAGACATCCATGCCCCATAGAGCCCTCATCAACACCTCTTTACTCTTGTACACTACTCCTCTTGAAATGAATGCCAACATAGCATTCGCTTTCTTCATTACCAATATCACCTGGTCATTCACTTTTAGGTTTCCTTGCACAAGGACACCCAGGTCCCTTTGCACATCCAAGGTCTGAATTTTCATCCCATCCAAATAGTATGCTTCCTGTTTATTTCCACTGCCAAAGGTGTTCAATCTCATCTGCCATAATTTTGCCCAGTTTCCTAATCTGTCTGTATCCTTCTGCAACTTTACGGTTTCTACATTTCCTACTCTGTCATCTATCTTGGTGACCTTTGAAAATTTGGCCACAAAACCATTTAAACCACAATCCAAATCATTCATTTCTTTTTCCTTGGAATATATCTATCCTTCATTCCTTTTATTCCTGCCACATGACATTCCAGAATCGATCATTTCTGAACCTAAACATGTTTATTGTGATGAACGTCTTCTAATAAATGTTCTGGGTTTAATTTTTAAAAATCTTGTTGTCGTTCCTTTTCATCACCTTTTTGCAAGTTGAATTCACAAAATGTTCCAAATATTTTTTCAGAAATAATTCTGTGGTACAGAGGATTACTAATCTTTCCTAGAGGTTAAAAGCTGCATTTTGTTTTTCTGGTCTCAATTGAACATTGTCCAAGGTGAAGGCTGATTAAAATGGATTCAGTAATGATGGTCTTCAAATTTTGCATTATTGTTGTGGCTACACAGCTTGAATTATAAATTGCTGTTTCTACAGGGAATTAACTAATGGAAATGTTCTAAATACATTCATTGGAGATAGATCTCTGTGAAAAGTTTACTGCCCATCGGCAACAATCCTTGAAAACAGGTGAATCATCCCACAACAGTGGAGCTCAGGAATAGGCCATTTGGCAAACATTGTCTGTGGTGAACAAGAAGCGCATTTAAATTAATCCCATCTGTCAGCACATGGTCCATAAACATTACCCATTCCCTCTTGTTCATGTGCCCAACCAAATGCCTCTTAAATCGTGGCGATTTCACCATTATCCTGGCAGCGTGGGCCAGACCCCAACCGCACTGTACAAAAACCTGCCTCACTTCTCTCCTTTACCCCTCTCATGTTCAATATAGGCATCGTAGTATTTTTACATTTCCCATGGGGGCAGGGGAAGAAGACATCGACCATCTCCAGGACTACAATAATTGTATAAATTTCAACCAAGTCATCTCTCAGCCTCCAATCCTCCAGAGAAAACTATCCAAATTTGTCCAACCTCTCCTCAGAGCCAATGCTCTAACCCAAGCAACCTCCTGATAAACTCCTTTTGGCATACAGCAACTAGAATTGCAGAAAACACTTGAAATGTGGCCTAACTACATTTATACTTCATGCCCTGCTCAATGAAGAATACTTTCTTTAACACCCTACACTTGTGTTGCCACTTTCAAGGAGCTAGCGCTTGCACCCCAAGATCCCTCTTTGCAACACGACTACAAGTCCTCTCAAAGTGCAAGACACTTGTCCAGATTAAACTCCATCTGCCATTTCTTTGCCCACATTTATAAGTCATCTGGTTTGGAAGGGAGAATACGAGGGGAACTGGGTGAATCAGCAGGAGAGAGAGTGAAACCTGGTTGGGGGGGTGGGGGGTGATGGTCAGGTTACAAGAACTTGGAAAATTCCATATTCATACCATCGAGTATTAAACTACAGAAATGCAATAAGAGATGGTTCCTCTGGATTTGACCTCACCCTGACAATGGAGGAGGCAGAAGACAAGGGTCAGTGTAGGAATGGAATGGAACTTAAAACGGCTTGTGACCATGAGCCAAGATGGCCATTGTGATTAACTTCCAGGTGCTCAGCCAATCTGTCATTTACTCTGCATTGGGTTTCCTGCCATAGAGGGTACGGACATGGTTGGAGGAGGGGCATGTGAAACTTTACCCTGCATGAAAATGGCTGTTTAGGTCCCTGGATGGAGGTGACTGATGCAAATTGCAGGAGAAAATCCCCGAGGACAGGGAGGAATGTGTGGGGAGAGATGAGTGAACTAGAACGACAGGGTGAAAGCAGTTCCTGGCAAAAGTAGAAAATGGGGAGGGGAAGGTGGGACTCCATCATGTCGAAGGTGGTAGAAATGATAAAGTTACTGGGGATTGCATGTGGTAATTAGGAGTCTGTCATTAGTTGATAGATCTTACTGCAAAATTCATCACCAACGAGTAGGAAAGCAGCTTCAGCCTATTCTCCCTCTCAGAAAAATTTAGTTAATAAACAAAACAATCTTTTAGCACAGCCAGGGGCAAAAGGGCTCTTAATTTAGTTTTACAATCAATAGACTGAAGTTACCCGCCATAAATGACACAAAATTCAATTCTAGATTCACGTCTGGTGGAAGTATAAGAGCCAGTGGCTTACCTAATCAGATTAGCCTTATTCTGAGTATCCATATCAACTTTCACACCATCAATCGCAAGCCCCAGTTGTTGATCCCCAACTATTTTCTATCCTTACCCACTTTGCAACCACACCTACCTGAAATTGGAACAAACAACAGCTAATTTGTCCATGTATAAATCATATACAAAATAATTTACCCACATTTTCACATCACTGTAGCCACTGAGGGATAACTTCTTCCCATCAGGAAACTGCACCAGCCACTACAGGGTGCTATTTACCTTGGTGTTACTGAGTCTTTCCAATGTTACTTGCAGACATAATGACATATTTAACATGCACGATACTTCTTTTCTTACTGACCAGAACAATAAAGCATTGTGTACAAAAGAGAAAAGCTCAAGTCAACCAGGAGATACAAACTCCTGACTGCAATGTTGCTGTGCTCATTATTGAAGTCTCACACTGCCTACTACAGATATTCAAAGTCAAGAAATGACAGAATATTACAGCACGGTACAAGCCCTTTGGCCCACGATGTTATGTTGATCTAGATATTTCTGACAAAAAAATAATACCGTGTGGCAGCTACTGCTGTAGATGCTACTAAATAAAGGCAAACACACACAAAGGTAGTCAACTCAATAGTACTTTATTGCAGACATGCACAGACCTTTTATACCCTGCCTGTTAATGAGCTCGTTAGTGAACACCTTCCGGTCCACAGAACCAGCAGGTTAAAGCTACGAGCCATTAGCGCCCTGAGCCTTTAGGCAGGTGCTTCATCTGATCCACTCGCTGTACTTTGGTGCCCAGCACTGTTAGCCCGCGATGTGTCAAGTAAGTCTGTGAACTGACGGACGCGGTTTATAATACCGCACTGTGCGCCTGCTACAACCTTGTTTTTCTTTCACCCATGTATGCCTGTCTAGGAGTCTCTTAAATGCTCCTTACGTGATATTGTAATGGATAAATATATTTGGAGAATTTGGTAAGATTTGAAATTTAGTGTAGGTTACATACATACACACACATTTTAAAACAGATCTTATTTGAAAGACTGAAGAAAGATTGAAGCTCTCTGGAGAATATTATGCACATTCACAAGTAGGTGTTAATCGAACTGATGTCATAAAATGAATGACCATTGTTTGGAAATGGAGCCAGGATGACTACAAGTACCTTTCTGCAGGGTGCTTACAGGAAAGTCACACCCCGGTTCTGTTTATCTAACAGCTTGAGCAGAAGAAAGAACTCCTGTTGTTTGGAGTAAGAGGAATGGGACTCTGTGGTAGCTTGAAGAAAGAAGTTACCATCTGGAAAACCCTGACGGGGCAAGTTTCATCAGTGAGATATTGAGGTGACTAATGGTGGTACCTCAGTTGTGGAGATCCTGGAACAACAAATCTCTCTCTAAAATCCCTACAAGAACCGTCCTGAGTGGTAAACATTTACCTTTCAAGCACCAAAGCCTGGTGAAATTTATATACAACATAAGAATTGCGTGCATCCAGAGAACTTGGAAGAAGGAGAAGTGAGATTGAACTGTGAACCAAAGAAGGCAAATACGATACACTCAAGGAGTGATTAACCCCCATCTTTGGGTTCCCACGGACAGAGTCCCATCCACCCTCCTGAGCCAAATGGTCGCCCTTGCCGAGGGACACAGGCCTTGTCTGCACAATGACAGGCTGCAGACATTGCATGAGTCCCTCTGCCATTCGGGTGTCACCAGGTTGTACTACGTCATTAAGTCCCAGAACCTGCCATATACCATCAGGGACGTCAGGGACATGACTGAGTCGTGCTGGGTCTGCATGGAGTATCAAACCCATTTCTTCTGTATGCCACAGGCCCATGTTGTATAGGGCACTCGGCCCTTTGAGCATCTTGGCATGGACTTCAAAAGGCCCCTGCCTTCCAGGAACCGAAACGTCTACTTCCTCACGGTAGTGAACGAGTACTCAGGCTTCACTTTCGCTATCCCTTGAACAGACACCTCTACGGCCACCGTCAGCAGGGCCCTGGGGCAGATCTTCACCATGTTTGGCTACACCGCTTTCATCCACAGTGACTGGGGGTCTAGTTTCATGAGTGACGAGCTGCGAAAGTACCTGACAGCGAAGGGTATCGCGACCAGACGCATGACAAGTTATAACCTAAGAGGTAATGGGCAAGTTGAACACAAAAATGGGATGCTCTGGAAGGAAATCCTCCTGGCTCTCGTCGAAAGGGTGGGCCATTGAGTACTGTCAGGATGCCCAGACTGAGATGCCCCACATAATTCGGTCGATGCTGTGTACGGCTACCAATGAGACCCCTCATGAACCCCTCTCCATTACAAACACACACATGTGAATACACAAAAGTGCACACACATACAATCACACAGATGTAAACATGCATACATGCACACACTCACCCACTCGTGCACACACTCGCACACAGGCATGCCGGCTTATTGCACACATGCACCCACATGCACACATGCACACGCACGTTCATGTGCACACACAAATGGACATACACACACACACACACACACACACACACACACACACACACACACACACACACACACACACACACACACACACACACACACACACACACACACATGAACGTACGCCTGCCTGCATCCTCATGAACTCGTGCACAAACACATGTTTGCATGCACATGTACTCACTAATGCATTCACAGACTCTCACACACAATTGCAAAACCAAGATGAAAGTGGGAAAATGTTTTGGGCAGAAAAATAGATCAAAATGATTGGAAAATATTATATAAAGATAATGGTAGCCCACAAGTGCGGAGATCAGGCCAGCACAACACGCAGTAATAAACAGCGGCATAACTCACTAACGTGATCCCCAGCATTGGGAACCAGCGCGGTTGGAAGCTGGGGCAGTGCAAGACCGGCAGCCCTAAAATGGGGCTGGCCAGGCTGCCCAGCTAACAAAGCAACACCAGGCTGGGGAAGAAGGGGAGTCATATGCAAGAATGTTCCCGTGGGCGGGAATCCCGTTTAAGTTATTATGCGGGAACTCCAACTGTATAAAAGTAGCCTTTCCAGCCTCAATAAAGGCAGAGGAGACTCTACAATCACCTATGTGAGTTGGGCCTTACAATCAACCTGGCCAAATGGTAGTTTGGACTGAGCACGATTGACTTCCTGGGTCACAGGATTACCAAAGACGGGGCCACAACACTATTCAGCAAGGTGAAGGCCATCCGCAAATCCCCGAGGCTCAGTATGACCAGAGGACTGCAGGAGTTCATGGGGATGGTGAACTTTTCTCAGAGGTTCATCCCTGCAGCTGTTCGAGTGATACGCCCACTTTTCACCCTGATGACTGGCAAGGCGAAAGACTTGACCTGGGACGACTCTGCACGAGTATTCGTGGAAGCTGCGCTCCAGTCCACCCAGGCCAAATGCACCCACAGCCCTCACAGTTGATACCTCAGGAACAGTGATTGGTGGAGTTCTGGAGCAGCAGATTGAAGGAAGTTCACGGGGATGGTGAACCTTTACAATCGTTTCATCTCTGGAGTCGCGCGCACTATGAGCCCATTGTTCGCACTCATGGCCACAAAAGAAAAGACTTTATTGTGGTCAGAGGAGGCGGACAGGGCTTTCATCATGACAAAGGAAGCTCTAGCCAGCGCTGGTCCACCCATGGCTGGAAGCACACACGGTGCTCTCCGTGGATGCATCAGCTATGGCAGTGGTGGGTTCTGGAACAGTGGCTCAATGGACAATGGTGCCTACTGGCCTTTTTCAGCAAGCAGCTATGCCCACCAGAGCTCAAATACAGTGACTTTAACCCAGAGCTCGTGGTGCTGTATTTGGCCATTTGGCATTTCCACTACTTCCTCGAGGGTAGTCTGTTCACAGCCTTCACAGATCACAAGCCCCTCACTGATGACCGTACGAGGGGCCATACAAAGCTCTGGCGATGCCAAAGTATCCGTGGTCCACCAGACAGCAGTGCCACCTCTCGTACGTGTCTGAGTTCATGACCGACATCCGACACAGGGCTGGCAAGGACAATGTAGTGGCAAATGTGCTCTCCCGTCCAGCCATCAACACTGTCGTGCCTGGCCTGGATTACGAGCAACTCGCTCAGGCACAGAGGAATGATGGAGAGTCACAGGCCTTGTGGACCACCATGTAGGGCCTCAAACTCAAGGATATCCAGGTGTCCAGCAGCCCGGATACATTGCTCTGCGACATCTCAACAGTGGTCCCGCCGCAGTGGAGGGTGTAGGTCTTCAGTCTGATCCATGACCTCGCTCCCCCAGCAGTAAAGACAACCGTGCGGTTGGTCACAGAGTGGTTTGTGTGGCACGGGCTAGAGAAGGAGGTGGCAGAACTGGCCAGGAACTGTACCAGGTGCCAGATATCCAAGGTCCAGTGACACACACGAGCCCCCATCCAGAACTTCGACCCGGCAGTTAGCAGATTCCAGCACATCCACATTGATGTCGTTGGGCCCCTGTCAGTGTCCAAGGAGGCTCGTTACCTCCTCAGGGTGGTGGATCAGGCCACAAGGTGGCCGGAGGCCTTCCCGATTAAGAAGGCCTCGCGGAAACATGCGCCAGGAATCTGGTCAGCCAATAGATCTCCCATTTCGGAGTTCCAGCGCATGTCACTAGCGACAGAGAGGCAGTTCAGGTCTGCCCTGTGGACTCAGATGGCGAAGCTCCTGGGGGTCAAGCTCTACCACACCACAGCATACAATCCGCAGTCCAAAGGGTTGGTAGATAGGTTCCACAGGTACCTGAAGGCATCGCATATGGCCAAGGTCTCTGGATCAAACTGGGCGGACGAACTACCCAGGGTCATCCTCGGGATTAGGACGGCCCTCAAGGAGGACCTGCAGGCTTCAACAGCGGAGATGATTTATGGCGCACTGCTTTCCCTGCAGGGTGAGTTTTTCAGCCCAGACCCTGACATCACAGCCACCGACAAAAACCTGCTGGCAAACCTACGCAGGCAACTGGCCTTCCTAGCTCCCCCACCACCTATACGCCATGGCACCCGGCCATTTCATCTCCCAAAGAGCTCGACTGAGCCCAGGTGCCGTGATTATGTCGATGTCAGCAATGAAGCCACCGTGTATAAACTTTAACTTGCTGATAGAACGTGGTGTTTGGGCAACCGTAATCATGGCAGGTAAGGCAGGTAGGATCTGGGTGACGGAGGGAGCCCCTGGGCTACGGGGTCTATTTGAAAAGAAAAATATGCCACCAGTCTCCGTTCCTTCCCACGATACTGTGTCCGAACCGCTGTCACACTTTCCTCTTTTAAGGTGACAAACAGTTGAAATGGACGGTCAAATCGTGGGCATCCCACAGCCGGGGCAGAGGTTGGGGATGTTTTTAGTGCCCGAAAGGCACCATATGTTCAAATAGTTTAAAATTGACTTGGTTGAAACGCAACCAGCTGCCCTAAAACGATACCCAAGAGTCAGATAATCTCCTTCCAATGGAAACACTGTAGGTAATCTCAGCATAAGCCCTTGGCACCATATGCGCTGTCTTGGATTCTTTGCCTGGTTCTTTTTCTCTCGGCAGGGACCCAGATCATCCTCGTATGAGGGACCACAATGGGAAAGAGTTCGGGCTCAAGGGTCCCAAGGTGCACTGGTGCTCCGTCCGATGTCCCAGTGACCTTGTGGCCACTTACACCATACATAGTGATCTTCCCAGTGAGAGATTACCGACTCCGCCAATGTTACACTTTAGTCCTGTCAAGGTACAAGAAGTCCAACCAAACCACAAAGTCCAACACACAGAGAATTGATTCGAGTCCTACTAGTGGGAATGAGCAGTAATTAGGGTTGGGTCGACAAGGTCACCTCCCCAGTACTGTTGAACCTCATTCAAGGTACAAGGTTACTGAATACAATATTGAAGACATTTTGGTGCATTTGATTAAGTGACCATTTCTTCGAGGGGATTGTTTCAAGCTGAGGTGTTACAGTGTTTTCTTATTTCTAAAGACAGGAAAATGGTTATCATAGAATTGGCTTTCTAGAATGAAAAGATATGGATTTGTGGCAGATATGATCAAAAGGGGCCTTTAAGACAGTGTGAGCTTATCACTTGGCACATGTCAATGTTGCTTCCCCAGTGATCATGATTTTGAACAGGGTTAGTTAAATTAAAGACACTGGAGCAAAGTCATTAGGGCCTTTGCTCTGCTCCCTCTGCAGGCTTTTGATGTTTCCACATTCTCTTTGACAAGCTTGTTGTGCCATCAGTTGTTTTTGGGTGGGAACCCGTTTATGAATGGGCTGCGTCTGACATGCTGGTTATGTGTAACAGCAGGGAATAGTGTTATTTGTGCAGAAGACCAGGGGCTGGCTTTATTTATGGAAGAGGTGATAATCATTTAAAAGTCTGCTCTATCTTTCAGAATAGGGTTATCATAACATCTTAACTCTTCTACCCAGCACATTCACTTCATTACATTGTCAACCAATACCACAGATCGGGTGGACAGTCAGAACCTTTGTCCTCACAATAATGAGGTTCCATTCTAGAGGGCACAGCATGAAGATGAGAGAGGGGGAGAGGATGGAAAGTTTAAAGGAGATGTGCAGGCAGAGTTTTGATTTTGCGCAGAGCATGAACTGCCAGACATAGAGGTAAAAGCAGATATGACACCTGCACTCGGTTTTATAAAGTTAACATTCCATATTTTATTAAAAATAGGCATTTTAGACAATTATACACTTTCTATGCAGAGATGATGGGCACCATAATGTTGATGTTCTCGGGCAGGCGATGGAGATGCCCAAGGATGGGGCATTGGAGATGCCCAAGGATGGTTCTTCATTGAAGACAGCAGCACATTCTCCAGGTCACTGCCACCCGGTTCAAGATGTTTCTAAGGAGGATCCGCCATGGTCTTAGCGGCATATCCTCCTCCCATGCAATGCGAACTGGATGTTCTCTGGGGTGACAGTGACCTGAACTCCCTGAGTCTTTCAGGACGATTGTGAAATCTTCGTCGTCTTCTTCTATTATCGTATCCATTTTTCTAGTGGGGTGGTGAGATGGGAAATATATTGGGGTAATTTTATTTTTTTGAAGCATAATTAGATGCGAGAGTCGTTGAATATAGCTGAAAATCAATCAGATAATCCGATCACTTGCCCACTGCATGATGTTTATATAGTGAATGGGGATTGTGATGTCACTCAAACCAACCAATGAAAACCCAAAGAAAATCTCCTTTTAAGTTGTAAAAGCTGCCTGATGTTGATCTATTATTAATTATATGATTATAAGTTGAGGAAACCCCCAAAGAAAATCTCCTTTTAAGGTGTAAATGCTGCCTGACCTTACAGTTCTACACGACAAGTTACTAGACTTTAGACATGGTACAGATATTCAAAGATGCACCATTCCTAGAACCATCTCACAATGACACACTGAAGCAGGCAGCCTGGCCCTTCTAGTCCAGGCTGAACACTTTCTCTCTTTCTTAATATTTATTTAAAATCCCAGAACAGAACATGAATTACTCCATGTGTGGTTCCGCTGTTTAAGAAAGGGTCCAAATGTAATCCTGGGAATTATAGGCCCGTGAGTCTGACGTCTGTGGTGGGCAAGTTGATGGAAAGTGTTCTGAGTGTTAGAAATAGAAGTACCTTTAAAAAAATTGCTCGAGACAAAAATTGAGAACAAAGAACATTTATTTTACAACAATGCAAAGTTGGGTGCTTCCCCTTACCCTGGGAATACACACATACTCTGGGGCTCACCCAACTTTTATACAGTTTATTTCAGTATAGGAATACCCTCTCCTTTACATTCTTCTGCCTCCTGCTGGAGAGGTTTGGCATTAGGCAATCCTTCCTGCCTACGTGCAGTTTCAGTATACTTGGAGGACCAGGGTGTTAGAAATTAAAGTACCTTTAAAGAAATTGCTCGAGACAAAAATTGAGAACAAAGAACATTTATTTTACAACAATGCAAAGTTGGGTGCTTCCCCTTACCCTGGGAATACACACATACACTGGGGCTCACCCAACTTTTATACAGTTGATTTCAGTATAGGAATACCCTCCCCCTTACATTCTTCTGCCTCCTGCTGGAGAGGTTTGGCATTAGGCAATCCTGCCTGCCTACGTGCAATTTCAGTATACTTGGAGAACCAGGGGGGGGTATCCTGTCGGTGCCCCTTCATGTTATTGTCCTTATTCACACCTTCCTGATTCTCGGGGCTACAGTCTCTTGATATGCAGAGTTGACTCATCCTGTCTAGGGTTGGCTAATTTAACATGTATAAATCTGTGTAAGGTTAGCTAATTAGATATGTAGGACTTGGTACTTCTGTCCAGGGCTAGGAGACCCTTATCTGATCCAGACTACCTCAACTTCCTACATTCTATTGTACCTTACCATTCCTTATCTTAGTCTTATGGTCTTGTCACAAAGACTAGAAGATTCTTATGTTAATCGTGCTGACTCTGCTTTCCTGCATCCTAAGCCCCAAGCTTATCCTGTTTGAACTGGTTACAGCCATTTACTGATGGACTTTAGTTTCTTCCATGTTCATAATTTTAGATCAATTTTCCCATCTCTCACAATCCTCACTTTTCTTTTAGATCAGTAATACTAATAAGGTGTTGTTTTACCCAGCTGGTCAATAACCGAAATGTAACACCTGTGTAAAGTCTTTAGGTAGGGGAGCACCATGAAGGTCAGAGTAGCGAGTCCAGCTGCTTATTAGGGTTGCGAGTATCAGGCTCCAGTTCTCAGTAAAGAGTCTAGCCATCCCACATCAGTCCGAAGTTGCCACGTCTGAACATGGGCATGGGCAGATTCACGTTGAAACATTGAAGCAGTGTCTTTTAACCACCCGACTTTTGTAAGCATTGTCCTGACGAAGTCTGTGAGAGACGCTGCCTTCAGCAGCGAACGAGTAGCAGTAGTCAGGCGGTTCCGTTGAATTGTGGCTAGTATCTGATGTCCTCTTCAGCCCCGAACCCTAGGGCCACCGATCTCCGAAGGCTGTCTGGAGCCTGATATTAAAGTGTCAAGCAGCTCACGTTGTTGGTAACTGGTGCTCCCCTTCACGGGGTGATGAAAAGAGACCAAGCTGGGGGGGATTGTTTCTTGTGATTTAACTGTGTGTTGCAGCTTGTCTGCTAACATTAGCAGATGTATCATTGAACTTGTGAGTTGCAGCCTGTCTGTGTACATTAGTATATGTATTAACTCTCTCTCTCTGCTACATGTACAATCCTGACTACCATTCTGTCTGTCTTTGTCCCACCATGTCCTTTGTGCTATCGCCTCAAAACTCTTGTCTTTAATACCTGTGTAGGCTAAGATACAAATTAGATGTACTCCACTAAAGCTGTTCAGTTCCCCTGGTCTGTATTGGAATCCCTTGTTAACCCATATCCCACTATGACTATACATTAAATCCATGCCCTGTCTACATTCTAAAGGAGCACAATTGTAACCTCTGCTGCCCCTATTCCAGGGGGACTTAAAACATAGCGAGTAATGAAGTGACATAAACAGTTAACAAACAATACCCCAATAAATGAATAAACAGTTAAAAAAAATAAACAGTTAAAAATACAACAATAAATGTATAAACAGTTAAAAAAATACAACAATAAATGTAACATTACGGCACTTTGTCACGGCGCAGTGTAAGTTTCAGGTCTGAAGGATGAGGAACTGCACGCCAGGTTGAGGGTTGAATCTGTGTGTCGTGATGTTGTGGTTCAGAAGCTGGTTTAATTCTTTGAATGTGGGTCCAGCCTTTCTCTCTTGTTCTTACTGCGGTGTCTGTAATTAAAAGTACACAGAAGGGACCATCCCAGGCAGGTTTTAGTTGATCCTCTTGCCATGCTTTTACATAAACCCAATCACTAGATTTTAATAAAATGAATAACAATCTGACTTTCCTTTGTGTTAGTGTAAAAATTGTAAAATGAAACACAAACCATATTTGCATGGGTTTTGAATATGTTAGACCTTATTAAAATGCAGTTGGAGCTGCTTGTCTGTATGGGGCACAACCCTCCAATTTGTTAGAGTGAGTACATAACAGACATTGCAGCACAAGAGCCCCTGCAAGAGAACTTGAAACATATTCAACCTTTAGTTCTGCCTTAAGTAAAATGCCTTGTGCCACAGCTCACAGGAGCTGGCCTTATTTAAAACAGTCTGTAAAACAGGCACCAAAAAAAGTTAAAAGATGTTCTTATGAAGATTGCACACACAATCATTTAAGTACAGGCTAGTTTCTATTATATTCCACTTAAAAGTTCTGCTGCATGAATCCTGGAGCTTGTGGAGTCATTATTGAATCAAGAAATATTGGTGCCATGCCAATCTCATTCTAACATGCCAATTTCTCCAGTCCTTAAGTCAAGATGTACTGAATAGCATCTGGTACAAGATCTGTGAGTTCTTAATGATATTATTATTCTTATGCACCCAATTGTTCTGAACGATGCCACCAATTTAAATCATATTCCACCTATTGCAGTACTCACACAGCACCATAGACCAGTTCGCAGGTTTATTTCTCCATTAAGCATGATGCTGAACCAAGCCACGAAAGACCCCAACAATGAAGACGCTGTTTACATCCGGTACCGCACGGATGGCAGTCTCTTCAATCTGAGGCGCCTGCAAGCTCACACCAAGACACAAGAGAAACTTGTCCGTGAACTACTCTTTGCAGATGATGCCGCTTTAGTTGCCCATTCAGAGCCAGCTCTTCAGCGCTTGACGTCCTGCTTTGCGGAAACTGCCAAAATGTTTGGCCTGGAAGTCAGCCTGAAGAAAACTGAGGTCCTCCATCAGCCAGCTCCCCACCATGACTACCAGCCCCCCCACATCTCCATCGGGCACACAAAACTCAAAACGGTCAACCAGTTTACCTATCTCGGCTGCACCATTTCATCAGATGCAAGGATCGACAATGAGATAGACAACAGACTCGCCAAGGCAAATAGCGCCTTTGGAAGACTACACAAAAGAGTCTTGAAAAACAACCAACTGAAAAACCTCATAAAGATAAGCGTATACAGAGCCGTTGTCATACCTACACTCCTGTTCGGCTCCGAATCATGGGTCCTCTACCGGCACCACCTACGGCTCCTAGAACGCTTCCACCAGCGTTGTTTCCGCTCCATCCTCAACATCCATTGGAGCGCTTACACCCCTAACGTTGAAGTACTCGAGATGGCAGAGGTCGACAGCATCGAGTCCACACTGCTGAAGATCCAGCTGCGCTGGATGGGTCACGTCTCCAGAATGGAGGACCATCGCCTTCCCAAGATCGTGTTATATGGCGAGCTCTCCACTGGCCACCGTGACAGAGGTGCACCAAAGAAAAGGTACAAGGACTGCCTAAAGAAATCTCTTGGTGCCTGCCACATTGACCACTGCCAGTGGGCTAATAACGCCTCAAACCGTGCATCTTGGCGCCTCACAGTTTGGCGGGCAGCAACCTCCTTTGAAGAAGACCGCAGAGCCCACCTCACTGACAAAAGGCAAAGGAGGAAAAACCCAACACCCAACCCCAACCAACCAATTTTCCCTTGCAACCGCTGCAATCGTGTCTGCCTGTCCCGCATCGGACTTGTCAGCCACAAACGAGCCTGCAGCTGACGTGGACTTTTTACCCCCTCCATAAATCTTCGTCCGCGAAGCCAAGCCAAAGAAAAAAAAAGCTGAATCCAGTTGCGCAGGGTTTACCTCCGTGATTATTTACAATGTAACTTCCGCACTACCGGATTTAAATATAAACCTGATGAATGGGGGAAAGTTATCATGAATTAAATAACAGCGGCAATACAGAGAAATTGTGCCGAGGCATTAATTTCACTCCGGAGGAAAATGCACCAGAGAAATGAATGATTAAACTTATAGGAATCCCCATAGGAATCCCCAGAGGTATCTTTATTCTCCAGAGGTGGGTGATCTTTCAAATCACGGACCTTGACTGCTGAATGTGTAGAAGAAATACCTCTAACTGCAAGACAAGAGCCTGAAGCCTCAATTTCAAGTGCCACAGTGCACTTAAAGGGACATGCACACTCCCCCTTCAACTGGCTGATCCAGCCACTTTACACATCAGATCCTTTCTTTATCTCACATACACTTAAAGTTAAGATGTATAGAACTCACCCTATTTGCGCAAACATTTCTCCCTGCAAATGTTATAACATCACTCAACTCTCAGGTACTCCCTGTGCAAAATCACATTTGAATACAATTTATTTCATAAATTGGAATTAACTGGTAGTTAAATTCGCTAATTCTACAGTATTGAAAAACGATCATTTATGACATTTAATTTTTAGCATGAATTTTAATCAATATTGGTCAGTGACTGAAGTGGGAAGTCGTGATTTATGAAATTATCTCTGGTCTCTTCTCTCCCACTCCCGACGCTTCTCCCAACATTCAGGAGCTGGCACACAGTCCCTGCCTTTTCCATGTTACTCATCTACTATTCCTTTAACTGCTTGCATCAAAATGTTAGCCTTTGCTTTCTGCTTATCCTCAGATGTCTGGACAAATGCTTTTTGTGTGATCTGTAGAAGCTGGGTTATTCCCTGCTCATGCCAATTTTCTGTCTTTTGTAATTTTCTCCTAATGTCTGGGGCTGAGTTGGTAACAAAACCTGTTAGTACCAATTGTTCCCCTGCTGGGGATTCTATGTCGAGACCCCCATATTGTATATATATTTGGTCCCAAAAATTGGTCTAACTGTTCGGCACATCCCTGGGGATCTTCTATCAGGGAGGTCAGTTCTTTCTTAAAGTTACGCACTTCAGTACTGGTCAGGGGCACATTTACGAAACCGAGACCCTCTCCCATGGGAACTTCCCGCCGTGGTCTCATCCAATTGGTTTCTGGCTTATTAGGTCTGGGTTCCTGCTCCCTGGGAAATGAATCAAAGGGTTCTGCCCTTTCTTCCTGAAGAGTCTCACGCTGTTCTGAATTAAAGTTACCTCTCTCTCCTGCCAACAGAGGTGGTAATCGAGTGCTTTGTGAGCAAGTTATCATACCACTCCTGCTCTCTTCTCTCTTCTCTAGTGGTGGGGGAGGTGGGGAAGGTGCAGAAGGGTAGGTCATAGGAGGGGAAGGAAAGATAGGAGCCGGCATAGGAGGAACATAGGGTGGAGGGAGGGAATGTAACACATCCCAACCCTGTGATTCAGGGACAAGAGGTTCCTCCTCTCTTTTATCCCTGAATTCTTTCTCATTCAAAACCAGCTGTTCAATGGATCCCTTGAGCCAGCAGGCTGCATATTCCCTGCTCTCAACATTGTCTTTCTGGTTTTGATAGAGCCATAGGTTCAAAGCTTTACACATCCATTCATCCTCGGATCCGAATTTTGGCCAGTACACGGAGCTCCCTTTAACCAGGTATTTAACCCATTCAATACAACAATACCTGACCATCGTCAGTTTCTCTTTACCACGGGTCTTTCCTGTGCCCCACTCAGATAACATCAACCCAAGCGGGCTGTACGTAGCTATCTGGTGTTCACATCCTGTACCAGGACTCTCCTCTTTGCTACCCATTATTCCCATGCTTATAAACAAGTAAAATACTCTTACCGAGTTCTAGTAGTACTGCTCTAGTGCGCTTCCTTCCATCGTTTGTTCTCAATGCCTCTTCTCGGATATCACTCGCTTCTTCCACTGACCAGCCACCCGTCGCCCGTGAGTCCAGCTGAATCAGCCGGGGTGCACCTACTCTCGTCGTCGGGGCACTCTGTCAGTGGAGGGAGTGTGATCCCGAACGAGCCCCCATTTGTTAGAAATTAAAGTACCTTTAAAGAAATTGCTCGAGACAAAAATTGAGAACAAAGAACATTTATTACTACAACAATGCAAAGTTGGGTGCTTCCCCTTACCCTGGGAATACACACATACACTGGGGCTCACCCAACTTTTATACAGTCAATTTCAGTATCAGAGTGCCCTCCCCCTTACATTCTTCTGCCCCCTGGATGGGTTTGGCATAGGCAATCCTTCCTGCCTACGTGCAGTTTCAGTACACTTGGAGGACCAGGGGGTATCCTGTGGGTGCCCCATCATGTCATTGTCCTTATTCACACCTTCCTGATTCTCTGGGCTACAGTCTCTTGATATGCAGAGTTGACTCATTCTATCTAGGGTTGGCTAATTTCATATGTATAAATCTGTGTATGGTTAGCTAATTAGAAATGTATGACTTGGTACTTCTGTCCAGGGCTAGGAGACCCTTATCTGATCCAGACTACCTCAACTTCCTACATTCTATTGTACCTTACCATTCCTTATCTTAGTCTTATGGTCTTGTCACAAAGACTAGAAGATTCTTATGTTAATTGTGCTGACTCTACTTTCCTGCATCCTAAGCCCCAAGCTCATCCTGTTTGAACTGGTTACAGCCATTTACTGATGAACTTTAGTTTCTTCCATGTTCATAATTTTAGATCAATTTTCCCATCTCTCACACTCTGGTGAGCGGAGTGTGTAATAGTTTGAAACTTGAACCTCTCTATTTCAGAAGACAATTTACTGTCATGTAATTAAAAGGTGTCATATCACACAAAATTGCTTTTTTCCTGCTGAGAGGCAGACAGATTCGCCATTGGCAGAAATTGCCTGAAATGCCTCTTGCACTCAGAGAAAGAAGCAAGAGTCGTCTTCTCCCCTCAACCTCCACCCTGAACCCTGGGCCAAGACACTGAGGGTTTGTGGATTCTCTTTCAATGCTCACAGACCAATCCAAGTCATTGGCAATGTGAGCTCCTGTTTTTAACCTCTGACATGATTAGGAACCATTTAACATCCAATAGTATCCCGTCTGATACCTGATACCCTTTTAGCCAGTTTGGAACCAGCCTCTAGCAATCCATGACCTAATGTGAGTCCCATGACTGCTTTCTCCAGAAGCTCAAAGCCTGCGTGGGTTCCTCTCCTCAAATTACCAACAGCCTGTCACCTATGTGGGACCTTCAGCTGCAGAAACCCTCAATGGTCTGCTTCCATGGACCTTGACCATTGGATTGAATCCTCTGCTTCTCAGTTGTTGATTGTGTGTGGTCTTCCTGTTTTCTGATGCCCTGTGTTAGACCTCCGCTTCCCCAGAGATCGTGGTGGTGAGGAAATCTAACACATCTAAATAAAAATGTTACAACTTAGAGGAGAATCTCGCATGTGTAGAAGGACGGAAAGAGCATTATTACAAATTGAAGCCTAATATTTGAATATTCAGGTGTCAAATTTGCAAAAGCATAGAGTATATATTTCTCAAGCTATATGTAATTTTTTTCAAAAGGAATATAACTTTAAATTTTTGCATGTCATCTTGGCATCCCAAAAAATATATCTGATTTCCAAATAAGTGCAATATATTTCCTCATCTCCGCTAACACTTATTTAACAAATTTCAATTGATATATTAATAGTTTTAATTTGGGCCTTGTTCCTTCAATATTTCCCAATAAAATTAAGGTTGAATTTTGCGAAAAAATAACTCCTGTAACTTGTTCCAAAAAATTTGTAATTCTCCCCAAAAAGATCTTGCATTAGGACAAAGCTAAATTGAATGCAAGAAATTTGCTACATCTTCACCACACCTAAAACATTGATTTGATAATTCTGATTTTATTCTATTCAATTTCTCTAGTGTAAGAAGTAACTGTAGAAGAAAAACCAGTTGTGAATTCCTTCCTCACTGCTGCAGTGTGGAACTCTGGTCAATGGATCCAAAATGCTGAGTTGAAAAAAATTAATACAACTCCCCAATATCATGTGATCTCTTGCCAAATCAGCTTCTTGTAGAGCTTTTCAAATCCAACTGCTTGAGTCACCTGACTCCAGGTGCAGCTTTCAGATAAAATCCTTGCTGACATCTGCTACATGACTGATGTAAAAATAATTATACTGAACTAATTTATATCTTACATTGAGATCCTTATATGGATCTGCCCATATTTGCCAATCGATTACAATGTTCAGATCCATTTCCCACCTTTGTCTCGACTTAAGAATTCCTCATTTAAAAGTTCCTACTTGTAATAAAGAGGACATCATGGAAGTAAATTTTTTAACAATTCCTCTTTGTAAGGAATTTCTATTTCAGTACAACATGGTTGTTCCTAACTTATCCTTCAAATATGCTCTTCATTGGAAATACCAAAAAAGATTGCTATGAGTTATATGATATTTATTTCTCAGTTGCTCAAAGGACATTAATTGGCCCCTTTCATAACAATCTTCAACATTCATAATCCCCTTACAAAACCAGATATCCAGAAATTGATGCTCCTTTGAAAATGATCCGAGGATTTTAAATCAAAGTTATTCTGGGTGATGTACATCCACTTACACCAAATTCATCATTTATTTTATTCCATATATGTTTCAAAAATGGTGTTTCTCTACCACCAACCATTAATTTCAATTCCCACTTGTATATAAATTCTTCTACTTTTCTCTCTCTTATTTTATGGTAATTTTTCCCTTTCAAAGTAAGAAGCAAGATATCTCATTTGAGCTGCTCGATAACAATTTTTTTAAAATTAGGAAGCTGTGGTCCTTTCAAGGCAGAATTTTCACTGGGTCACATAACATGGGATTCAATTGGAAATTAATGGAGAAAATTCTTAGAGATAGTACTTATAAACATCTGGATAGATAGGGTCTGATCAGGAGCACTCAACATGGATTTGTGGGAGGAAGGTCATGTTTGACCAATCTGATTGAATTTTTTGAAGAGGTGACTAGGAATGTGGATGAGGGTAGCGCAGTGGATGTTGTCTATATGGACTTCAGTAAGGCCTTCGATAAGGTACCACATGGAAGGTTAGTTAGGAAGGTGCAGTCTTTAGGTATAAATTTTAAGATAGTCAAATGGATTGAACATTGGCTGAAAGGGAGAGGCCAGAGAGTGGTAGTGGATAATTGTCTGTCAGGTTGGAGGCCGGTGACCAGTGGTGTGCCTCAAGGATCTGTATTGGGCCCATTGTTGTTCGTTATATACAATAATGATCTAGATGATGGGGTGGTAAATTGGATTAGTAAATATGCAGACGATACTAAGATAGGTGGAATAGTGGATAATGAAGAAGGTTTTCAAGGATTGCAGAGGGATTTGGGCTGCTTAGAAAAGTGGGCTGAAAAATGGCAGATGGAATTTAATGCTGATAAGTGTGAGGTGCTTCATTTTGGTAAGAAGAATCAGAATAGGACATACGTGGTAAATGGGAGAGCATTGAGGAATACAGAAGAGCAGAAAGATTTAGGAGTAACGGTACATCGTTCCCTGAAGGTAGAAACTCACGTGAATAGGGTGGTGAAGAAGGCTTTTAGTATGCTGGCATTTATCAATCATTGCATGGAATATAGGAGTTGGGAGGTGATATTGAGATTGTATAAGACGTTGGTGCGGCCTAATTTGGAGTTCTG
This sequence comes from Narcine bancroftii, assembly GCF_036971445.1. Taxonomy (NCBI): domain Eukaryota; kingdom Metazoa; phylum Chordata; class Chondrichthyes; order Torpediniformes; family Narcinidae; genus Narcine; species Narcine bancroftii. The sequence continues at coordinate 2,586,885 of NW_027211889.1, read as the reverse complement.
TGTGCAGTTCTGGTCGCCTAATTATAGGAAGGATATAAACAGAGTGGAGAGAGTGCAGAGAAGGTTTACCAGAATGTTACCTGGGTTTAAGCATCTAGAGTATAGGGAGAGATTGGACTATTTAGGTCTTTATTTTTTGGAGTGTAGAAGGTTGAGAGGGGATTTGATAGAAGTATTTAAGATTATGAAAGGGATAGACAGAGTGGATGTGGATAGACTATTTCCGTTAAGAGGAGGAAAGATTAAAACAAGAGGACATGAGTTAAGAATTAAGGGGCAGAGGTTTAGAGGTAACATGAGGGGGAACTTCTTTACTCAGAGAGTGGTAGCCGTGTGGAATGATCTTCCGGGAGAAATAGTGGCGGAGGAGTCAATTGTATTATTTAAGAAAAGGTTGGACAAGTATATGGATGAGAAGAAGATGGAGGGTTATGGGCATTGTGCAGGGAGGTGGGACTAGAAAGGGGTTTTTGGTTCGGTGCGGACTAGAAGGGCCTAATGGCTTGTTTCCGTGCTGTAATTGTTATGTTTTATGTTAGTACGTCCCACAGTGTAAACTTGTTGTGTGAGTAAATTATACAGTGTGACCTTGTTTTGTGAGTGATTCCCACCATGCAAACTTGTTATGTGTCTGAGTTTCACAGTGTAACCTTGTAATTTTGCTAAATTCGATATTATAAAAGTTATATTAGTGAGTTCCTCAGTGCAAATTTTTTAGGTGAGTGTGTTCCACAGTGTGAGTGAGTCCCACCATTTGAGCTTGTAATATATGAGTTTCAAAGTGTGATGTTGTAATGGAAGTGAATTCCACTGTGTCAACCCGTCTAGTTAGTGAGCCTCAGAGTGTAACAATGGTATAGAGTGAGTTTGACAGTGTGACATTGTTATGTGTTAGATTCCCACCATGTAAACTTGTTATGTAGTAAGTGAGTTTCACAGTGTTACCTTTTAACTTCGCTAAATTCGATACTGAAAATGTTATGTTAGTGAGATCTTCAGTGTAACCTATTTAGGTGAGTGAGTTCCACAGTATAACCGTGTTATGTGAGTGAGTTCCACAGTGTAAACGTCATGTGAGTGAGTTCCACAGTATAATCTTGTTTAGTTAGTGAAACCCATATTCTAAACTATATGTTAGTGTGTCCCACAGTGTAAACATGTTGTGTGAGTAATTTACACAGTGTGACCTTGTTTTGTGAGCGATTCCCACCATGTAAACTTGTTATTTGTCTGAGTTTCACAGTGTAACCTTGTAATTTTGCTAAATTCGATATTGAACATGTTATGTTAGTGAGTTCCTCAATGAAACATGTTTAGGTGAGTGTGTTCCACAGTGTAACCGTGTTATTTTGGAGAGTTCCACAGTATAATTTTGGGTACTTAGGGCATCCCATATTGTAAACTTTATGTTAGTGAGTCCCACAGTGTAAATTTGTTATGTGAATAATTTTCACAGTGTGACCTTATTATGTGCGTCCCACAAATTGACCTTATTATGTGAGAAATTCCCACAGAGTAAACTTGTAATGTCAGTGAGTTTGAAAGTGTGACATTGTTATGGAAGAGATTTCCACAGTGTCAACCTTTCTACTTAGTGAGTCTCAGGGTGTAACATTGGTATGGAGTGTGTTGGACAGTGTGACATTTTATGTGTGAGATTCCCAAGGTGTAAATTTATTATGTGGGTGAGTTTCACGGTGTAACCTTGTAATTTTGCTAAATTCAGTATTGAAAATGTTATGTTAGTGAGTTCCTCAGTGCAACTTTTTTAGGTGAGTGTGTTCAACAGTGTGAGTGAGACTCACCATTTGACCTTGTAGTGTCAGTGAGTTTGAAAGTGTGACATTGTTATGGAAGTGAATTCCACAGCGTCAACCTGTCTAGTTAGTGGGCCTCAGAGTGTAACATTGGTATAGAGTGAGTTTGACAGTGTGACATTGTTATGTGTGAGAGTCCCACCATGTAAACTTGTTATGTATCTGAGTTTCACAGTGTTACCTTTTAATTTCGCTAAATTCGATTTTGAAAATGTGATGTTAATGAGTTCCTCAGTGTAACCTTTTTAGGTGAGTGAGTCCCACGGTATGAACTTGTTATGGGAGTCACTTACACAGTGTGACCTTATTATGTGCGTCCCACAAATTCACCTTATTATGTGAGAGATTCCCATAGTGCAAACTTGTTATGTGAGTGAGTTTGAAAGTGTAACATTGTTATCGAAGTGATTTCCATAGTGTCAACCTTTCTACTTAGTGAGTATCAGGGTGTCACATTGGTATGGAGTGTGTTCGACAGTGTGACATTGTTATATGTGAGATTCCACCGTGTAAACTTGTTATATGGGTGAGTTTCACAGTGTTACCTTGTATTTCGCTAAATTCGACATTGAAAATGATATGTTAGTGAATTCCTCAGTGTAACCTTTTTAGGTGAGTGAGTCCCACACTGTAAACTCTCCGCTGTAGCATTTCACATCTGGCATCTGGCACGAATTCCATTCCACATCTGGTATCTGTCCAGAAGATCATTCTACTCTGGCATCTCGCCGCTGTACCATTACACATCCAGCATCTATCATGAAGTCCATTCCACATCCGGATTCTCACAGAAGGACCATTCCACCTCCGGCATCTGGCAGGTGGACCATTCCACATCTGGCATCTGGCAGGTGGACCATTCCACATATGGCATCTGGCAGGCAGACCATGCCACATTTGGGCTTTTGCAGGTGGACAATTCCACCTCCGGGATCTGGCAAGCATACAATTCCACATTTGGCATCTGGCACGAATTATATTGTACATCCAGAGTCTCACATGAGGAACATTCCAGCTCCGGCATCTGGCATATGTACCATTCCACATCCGGAATGTGTCAGCGGAACATTCCACATCCAGCATTTTCCAGGTGGACAATTCCACATCCATCATCTGTTAGGCTGAGCAGTCCAATTCAAGCAAATGGCAGGTAGATGATACCAGATTCAGCATCTTACAGGCAGACCATTCCACACCCTGCAACTGGCAGGTGGTCTATCACACTCCAGCATCAGCCAGGCAGACCATTCCATATCCAGCATCTGGCAGAGGACCATTCCACATACTGCAACTGACAAGCATACCATTTCACATCCGGCATCTGGCACGAATTTCATTCCACATCCGGCATCCGTCCAGAAGATCATTCTACATCCGGCATCTCGCCGCTGTACCTTTACACGTCCGTCATCTGGTACAAAGTCCATTCCACATCCGGATTCTCACAGAAGGACCATTCCACCTTCGGCATCTCGCAGGTGGAACATTCCACATCTGGCGTCTCGCAGGTGGACAATTATACCTCCGACATCTTGCAGGTGGACAATTCCACATCTAGCATCTGGCACGAATTATATTGTACATCCACATTCTCACATGAGGACCATCTGGCAGATGTACCATTCCACATCCGGAATGTGTCAGAGGAACATTCCACATCCAGCATCTTCCAGAAGGACAATTCCACATCCATCATCTGTTAGGCTGAGCAGTCCATGTCCAGTAAATGGCAGGAAGATGATACCAGATTCAGCATCTTACTGGCAGACCATTCCACATCTAGCATCTGGCAGGTAGTCAATTCTAAATCCGGCATCTCACTGGCAGACCAGTCCAAATCTGGCATCTGGCAGGCCAACCACTCCACATTCAGTATCTGGCAGGAGTACCATTCCACATCTGGCATTTGGCAGCAAACAAATCCACATGCGGCGATTGACAGTATAAATTTGTTATGTGAGTGAGTTCCACAGTGTAAACTTGTCATATGAGAGAGTTGCACAGTATAATTTTGTTTACTTAGTGTAACCATTTTTCCAAACTATATGTTAGTGTGTCCCACAGTGTAAAATTCTGTGAGTAATTTACATAGTGTGAGCTTGTTATGTGAGTGATTCCCACCATGTAAACTTGTTATGTGTCTGATTTTCACAGTGTAACCTTGTAATTTCGCAAAATTTGACATTGAAAATGTGATGTTAGTGAGTTCTTCAGTGTAACCTTTTTAGGTGAGTGAGTTCCACAGTATAACCTTGTTATGTGAGTGAGTTCCACAGTGTAACCGTGTTATGTGATTCAGTTCCACATTGTAAATTTGTCATGTGAGAGAGTTTCACAGTCCAATTTTGTTCACTTAGGGAATCCCATATTGTAAACTTCATGTAAGTGAGTCCCACAGTGTTAACTTGATTTGTGAATCATTTACACAGTGTGACCTTATTGTGAGTGATTCCCACCATGCAAACTTGTTATGTGTCTGAGTTTCACAGTGTAACCTTGTAATTTTGCTAAATTCGATATTGAAAAAGTTATGTTAGTGAGTCCCACAGTGTAAATTTGTTGTGTGAGTAATTTACACAGTGTGACCTTATTATGTGAGTCCCACAAATTGACCTTATAATGTGAGAGATTCCCAGAGTGTAAACTTGTTATGTGAGTGAGTTTGAAAGTGTGACATTGTTATCGAAGTGATTTCCATAGTGTCAACCTTTCTACTTTGTGAGTCTCAGGGTCTAACATTGGTATAGAGTGTGTTCGACAGTGTGACATTGTTATATGTGCGATGCCCACCGTGTAAACTTGTTATGTGTGTGAGTTTCACAGTGTTACCTTGTATTTCGCTAAATTCGACATTGAAAATTTTATGTTAGCGAATTCCTCAGTGTAACCTTTTTAGGTGAGTGAGTCGCACACTGTAAACTCGCCACTGTAGCATTTCACATCTGGCATCTGGCACGAATTCCATTCCACATCCGGTATCTGTCCAGAAGATCATTCTACCTTGGCATCTCGCCGCTGTACCTTTACACATCCAGCATCTGTCATGAAGTCCATTCCACATCCGGATTCTCACAGAAGGACCATTCCACCTCCGGCATCTGGCAGGTGGACCATTCCACATCTGGCTTCTGGCAGGTGGACCATTCCACATCTGGCAGCTGGCAGGCAGACCATTCCAGATTTGGGCTTTTGCAGGTGGACAATTCCACCTCCGGGATCCGGCAAGCATACAATTCCACATCTGGCATCTGGCACGAATTATATTGTACATCCAGAGTCTCACGTGTGGAACATTCCACCTCCGTCATCTGGCAGATGTACCATTCCACATCCGGAATGTGTCAGAGGAACATTCCACATCCAGCATCTTCCAGGTGGACAATTCCACATCCATCATCTATTAGGCTGAGCAGTCCAATTCCAGCAAATGGCAGGAAGATGATACCAGATTCAGCATCTTACAGGCAGACCATTCCAAATCCAGCATCTGGCAGGTAGTCAAATCTAAATGAGGCATCTGGCTGGCAGACCAGTCCACATCTGGCATCTATCAGGCAGACTAGTCAATAACTGGCATCAAGTGTGTGGACAATGCTAGATCTGGCATCTGGCAGGCCGACCACTCCACATCCTGCATCTGGGAAAAAAAAACCATACCACATCTGGCATCTGGCAGCAAACCAAACCGCATCCTGCAACTGGCAGGTGGTCTATTCCACTCCAGCATCAGCCAGGCAGACCATTCCATATCCAGCATCTGGCAGAGGACCATTCCACATCCTGCAACTGACAAGCATACCATTTCACATCTGGCATCTGGCACGAATTTCATTCCACATCCGGCATCTGTCCAGAAGATCATTCTACATCCGGCATCTCGCCGCTGTACCATTACACGTCCGGCATCTGGTACAAAGTCCATTCCACATCCGGAATCTCACAGAAGGGCCATTCCACCTCCGGCATCTGGCAGGTGTACAATTCAACATCTGGCTTCTCGCAGGTGGACAATTATACCTCCGACATCTTGCAGGTGCACAATTCCACATCTAGCAACTAGCATGAATTATATTGTACTACCACATTCTCACATGAGGACCATCTGGCAGATTAACCATTACACATCCGGAATGTGTCAGAGGAACATTCCACATCCAGCATCTTCCATATGGAAATTCCACATCTGGCATCTGTTAGGCTGAGCAGTCCATGTCCAGCAAATGGCACGAAGATGATACCAGATTCAGCATCTTACAGGCAGACCATTGCACATCCAGCATCTGGCAGGTAGTCAATTCTAAATGCGGCATCTCGCAGGCAGACCAGTCCACATCTGGCATCTATCAGGCAGACTAGTCAATATCTGGCATCAAGTGGGTGGACAATGCCAGATCTGGCATCTGGCAGACCGACCACTCCACATCCTGCATCTGGGGAAAAAAACCATTCCACATCTGGCATCTGGCAGCAAACCATTCCGCATCCTGTAACTGGCAGGTTGTCTATTCCACTGCAGCATCAGCCAGGCAGACAATTACATATCCAGCATCTGGCAGAGAACCATTCCACATCCTGCAACTGACAAGCATACCATTTCACATCTGGCATCAGGCACGAATTTCATTCCACATCCGGCATCTGTCCAGAAGATCATTCTACATCCGGCATCTCGCCGCTGTACCATTACACGTCCGGCATCTGGTACAAAGTCCATTCCACATCCGAATTCTCACAGAAGGACCATTCTACCTCCGGCATCTAGCATTTGGACCATTCCACATCTGGCGTCTCGCAGGTGGACAATTATACCTCTGACATCTTGCAGGTGGACAATTCCACATCTGGCATCTGGCATGAATTATATTGTACTTCCACATTCTCACATGAGGACCATCTGGCAGATGTACCATTCCACATCCGGAACGTGTCAGAGGAAAATTCCACATCCAGCATCTACCAGATGGACAATTCCACATCTGGCATCTGTTAGGCTGAGCAGTCCATGTCCAGCAAATGGCAGGAAGATGATACCAGATTCAGCATCTTACAGGCAGACCATTCCACATCTGGCATCTGGCAGGCAAACCACTCCACATTCAGTATCTGGCAGGAATACCATTCCACATCTGGCATTTGGCAGCAAACAAATCCACATCCGGCGATTGACAGTATAAATTTGTTATGTGAGTGAGTTCCACAGTGTCAACCTGTCTAGTTAGTGAGCCTCAGAGTGTAACATTGGTATAGAGTGAGTTTAACTGTGTGACATTGTTATGTGTGAGATTCCCACAGTGTAAACTTGTTATGTGGGTGAGTTTCACAGTGTTACCTTGTAATTTTGCTAAATTCGATATTGAACATGTTATGTTAGTGAATTCCTCAATGAAACATGTTTAGGTGAGTGTGTTCCACAGTGTAACCGTGTTATTTTGGAGAGTTCCACAGTGTAAATTTGTTATGTGAGTAATTTTCACAGTGTGACCTTATTATGTGAGTCCCACAAATTGACCTTATTATGTGAGAAATTCCCACAGAGTAAACTTGTAATGTCAGTGAGTTTGAAAGTGTGACATTGTTATGGAAGTGATTTCCACTGTCAACCTTTCTACTTAGTGAGTCTCAGGGTGTAACATTGGTATGGAGTGCGTTCGACAGTGTGACATTTTATGTGTGAGATTCCCAAGGTGTAAATTTGTTATGTGGGTGAATTTCACAGTGTAACCTTGTAATTTTGCTAAATTCAGTATTGAAAATGTTATGTTAGTGAGTTCCTCAGTGCAACTTTTTTAGGTGAGTGTGTTCCACAGTGTGAGTGAGTCGCACCATTTGACCTTGTAATATGAGAGAGTTTCAAAGTGTGACGATGTTATGGAAGTGAATTCCACAGTGTCAGCCTGTCTAGTTAGTGGGCCTCAGAGTGTAACATTGGTATAGAGTGAGTTTGACAGTGTGACATTGTTATGTGTGAGACTCCCACCATGTAAACTTGTTATGTGTCTGAGTTTCACAGTGTTACCTTTTAATTTTGCTAAATTCGATATTGAAAATGTGATGTTAATGAGTACCTCAGTGTAACCTTTTTAGGTGAGTGAGTCCCACAGAATAAACTTGTTATGGGAGTCACTTACACAGTGTGACCTTATTATGTGAGTCCCAAAATTTGACCTTGTTGTGTGAGAGATTCCCACCATGTAAACTTGTTATGTGTCTGAGTTTCACAGTGTAACCTTGTAATTTTGCTAAAATCGATATTGAAAATGTTATGTTAGTCAGTTCCTCAGTGTAACCTTTTTAGGTGAGTGAGGCCACAGTATAACCTTGTTATGTGAGTCAGTTCCACACTGTAAACTTTTCATGTGAGAGAGTTTCACCGTACAATTTTGTTTACTTAGGGAATCCCATATTGTAAACTTCATGTAAGTGAGTCCCACAGTGTTAACTTGATTTGTGAGTGAGTTTGAAAGTGTGACATTGTTATCGAAGTGATTTCCACAGTGTCAACCTTTCTACTTAGTGAGTATCAGGGTGTAACATTGGTATGGAGTGTGTTCGACGGTGTGACATTGTTATATGTGAGATTCCCATCGTATAAAATTATTATGTGGGTGAGTTTCACAGTGTTACCTTGTATTTCGCTAAATTCGACATTGAAAATGTTATGTTAGTGAATTCCTCAGTGTAACCTTTTTAGGTGAGTGAATCCCACAATGTAAACTCGGCGCTGTACAATTTCACATCTGGCATCTGGCACGAATTCCATTCCACATCCGGTATCTGTCCAGAAGATCATCCTACTCTGGCATCTCGCCGCTGTACCATTACACATCCAGTATCTGTCATGAAGTCCATTCCACATCCGGATTCTCACAGAAGGACTATTCCACCTCTGGCATCTGGCAGGTGCACCATTCCACATCTGGCATCTGGCAGGTGGACCATTCCACATCTGGCATCTGGCAGGCAGACCATTCCACATTTGGGCTTTTGCAGGTGGACAATTCCACCTCAGGGATCTGGCAAGCATACAATTCCACATCTGGCATCTGGCACGAATTATATTGTACATCCAGAGTCTCACATGAGGAACATTCCACCTCCGGCATCTGGCAGATGTAGCATTCCACATCCGAAATGTGTCAGAGGAACATTCCACATCCAGCATCTTCCAGGTGGACAATTCCACATCCATCATCTGTTAGGCAGAGCAGTCCAATTCCAGCAAATGACAGGAAGATGATACCAGATTCAGCATCTTACAGGCAGACCATTCCACATCCAGCATCTGGCAGGTAGTCAATTCTAAATGCGGCATCTCGCTGGCAGACCAGTCCACATCTGGCATCTATCAGGCAGACTAGTCAATATTTGGCATCAAGTGGGTGGACAATGCCACATCTGGCATCAGGCAGTCCGACCACTCCACATGCTGCATCTGGGAAAAAAAAACATTCTATATCTGGCATCTGGCAGCAAACCATTCCCCATCCTGCAACTGGCAGGTGGTCTATTCCACACCAGCATCAGCCAGGCAGACCATTCCATATCCAGCATCTGGCAGAGGACCATTCCACATCCTGAAACTGACAAGTATACCATTTCACATCTGGCATCTGGCACGAATTTCATTCCACATCCGGCATCCGTCCAGAAGATCATTCTACATCCGGCATCTCGCCGCTGTACCATTACACGTCCGGCATCTGGTACAAAGTCCATTCCACATCTGGATTCTCACAGAAGGACCATTCCACCTCCGGCATCTGGCAGGTGGAACATGCCACATCTGCCGTCTCGCAGGTGGACAATTATACCTCCGACATCTTGCAGGTGCACAATTCCACATCTAGCATCTGGCACGAATTATATTGTAAATCCACATTCTCACATGAGGACCATCTGGCAGATGTACCATTCCAAATTCGGAATGTGTCAGAGGAACATTCCACATCCAGCATCTTCCAGATGGACAATTCCACATCTGGCATCTGTTAGGCAGAGCAGTCCATGTCCAGCAAATGGCAGGAAGATGATACCAGATTCAGCATCTTACAGGCAAACCATTCCACATCTAGCATCTGGCAGGTAGTCAATTCTAAATCGGGCATCTCACTGGCAGACCAGTCTAAATCTGGCATCTGGCAGGCCAACCACTCCACATTCAGAATCTGGTAGGAGTACCATTCCACATCTGGCATTTGGCAGCAAACAAATCCACATCCGGCGATGGACAGTATAAACTTGTTATGTGAGTCAGTTCCACAGTGTAAACTTGTCATATGAGAGAGTTGCACAGTATAATTTTGTTTACTTAGTGTAACCCATATTCCAAACTATATGTTAGTGTGTCCCACAGAGTAAACTTGTTGTGTGAGTAATTTACACAGTGTGACCTTATTATGTGAGTGATTCCCACCATGTTAACTTGTAATGTGTCTGAGTTTCACTGTAACCTTGTAATTTTGCTAAATTCGATATTGTTTGTTCGTGAGTTCCTCAGTGCAACTTTTTTAGGTGAGTGAGTTCCACAGTGTAACCGTGTTATGTAATTTACACAGTGTGACCTTGTTATGTGAGTGAGTCCCACCGTTTGACCTTGTTATATGAGAGAGTTTGAAAGTGTGACGTTGTTATGGAAGTGAATTCCACAGTGTCAACCTGTCTAGTTAGTGAGCCTCAGAGTGTAACATTGGTATAGAGTGAGTTTGACTGTGTGACATTGTTATGTGTGAGAGTCCCAACGTGTAAACTTGTTATGTGTCTGAGTTTCACAGTGTTACCTTTTAATTTCGCTAAATTCGATTTTGAAAATGTGATGTTAATGAGTTCCTCAGTGTAATCTTTTTAGGTGAGTAAGTCCCATGGTGTAAACTTGTTATGGGAGTAACTTACACAGTGTGACCGTATTATGTGAGTCCCAAAATTTGACCTTGTTGTGTGAGTGATTCCCACCATGTAAACTGGTTATGTGCCTGAGTTTCACAGTGTAACCATGTAATTTTGCTAAATTCGAAATTGAAAAAGTTATATTAGTGAGTTCCTCAGTGCAACTTTTTTAGGTGAGTGAGTTCCACAGTATAACCTTGTTATGTGAGTGAGTTCCACTTTGTAACCGTGTGATGTAGATGAGTTCCACAGTGTAACCGTGTTATGTGAGTCATTTCCACAGTGTAAACGTCATGTAAGAGAAATGCACAGTATAATTTTGTTTACTTTGTGAAACCCATATTCTAAACTATATGTTAGTGTGTCCCACAGTGTAAACTTGTTATGTAATTTACACAGTGTGACCTTGTAATGTGAGTGAGTCCCACCGTTTGACCTTGTTATATGAGAGAGTTTGAAAGTGTGACGTTGTTATGGAAGTGAATTCCACAGTGTCAACCTGTCTAGTTAGTGAGCCTCAGAGTGTAACATTGGAGAGAGTGAGTTTGACTGTGTGACATTGTTATGTGTGAGATTCCCACAGTGTAAATTTGTTATGTGGGTGAGTTTCACAGTCTAACCTTGTAATTTTGCTAAATTCGATATTGAACATGTTATATTAATGAGTTCCTCAATGAAACATGTTTAGGTGAGTGTGTTCCACAGTGTAACCGTGTTATTTTGGAGAGTTCCACAGTATAATTTTGGGTACTTAGGGCATCCCATATTGTAAACTTTATGTTAGTGAGTCCCACAGTGTAAATTTGTTATGTGAGTGATTTACACAGTGTGACCTTATTATGTGAGTCCCACAAATTCACCTTATTATGTGAGAGATTCCCACAGTTTAAATTTGTTTTGTGAGTGAGTTTGAAAGTGTGACATTGTTATTGAAGTGATTTCCATAGTGTCAACCTTTCTACTTAATGAGTCTCAGGGTGTAACATTGGTATGGAGTGAGTTCGACAGTGTGACATTTTATGTGTGAGATTCCCAAGGTGTAAATTTTTTATGTGGGTGAGTTTCACAGTGTAACCTTGTAATTTTGCTAAATTCAGTATTGAAAATGTTATGTTAGTGAGTTCCTCAGTGCAACTTTTTTAGGTGAGTGTGTTCCACAGTGTGAGTGATTCTCACCATTTGACCTTGGAATGTCAGTGAGTTTGAAAGTTTAACATTGTTATGGAAATGAATTCCACAGTGTCAACCTGTCTACTTAGTGGGCCTCAGAGTGTAACATTGGCATAGAGTGAGTTTGACAATGTGACATTGTTATGTGTGAGAGTCCCACCGTGTAAACTTGTTATGTGTCTGAGTTTCACAGAGTTACCTTTTAATTTCGCTCAATTCGATATTCAAAATGTGATTTTAATGAGTTCCTCAGTGTAACCTTTTTAGGTGAGAGATTCTCACAGTGTAATCATGTAATGTGAGTTATTTCCACAGTGTAAACTTGTCGTGTGAGAGAGTTACACCGTATAATTTTGTTCACTTGGGGAATCCCATACTGTAAACTTCATGTGAGTTAGTCCCACAGTGTAAACTTGTTGTGTGAGTCATTTACACAGTGTGACCTTGTTATGTGAGTGATTCCCACCATGTAAACTTGTTATGTGTCTGAGTTTCACTGTGTAACCTTGTAATTTTGCTAAATTCGATATTGTTTGTTGGTGAGTTCCTCAGTGCAACTTTTTTAGGTGAGTGTGTTCCACAGTGTGAGTGAGTCCCACCATTTGACCTTGTAATGTCAGTGAGTTTGAAAGTGTGACATTGTTATGGAAGTGAATTCCTCAGTGTTAACCTGTCTACTTAGTGGGCCTCAGAGTGTAACATTGGCATAGTGTGTGTTCGACAGTGTGACATTGTTACATGTGAGATTCTCACCGTGTAAACTTGTTATGTGGTTGAGTTTCACAGTGTTACCTTGTAATTCGCTAAATTCGACATTGAAAATGTTATGTTAGTGAATTCCTCAGTGTAACCTTTTTAGGTGAGTGAGTCCCACACTGTAAACTGCCGCTGTACACTTTCACATCTGGCATCAGGCACGAATTCCATTCCACATCTGGTATCTGTCCTGAAGATCATTCTACTCTGGCATCTCGCCGCTGTACCATTACACATCCAGCATCTGTCAGGAAGTCCATTCCACATCCGGATTCTCACAGAAGGACCATTCCACCTCCGGCATCTGGCAGGTGGACCATTCCACATCTGGCATTTGGCAGGTGTACCATTCCACATCTGGCATCTGGCAGGCAGACCATTCCACATTTGGGCTTTTTCAGGTGGACAATTCCACCTCCGGGATCTGGCAAGCATACAATTCCACATCTGGCATCTGGCACGAATTATATTGTAATTCCAGAGTCTCACATGAGGAACATTCCACCTCCGGCATCTGGCAGATGTACCATTCCACATCCAGAATGTGTCAGACGAACATTCCACATCCAGCATCTTCCAGGTGGACAATTCCACATCCATCATCTGTTAGGCTGAGCAGTCCAATTCCAGCAAATGGCAGGAAGATGATACCAGATTCAGCATCTTACAGGCAGACCATTCCACATCCAGCATCTGGCAGGTAGTCAATTCTAAATGCGGCATCTCGCTGGCAGACCAGTCCACATCTGGCATCTATCAGGCAGACTAGTCAATATCTGGCATCAAGTGGGTGGACAATGCCACATCTGGCATCTGGCAGGCCGACCACTCCACATCCTGCATCTGGGAGAAAAAATACCATTCTACATCTGGCATCTGGCAGCAAACCATTCCCCATCCTGCAACTGGCAAATGGTCTATTCCACTCCAGCATCAGCCAGGCAGACCATTCCATATCCAGCATCTGGCAGAGGACCATTCCACATCCTGCAACTGACAAGCATACCATTTCACATCTGGCATCTGGCACGAATTTCATTCCACATCCGGCATCCGTCCAGAAGATCATTCTACATCCGGCATCTCGCCGCTGTACCATTACACGTCCGGCATCTGGTACAAAGTCCATTCCACATCCGGATTCTCACAGAAGGACCATTCTACCTCCGGCATCTGGCAGGTGGAACAATCCACATCTGGTGACTCGCAGGTGGACAATTATACCTCCGATATCTTGCAGGTGGGCAATTCCACATCTAGCATCTGGCACGAATTATATTGTACATCCACATTCTCACATGAGGACCATCTGGCAGATGTACCATTCCAAATCCGGAATGTGTCAGAGGAACATTCCACATCCAGCATCTTCCAGATGGACAATTCCACATCTGGCATCTGTTAGGCAGAGCAGTCCATGTCCAGCAAATGGCAGGAAGATGATACCAGATTCAGCATCTTACAGGCAAACCATTCCACATCTAGCATCTGGCAGGTAGTCAATTCTAAATCGGGCATCTCACTGGCAGACCAGTCTAAATCTGGCATCTGGCAGGCCAACCACTCCACATTCAGAATCTGGTAGGAGTACCATTCCACATCTGGCATTTGGCAGCAAACAAATCCACATCCGGCGATGGACAGTATAAACTTGTTATGTGAGTCAGTTCCACAGTGTAAACTTGTCATATGAGAGAGTTGCACAGTATAATTTTGTTTACTTAGTGTAACCCATATTCCAAACTATATGTTAGTGTGTCCCACAGAGTAAACTTGTTGTGTGAGTAATTTACACAGTGTGACCTTATTATGTGAGTGATTCCCACCATGTTAACTTGTAATGTGTCTGAGTTTCACTGTAACCTTGTAATTTTGCTAAATTCGATATTGTTTGTTCGTGAGTTCCTCAGTGCAACTTTTTTAGGTGAGTGAGTTCCACAGTGTAACCGTGTTATGTAATTTACACAGTGTGACCTTGTTATGTGAGTGAGTCCCACCGTTTGACCTTGTTATATGAGAGAGTTTGAAAGTGTGACGTTGTTATGGAAGTGAATTCCACAGTGTCAACCTGTCTAGTTAGTGAGCCTCAGAGTGTAACATTGGTATAGAGTGAGTTTGACTGTGTGACATTGTTATGTGTGAGAGTCCCAACGTGTAAACTTGTTATGTGTCTGAGTTTCACAGTGTTACCTTTTAATTTCGCTAAATTCGATTTTGAAAATGTGATGTTAATGAGTTCCTCAGTGTAATCTTTTTAGGTGAGTAAGTCCCATGGTGTAAACTTGTTATGGGAGTAACTTACACAGTGTGACCGTATTATGTGAGTCCCAAAATTTGACCTTGTTGTGTGAGTGATTCCCACCATGTAAACTGGTTATGTGCCTGAGTTTCACAGTGTAACCATGTAATTTTGCTAAATTCGAAATTGAAAAAGTTATATTAGTGAGTTCCTCAGTGCAACTTTTTTAGGTGAGTGAGTTCCACAGTATAACCTTGTTATGTGAGTGAGTTCCACTTTGTAACCGTGTGATGTAGATGAGTTCCACAGTGTAACCGTGTTATGTGAGTCATTTCCACAGTGTAAACGTCATGTAAGAGAAATGCACAGTATAATTTTGTTTACTTTGTGAAACCCATATTCTAAACTATATGTTAGTGTGTCCCACAGTGTAAACTTGTTATGTAATTTACACAGTGTGACCTTGTAATGTGAGTGAGTCCCACCGTTTGACCTTGTTATATGAGAGAGTTTGAAAGTGTGACGTTGTTATGGAAGTGAATTCCACAGTGTCAACCTGTCTAGTTAGTGAGCCTCAGAGTGTAACATTGGAGAGAGTGAGTTTGACTGTGTGACATTGTTATGTGTGAGATTCCCACAGTGTAAATTTGTTATGTGGGTGAGTTTCACAGTCTAACCTTGTAATTTTGCTAAATTCGATATTGAACATGTTATATTAATGAGTTCCTCAATGAAACATGTTTAGGTGAGTGTGTTCCACAGTGTAACCGTGTTATTTTGGAGAGTTCCACAGTATAATTTTGGGTACTTAGGGCATCCCATATTGTAAACTTTATGTTAGTGAGTCCCACAGTGTAAATTTGTTATGTGAGTGATTTACACAGTGTGACCTTATTATGTGAGTCCCACAAATTCACCTTATTATGTGAGAGATTCCCACAGTTTAAATTTGTTTTGTGAGTGAGTTTGAAAGTGTGACATTGTTATTGAAGTGATTTCCATAGTGTCAACCTTTCTACTTAATGAGTCTCAGGGTGTAACATTGGTATGGAGTGAGTTCGACAGTGTGACATTTTATGTGTGAGATTCCCAAGGTGTAAATTTTTTATGTGGGTGAGTTTCACAGTGTAACCTTGTAATTTTGCTAAATTCAGTATTGAAAATGTTATGTTAGTGAGTTCCTCAGTGCAACTTTTTTAGGTGAGTGTGTTCCACAGTGTGAGTGATTCTCACCATTTGACCTTGGAATGTCAGTGAGTTTGAAAGTTTAACATTGTTATGGAAATGAATTCCACAGTGTCAACCTGTCTACTTAGTGGGCCTCAGAGTGTAACATTGGCATAGAGTGAGTTTGACAATGTGACATTGTTATGTGTGAGAGTCCCACCGTGTAAACTTGTTATGTGTCTGAGTTTCACAGAGTTACCTTTTAATTTCGCTCAATTCGATATTCAAAATGTGATTTTAATGAGTTCCTCAGTGTAACCTTTTTAGGTGAGAGATTCTCACAGTGTAATCATGTAATGTGAGTTATTTCCACAGTGTAAACTTGTCGTGTGAGAGAGTTACACCGTATAATTTTGTTCACTTGGGGAATCCCATACTGTAAACTTCATGTGAGTTAGTCCCACAGTGTAAACTTGTTGTGTGAGTCATTTACACAGTGTGACCTTGTTATGTGAGTGATTCCCACCATGTAAACTTGTTATGTGTCTGAGTTTCACTGTGTAACCTTGTAATTTTGCTAAATTCGATATTGTTTGTTGGTGAGTTCCTCAGTGCAACTTTTTTAGGTGAGTGTGTTCCACAGTGTGAGTGAGTCCCACCATTTGACCTTGTAATGTCAGTGAGTTTGAAAGTGTGACATTGTTATGGAAGTGAATTCCTCAGTGTTAACCTGTCTACTTAGTGGGCCTCAGAGTGTAACATTGGCATAGTGTGTGTTCGACAGTGTGACATTGTTACATGTGAGATTCTCACCGTGTAAACTTGTTATGTGGTTGAGTTTCACAGTGTTACCTTGTAATTCGCTAAATTCGACATTGAAAATGTTATGTTAGTGAATTCCTCAGTGTAACCTTTTTAGGTGAGTGAGTCCCACACTGTAAACTGCCGCTGTACACTTTCACATCTGGCATCAGGCACGAATTCCATTCCACATCTGGTATCTGTCCTGAAGATCATTCTACTCTGGCATCTCGCCGCTGTACCATTACACATCCAGCATCTGTCAGGAAGTCCATTCCACATCCGGATTCTCACAGAAGGACCATTCCACCTCCGGCATCTGGCAGGTGGACCATTCCACATCTGGCATTTGGCAGGTGTACCATTCCACATCTGGCATCTGGCAGGCAGACCATTCCACATTTGGGCTTTTTCAGGTGGACAATTCCACCTCCGGGATCTGGCAAGCATACAATTCCACATCTGGCATCTGGCACGAATTATATTGTAATTCCAGAGTCTCACATGAGGAACATTCCACCTCCGGCATCTGGCAGATGTACCATTCCACATCCAGAATGTGTCAGACGAACATTCCACATCCAGCATCTTCCAGGTGGACAATTCCACATCCATCATCTGTTAGGCTGAGCAGTCCAATTCCAGCAAATGGCAGGAAGATGATACCAGATTCAGCATCTTACAGGCAGACCATTCCACATCCAGCATCTGGCAGGTAGTCAATTCTAAATGCGGCATCTCGCTGGCAGACCAGTCCACATCTGGCATCTATCAGGCAGACTAGTCAATATCTGGCATCAAGTGGGTGGACAATGCCACATCTGGCATCTGGCAGGCCGACCACTCCACATCCTGCATCTGGGAGAAAAAATACCATTCTACATCTGGCATCTGGCAGCAAACCATTCCCCATCCTGCAACTGGCAAATGGTCTATTCCACTCCAGCATCAGCCAGGCAGACCATTCCATATCCAGCATCTGGCAGAGGACCATTCCACATCCTGCAACTGACAAGCATACCATTTCACATCTGGCATCTGGCACGAATTTCATTCCACATCCGGCATCCGTCCAGAAGATCATTCTACATCCGGCATCTCGCCGCTGTACCATTACACGTCCGGCATCTGGTACAAAGTCCATTCCACATCCGGATTCTCACAGAAGGACCATTCTACCTCCGGCATCTGGCAGGTGGAACAATCCACATCTGGTGACTCGCAGGTGGACAATTATACCTCCGATATCTTGCAGGTGGGCAATTCCACATCTAGCATCTGGCACGAATTATATTGTACATCCACATTCTCACATGAGGACCATCTGGCAGATGTACCATTCCAAATCCGGAATGTGTCAGAGGAACATTCCACATCCAGCATCTTCCAGATGGACAATTCCACATCTGGCATCTGTTAGGCAGAGCAGTCCATGTCCAGCAAATGGCAGGAAGATGATACCAGATTCAGCATCTTACAGGCAGACCATTCCATATCTAGCATCTGGCAGGTAGTCAATGCTAAATCCGGCATCTCACTGGCAGACCAGTCCAAATCTGGCATCTGGCATCTGGCAGGCCAACCATTCCACATTTAGTATCTGGCAGGAGTACCATTCCACATCTGGCATTTGGCAGCAAACAAATCCACATCTGGCGATTGACAGTATAAATTTGTTATGTGAGTGAGTTCCCCAGTGTAACCGTGTTATGTGAGTCAGTTCCACAGTGTAAACTTGTCATATGAGAGAGTTGCACAGTATAATTTTGTTTACTTAGTGTAACCTATATTCCAAACTATATGTTAGTGTGTCCCACAGAGTAAACTTGTTGTGTGAGTAATTAAGACTGTGTGACCTTATTATGTGAGTGATTCCCACCATGTAAACTTGTAATGTGTCTGAGTTTCACTGTGTAACCTTATAATTTTGCTAAATTCGATATTGTTTGTACGTGAGTTCCTCAGTGCAACTTTTTTAGGTGAGTGAGTTCCACAGTGTAACCGTGTTATGTAATTTACACAGTGTGACCTTGTTATGTGAGTGAGTCCCACCGTTTGACCTTGTTATATGAGAGAGTTTGAAAGTGCGACGTTGTTATGGAAGTGAATTCCACAGTGTCAACCTGTCTAGTTAGTGAGCCTCAGAGTGTAACATTGGAGAGAGTGAGTTTGACTGTGTGACATTGTTATGTGTGAGATTCCCACAGTGTAAATTTGTTATGTGGGTGAGTTTCACAGTCTAACCTTGTAATTTTGCTAAATTCGATATTGAACATGTTATATTAATGAGTTCCTCAATGAAACATGTTTAGGTGAGTGTGTTCCACAGTGTAACCGTGTTATTTTGGAGAGTTCCACAGTATAATTTTGGGTACTTAGGGCATCCCATATTGTAAACTTTATGTTAGTGAGTCCCACAGTGTAAATTTGTTATGTGAGTGATTTACACAGTGTGACCTTATTATGTGAGTCCCACAAATTCACCTTATTATGTGAGAGATTCCCAGAGTTTAAATTTGTTTTGTGAGTGAGTTTGAAAGTGTGACATTGTTATTGAAGTGATTTCCATAGTGTCAACCTTTCTACTTAATGAGTCTCAGGGTGTAACATTGGTATGGAGTGAGTTCGACAGTGTGACATTTTATGTGTGAGATTCCCAAGGTGTAAATTTTTTATGTGGGTGAGTTTCACAGTGTAACCTTGTAATTTTGCTAAATTCAGTATTGAAAATGTTATGTTAGTGAGTTCCTCAGTGCAACTTTTTTAGGTGAGTGTGTTCCACAGTGTGAGTGATTCTCACCATTTGACCTTGTAATGTCAGTGAGTTTGAAAGTTTAACATTGTTATGGAAATGAATTCCACAGTGTCAACCTGTCTACTTAGTGGGCCTCAGAGTGTAACATTGGCATAGAGTGAGTTTGACAATGTGACATTGTTATGTGTGAGAGTCCCACCGTGTAAACTTGTTATGTGTCTGAGTTTCACAGAGTTACCTTTTAATTTCGCTAAATTCGATATTCAAAATGTGATTTTAATGAGTTCCTCAGTGTAACCTTTTTAGGTGAGAGATTCTCACAGTGTAATCATGTAATGTGAGTTATTTCCACAGTGTAAACTTGTCGTGTGAGAGAGTTACACCGTATAATTTTGTTCACTTGGGGAATCCCATACTGTAAACTTCATGTGAGTTAGTCCCACAGTGTAAACTTGTTGTGTGAGTCATTTACACAGTGTGACCTTGTTATGTGAGTGATTCCCACCATGTAAACTTGTTATGTGTCTGAGTTTCACTGTGTAACCTTGTAATTTTGCTAAATTCGATATTGTTTGTTGGTGAGTTCCTCAGTGCAACTTTTTTAGGTGAGTGTGTTCCACAGTGTGAGTGAGTCTCACCATTTGACCTTGTAATGTCAGTGAGTTTGAAAGTGTGACATTGTTATGGAAGTGAATTCCTCAGTGTTAACCTGTCTACTTAGTGGGCCTCAGAGTGTAACATTGGCATAGTGTGTGTTCGACAGTGTGACATTGTTACATGTGAGATTCTCACCGTGTAAACTTGTTATGTGGTTGAGTTTCACAGTGTTACCTTGTAATTCGCTAAATTCGACATTGAAAATGTTATGTTAGTGAATTCCTCAGTGTAACCTTTTTAGGTGAGTGAGTCCCACACTGTAAACTGCCGCAGTACACTTTCACATCTGGCATCAGGCACGAATTCCATTCCACATCTGGTATCTGTCCTGAAGATCATTCTACTCTGGCATCTCGCCGCTGTACCATTACACATCCAGCATCTGTCAGGAAGTTCATTCCACATCCGGATTCTCACAGAAGGACCATTCCACCTCCGGCATCTGGCAGGTGGACCATTCCACATCTGGCATTTGGCAGGTGTACCATTCCACATCTGGCATCTGGCAGGCAGACCATTCCACATTTGGGCTTTTTCAGGTGGACAATTCCACCTCCGGGATCTGGCAAGCATACAATTCCACATCTGGCATCTGGCACGAATTATATTGTAATTCCAGAGTCTCACATGAGGAACATTCCACCTCCGGCATCTGGCAGATGTACCATTCCACATCCATCATCTGTTAGGCTGAGCAGTCCAATTCCAGCAAATGGCAGGAAGATGATACCAGATTCAGCATCTTACAGGCAGACCATTCCACATCCAGCATCTGGCAGGTAGTCAATTCTAAATGCGCCATCTCGCTGGCAGACCAGTCCACATCTGGCATCTATCAGGCAGACTAGTCAATATCTGGCATCAAGTGGGTGGACAATGCCACATCTGGCATCTGGCAGGCCGACCACTCCACATGCTGCATCTGGGAAAAAAAAACATTCTATATCTGGCATCTGGCAGCAAACCATTCCCCCTCCTGCAACTGGCAGGTGGTCTATTCCACACCAGCATCAGCCAGGCAGACTATTCCATATACAGCATCTGGCAGAGGACCATTCCACATCCTGAAACTGACAAGCATACCATTTCACATCTGGCATCTGGCACGAATTTCATTCCACATCCGGCATCCGTCCAGAAGATCATTCTACATCCGGCATCTCGCCGCTGTACCATTACACGTCCGGCATCTGGTACAAAGTCCATTCCACATCCGGATTCTCACAGAAGGACCATTCTACCTCCGGCATCTGGCAGGTGGAACATTCCACATCTGGCGACTCGCAGGTGGACAATTATACCTCCGACATCTTGCAGGTGGGCAATTCCACATCTAGCATCTGGCACGAATTATATTGTAAATCCACATTCTCACATGAGGACCATCTGGCAGATGTACCATTCCAAATCTGGAATGTGTCAGAGGAACATTCCACATCCAGCATCTTCCAGATGGACAATTCCACATCTGGCATCTGTTAGGCAGAGCAGTCCATGTCCAGCAAATGGCAGGAAGATGATACCAGATTCAGCATCTTACAGGCAGACCATTCCATATCTAGCATCTGGCAGGTAGTCAATGCTAAATCCGGCATCTCACTGGCAGACAGTCCAAATCTGGCATCTGGCAGGCCAACCATTCCACATTTAGTATCTGGCAGGAGTACCATTCCACATCTGGCATTTGGCAGCAAACAAATCCACATCTGGCGATTGACAGTATAAATTTGTTATGTGAGTGAGTTCCCCAGTGTAACCGTGTTATGTGAGTCAGTTCCACAGTGTAAACTTGTCATATGAGAGAGTTGCACAGTATAATTTTGTTTACTTAGTGTAACCCATATTCCAAACTCTATGTTAGTGTGTCCCACAGAGTAAACTTGTTGTGTGAGTAATTTAGACAGTGTGACCTTATTATGTGAGTGATTCCCACCATGTAAACTTGTAATGTGTCTGAGTTTCACTGTGTAACCCTGTAATTTTGCTAAATTTGATATTGTTTGTTCGTGAGTTCCTCAGTGCAACTTTTTTAGGTGAGTGAGTTCCACAGTGTAACCGTGTTATGTAATTTACACAGTGTGACATTGTTATGTGAGTGAGTCCCACGGTTTGACCTTGTTATATGAGAGAGTTTGAAAGTGTGACGTTGTTATGGAAGTGAATTCCACAGTGTCAACCTGTCTAGTTAGTGAGCCTCAGAGTGTAACATTGGTAGAGAGTGAGTTTGAGTGTGTGACATTGTTAAGTGTGAGATTCCCACAGTGTAAACTTGTTATGTGGGTGTGTTTCACAGTGTTACCTTGTAATTTTGCTAAATTCGATATTGAACATGTTATGTTAGTGAGTTCCTCAATGAAACATGTTCTGGTGTGTGTGTTCCACAGTGTAACCGTGTTATGTCGGAGCGTTCCACAGTATAATTTTGGGTATTTAGGGCATCCCATATTGTAAACTTTATGTTAGTGAGTCCCACAGTGTAAATTTGTTATGTGAATAATTTTCACAGTGTGACCTTATTATGTTAGTCCCACAAGTTGTCCTTATTATGTGAGAAATTCCCACAGAGTAAACTTGTAATGTCAGTGAGTTTGAAAGTGTGACATTGTTATGGAAGTGAATTGCACAGTGTCAACCTGTCTAGTTAGTGGGCCTCAGAGTATAACATTGGTATAGAGTGAGTTTGACTGTGTGACATTGTTATGTGTGAGAGTCCCAACGTGTAAACTTGTTATGTGTCTGAGTTTCACAGTGTTACCTTTTAATTTCGCTAAATTCGATTTTGAAAATGTGATGTTAATGAGTTCCTCAGTGTAATCTTTTTAGGTCAGTAAGTCCCATGGTGTAAACTTGTTATGGGAGTAACTTACACAGTGTGACCGTATTATGTGAGTCCCAAAATTTGACCTTGTTGTGTGAGTGATTCCCACCATGTAAACTGGTTATGTGCCTGAGTTTCACAGTGTAACCATGTAATTTTGCTAAATTCGAAATTGAAAAAGTTATATTAGTGAGTTCCACAGTGTAAACTTGTTATGTGAGTGAGTTCCACAGTGTAAACTTGTCATGTGAGAGATTTGCACAGTGTGACCTTGTTATCGAAGTGAATTCCATAGTGTCAACCTTTCTACTTAGTGAGTATCAGAGTGTAACATTGGTATGGAGTGTGTTCGACAGTGTTACATTGTTATATGTGAGATTCCCACCGTCTAAACTTGTTATGTGGGTGAGTTTCACAGTGTAACCTTGTAATTTCGCTAAATTCAGTATTGAAAATGTTATGTTAGTGATTTTCTCAGCGTGACCTTTTTAGGTGAGTGAGTCCCATACTGTAAACTCACCGCTGTACCATTTCAAATCTGGCATCTGGCACGAATTCCATTCCACATCCGGTATATTGTCCAGAAGATCATTATACTCTGGAATCTCGCCGCTGTTCCATTACACATCCAGCATCTGTCATGAAGTCCATTCCACATCCGGATTCTCACAGGAGAACCATTCCACCTCCAGCATCTGGCAGGTGGACCATTCCACATCTGGCATCTGGCAGGCAGACCATTCCACATTTGTGTGTTTGCATGTGGACAATTCCAACTCCGGGATCTTGCAAGCATACATATCCACATCTGGCATCTGGCACAAATTATATTGTACATCCAGAGTCTCACATGAGGAACATTCCACCTCCGTCATCTGGCAGATGTACAATTCCACATGCGGAATGTGTCAGAGGAACATTCCACATCCAGCATCTTCCAGGTGGACAATTCCACATCCATTATCTGTTAGGCTGAGCAGTCGAATTCCAGCAAATGGCAGGAAGATGATACCAGATTCAGCATCTTACAGGCAGACCATTCCACATCCAGCATCTGGCAGGTAGTCAATTCTAAATGCGGCATCTCGCTGGCAGACCATTCCACATCTGGCATCTGGCAGGCAGACTAGTCAATATCTGGCATCAAGTGGGTGGACAATGCCACATCTGGCATCAGGCAGTCCGACCACTCCACATGCTGCATCTGGGAAAAAAAAAACATTCTATATCTGGCATCTGGCAGCAAACCATTCCCCATCCTGCAACTGACAGGTGGTCTATTCCACACCAGCATCAGCCAGGCAGACCATTCCATATCCAGCATCTGGCAGAGGACCATTCCACATCCTGAAACTGACAAGCATACCATTTCACATCTGGCATCTGGCACGAATTTCATTCCACATCCGGCATCCGTCCAGAAGATCATTCTACATCCGGCATCTCGCCGCAGTACCATTACACGTCCGGCATCTGGTACAAATTCCATTCCACATCCGGATTCTCACAGAAGGACCATTCCACCTCCGGCATCTGGCAGGTGGAACATTCCACATCTGGCGTCTCGCAGGTCGACAATTATACCTCCGACATCTTGCAGGTGCACAATTCCACATCTAGCATCTGGCACGAATTATATTGTAAATCCACATTCTCACATGAGGACCATCTGGCAGATGTACCATTCAAAATCCGGAATGTGTCAGAGGAACATTCCACATCCAGCATCTTCCAGATGGACAATTCCACATCTGGCATCTGTTAGGCAGAGCAGTCCATGTCCAGCAAATGGCAGGAAGATGATACCAGATTCAGCATCTTACAGGCAAACCATTCCACATCTAGCATCTGGCAGGTAGTCAATTCTAAATCGGGCATCTCACTGGCAGACCAGTCTAAATCTGGCATCTGGCAGGCCAGCCACTCCACATTCAGAATCTGGTAGGAGTACCATTCCACATCTGGCATTTGGCAGCAAACAAATCCACATCCGGCGATGGACAGTATAAACTTGTTATGTGAGTCAGTTCCACAGTGTAAACTTGTCATATGAGAGAGTTGCACAGTATAATTTTGTTTACTTAGTGTAACCCATATTCCAAACTATATGTTAGTGTGTCCCACAGAGTAAACTTGTTGTGTGAGTAATTTACACAGTGTGACCTTATTATGTGAGTGATTCCCACCATGTAAACTTGTAATGTGTCTGAGTTTCACTGTGTAACCTTGTAATTTTGCTAAATTCGATATTGTTTGTTCGTGAGTTCCTCAGTGCAACTTTTTTAGGTGAGTGAGTCCCACCGTTTGACCTTGTTATATGAGAGAGTTTTAAAGTGAGACGTTGTTATGGAAGTGAATTTCACAGTGTCAACCTGTCTAGTTAGTGAGCCTCAGAGTGTAACATTGGAGAGAGTGAGTTTGACTGTGTGACATTGTTATGTGTGAGATTCCCACAGTGTAAATTTGTTATGTGGGTGAGTTTCACAGTCTAACCTTGTAATTTTGCTAAATTCGATATTGAACATGTTATATTAGTGAGTTCCTCAATGAAACATGTTTAGGTGAGTGTGTTCCACAGTGTAACCGTGTTATTTTGGAGAGTTCCACAGTATAATTTTGGGTACTTAGGGCATCCCATATTGTAAACTTTATGTTAGTGAGTCCCACAGTGTAAATTTGTTCTGTGAGTAATTTTCACAATGTGACCTTATTATGTGAGTCCCACAAATTGACCTTTTTATGTGAGAAATTCCCACAGAGTAAACTTGTAATGTCAGTGAGTTTGAAAATGTGACATTGTTATGTGTGAGAGTCCCACCATGTAAACTTGTCATGTGTCTGAGTTTCACAGTGTTACCTTTTAATTTCGCTAAATTCGATATTGAAAATGTGATGTTAATGAGTTCCTCAGTGTAACCTTTTTAGGTGAGTGAGTCCCACAATGTAAACTTGTTATGGGAGTCATTTACACAGTGTGACCTTATTATGTGAGTCCCAAAATATGACCTTGTTGTGTGAGAGATTCCCACCATGTAAACCTGTTATGTATCTGAGTTTCACAGTGTAACCTTGTAATTTTGCTAAATTCGATATTGAAAATGTTATGTTAGTCAGTTCCTCAGTGTAACCTTTTTAGGTGAGTTCCACAGTGTAACCATTTAAAGTGAGCGAATTACACAGTGTTACCGTGTTATGTGAGTCAGTTCCACAGTGTAAACTTGTCATGTTAGAGAGTTTCACAGTCCAATTTTGTTCACTTAGGGAATCCCATATTGTAAACTTCATGTAAGTGAGTCCCACAGTGTTAACTTGATTTGTGAATCATTTACACAGTGTGACCTTATTGTGAGTGATTCCCACCATGTAAACTTGTAATGTGTCTGAGTTTCACTGTGTAACCTTGTAATTTTGCTAAATTCGATATTGTTTGTTCGTGAGTTCCTCAGTGCAACTTTTTTAGGTGAGTGAGTCCCACCGTTTGACCTTGTTATATGAGAGAGTTTTAAAGTGAGACGTTGTTATGGAAGTGAATTTCACAGTGTCAACCTGTCTAGTTAGTGAGCCTCAGAGTGTAACATTGGAGAGAGTGAGTTTGACTGTGTGACATTGTTATGTGTGAGATTCCCACAGTGTAAATTTGTTATGTGGGTGAGTTTCACAGTCTAACCTTGTAATTTTGCTAAATTCGATATTGAACATGTTATATTAGTGAGTTCCTCAATGAAACATGTTTAGGTGAGTGTGTTCCACAGTGTAACCGTGTTATTTTGGAGAGTTCCACAGTATAATTTTGGGTACTTAGGGCATCCCATATTGTAAACTTTATGTTAGTGAGTCCCACAGTGTAAATTTGTTCTGTGAGTAATTTTCACAATGTGACCTTATTATGTGAGTCCCACAAATTGACCTTTTTATGTGAGAAATTCCCACAGAGTAAACTTGTAATGTCAGTGAGTTTGAAAATGTGACATTGTTATGTGTGAGAGTCCCACCATGTAAACTTGTCATGTGTCTGAGTTTCACAGTGTTACCTTTTAATTTCGCTAAATTCGATATTGAAAATGTGATGTTAATGAGTTCCTCAGTGTAACCTTTTTAGGTGAGTGAGTCCCACAATGTAAACTTGTTATGGGAGTCATTTACACAGTGTGACCTTATTATGTGAGTCCCAAAATATGACCTTGTTGTGTGAGAGATTCCCACCATGTAAACCTGTTATGTATCTGAGTTTCACAGTGTAACCTTGTAATTTTGCTAAATTCGATATTGAAAATGTTATGTTAGTCAGTTCCTCAGTGTAACCTTTTTAGGTGAGTTCCACAGTGTAACCATTTAAAGTGAGCGAATTACACAGTGTTACCGTGTTATGTGAGTCAGTTCCACAGTGTAAACTTGTCATGTTAGAGAGTTTCACAGTCCAATTTTGTTCACTTAGGGAATCCCATATTGTAAACTTCATGTAAGTGAGTCCCACAGTGTTAACTTGATTTGTGAATCATTTACACAGTGTGACCTTATTGTGAGTGATTCCCACCATGTAAACTTGTTATGTGTCTGAGTTTCACAGTGTAACCCTGTAATTTTACTAAATGCGATATTGAAAAAGTTATGTTCGTGAGTTCCTCAGTGCAACCTTTTTAGGTGAGTGAGTCCCACACTGTAAATTCACCGCTGTACCATTTCACATCCGGCATCTGGCACGAATTCCATTCCACATCCGGTAACTGTCCAGAAGATCATTCTACTCTGGCATCTCGCCGCTGTACCATTACACATCCAGCATCTGTCATGAAGTCCATTCCACATCCGGATTTTCACAGAAGGATCATTCCACCTCCGGCATCTGACAGGTGGACCATTCCACATCTGGCATCTGGCAGGCAGACCATTCCACATTTGGGCTTTTGCAGGTGGACAATTCCACCTCCGGGATCTGGCAAGCATACAATTCCACATCTGGCATCTGGCACGAATTATATTGTACATCCATAGTCTCACATGAGGAACATTCCACCTCCGGCATCTGGTAGATTTACCATTCCACATCCGGAATGTGTCAGAGGAACATTCCACATCCAGCATCTTCCAGGTGGACAATTCCACATCCATCATATGTTTGGCTGAGCAGTCCAATTCCAGCAAATGGCAGGAAGATGATACCAGATTCAGCATCTTACAGGCAGACCATTCCACATCCAGCATCTGGCAGGTAGTCAATTCTAAATGCGACATCTCGCTGGCAGACCAGTCCACATCTGGCATCTATCAGGCAGACTAGTCAATATCTGGCATCAAGAGGGAGGACAATGCCACATCTGGCATCTGGCAGGCCGACCACTCCACATCCTGCATCTCGGAAAAAAAAACATTCTACATCTGGCATCTGGCAGCAAACCATTCCCCATCTGCAACTGGCAGGTGGTCTATTCCACTCCAGCATCAGCGAGGCAGACCATTCCATATTCACCATCTGGCAGAGGACCATTCCACATCCTGCAACTGACAAGCATACAATTTCACATCTGGCATTTGGCATGAATTTCATTCCAGATCCGGCATCCGTCCAGAAGATTATTCTACATCCGGCATCTCGCTGCTGTACCATTACACGTCCGGCATCTGTCATGAAGTCCATTGCACATCCAGATTCTCACAGAAGGACCATTCTACCTTCGGCATCTGACAGGTGGACCATTCCACATCTGGCATCTGGCAGGTGGACCATTCCACATTTGGGCTTTTGCAGGTGGACAATTCCACCTCCGGGATCTGGCAAGCATACAATTCCACATCTGGCATCTGGCACGAATTATATTTTACATCCAGAGTCTCACATGAGGAACATTCCACCTCCGGCATCTGGCAGATTTGCCGTTCCACATCCGGAATGTGTCAGACGAACATTCCACATCCAGCATCTTCCAGGTGAACAATTCCACATCACTCATCTGTTAGGCTGAGCAGTCCAATTCCAGCAAATGGCAGGAAGATGATACCAGATTCAGCATCTTACAGGCAGACCATTCCAAATCCAGCATCTGGCAGGTAGTCAAATCTTAATGCGGCATCTCGCTGGCAGACTAGTCCACATCTGGCATCTATCAGGCAGACTAGTCAATATCTGGCATCAAGTGGGTTGACAATGCCACATCTGGCATCTGGCAGGCCGACCACTCCACATCCTGCAATTGGGAAAAAAAAAAACATTCTATATCTGGCATCTGGCAGCAAACCATTCCCCATCGTGCAACTGTCAGGTGGTCTATTCCACTCAAGCATCAGCCAGGCAGACCATTCCATATCCAGCATCTGGCAGAGGACCATTCCACATCCTGCAACTGACAAGCATACCATTTCACATCTGGCATCTGGCACGAATTTCATTCCACATCCGGCATCCGTCCAGAAGATTATTCTACATCTGACATCTCGCCGCTGCACCATTAAACGTCCGGCATCTGTCATGAAGTCCATTCCACATCCGGATTCTCACAGAAGGACCATTCCACCTTCGGCATCTGGCAGGTGGACCATTTCACATCTGGCATCTGGCAGGTGGACCATTCCACATCCGCCATCTGGCAGGCAGACCATTCCACATTTGGGCTTTTGCAGGTGGACAATTCCACCACCGGGATCTGACAAGCATACAATTCCACATCTGGCATCTGGCACAAATTATATTTTACATCCAGAGTCTCACATGAGGAACATTCCACCTCCGGCATCTGGCAGATTTGCCGTTCCACATCCGGAATGTGTCAGAGGAACATTCCACATCCAGCATCTTCCAGGTGAACAATTCCACATCCCTCATCCGTTAGGCTGAGCAGTCCAATTCCAGCAAATGGCAGGAAGATGATACCAGATTCAGCATCTTACAGGCAGACCATTCCACATCCAGCATCTGGCAGGGAGTCAATTCTAAATGCGGCATCTCGCTGGCAGACCAGTCCACATCTGGCATCTATCAGGCAGACTAGTCAATATCTGGCATCAAGTGGGTTGACAATGCCACATCTGGCATCTGGCAGTCCGACGACTCCACATCCTGCATCTGGGAAAAAAAAAGCATTCTACATCTGGCATCTGGCAGCAAACCATTCCCCATCCTGCAACTGGCAGGTGGTCTATTCCACTCCAGCATCAGCCAGGCAGACCATTCTATATCCAGCATCTGGCAGAGGACCATTCCACATCCTGCAACTGACAAGCATACCATTTCACATTTGGCATCTGGCACGAATTTCATTCCAGATCTGGCATCCGTCCAGAAGATCATTCTACATCCGTCATCTCGCCGCTGTACCATTACACGTCCGGCATCTGGTACAAAATCCATTCCACATCCGGATTCTCACAGAAGGACCATTCCACCTCCGGCATCTGGCAGGTGGAACATTCCACATCTGGCGTCTCGCAGGTGGACAATTATACCTCCGACATCTTGCAGGTGGACAATTCCACATCTAGCATCTGGCACGAATTATATTGTACAACCACATTCTCACATGAGGACCACCTGATAGATGTACCATTCCAAATCCAGAATGTACCAGAGGAACATTCCACATCCAGCATCTTCCAGATGGACAATTCCACATCTGGCATCTGTTAGGCAGAGCAGTCCATGTCCAGCAAATGGCAGGAAGATGATACCAGATTCAGCATCTTACTGGCAGACCATTCCACATCTAGCATGTGGCAGGTAGTCAATTTTAAATCCGCATCTCACTGGCAGACCAGTCCAAATCTGGCATCTGTCAGGCCAACCACTCCACATTCAGAATCTGGCAGGAGTTCCATTCCACATCTGGCATTTGGCAGCAAACAAATCCACATCCGGCGATTGACAGTATAAATTTGTTACGTGAGTGAGTTCCACAGTGTAACCGTGTTATGTGAGTCAGTTCCACAGTGTAAACTTGTCATATGAGAGAGTTGCACAGTATAATTTTGTTTACTTAGTGTAACCTATATTCCAAACTATATGTTAGTGTGTCCCACAGTGTAAACTTCTGTGAGTAATATACATAGTGTGACCTTGCCATGTGATTGATTCCCACCATGTAAACTTGTTATGTGTCTGAGTTTCACAGTCTAACCTTGTAATTTTGCTAAATTCGACATTGAAAAAGTTATGTTGGTGAGTTCCTCAGTGCAACTTTTTTAGATGAGTGTGTTCCACAGTTTAAACTTGCCATGTGAGAGAGTTGCACAGTATAATTTTGGGTACTGAGGGAATCCCATATTGTAAACTTTATGTTAGTGAGTCCCACAGTGTAAATTTGTTATGTGAGTGATTTACACAGTGTGACCCTATTATGTGAGTCCCACAAATTCACCTTATTATGTGAGAGATTCCCATAGTGTAAACTTGTTATGTGAGTGAGTTTGAAAGTGTGACATTGTTATCGAAGTGATTTCCATAGTGTCAACCTTTCTACTTAGTTAGTCTCAGGGTGTAACATTGGTATGGAGTGCGTTCGACAGTGTGACATTTTATGTGTGAGATTCCCAAGGTGTAAATTTTTTATGTGGGTGAGTTTCACAGTGTAACCTTGTAATTTTGCTAAATTCAGTATTGAAAAAATTATGTTAGTGAGTTCCTCAGTGCAACTTTTTTAGGTGAGTGTGTTCCACAGTGTGAGTGAGTCTCACCATTTGACCTTGTAATGTCAGTGAGTTTGAAAGTGTGACATTGTTATGGAACTGAATTCCACAGTGTCAACCTGTCTAGTTAGTGAGCCTCAGAGTGTAACATTGGTATAGAGTGAGTTTGACAGTGTGACATTGTTATGTGTGAGAGTCCCACCGTGTAAACTTGTTATGTGTCTGAGTTTCACAGAGTTACCTTTTAATTTCGCTAAATTCGATATTCAAAATGTGATTTTAATGAGTTCCTCAGTGTAACCTTTTTAGGTGAGAGATTCCCACAGTGTAACCGTGTTATGTGAGTTATTTCCACAGTGTAAACTTGTCGTGTGAGAGATTTGCACCGTATAATTTTGTTCACTTGTGGAATCCCATATTGTAAACTTCATGTGAGTTAGTCCCACAGTGTAAACTTGTTGTGTGAGTCATTTACACAGTGTGACCTTGTTATGTGAGTGATTCCCACCATGTAAACTTGTTATGTGTCTGAGTTTCACTGTGTAACCTTGTAATTTTGCTAAATTCGATATTGTTTGTTGGTGAGTTCCTCAGTGCAACTTTTTTTAGGTGAGTGTGTTCCACAGTGTGAGTGAGTCTCACCATTTGACCTTGTAATGTCAGTGAGTTTGAAAGTGTGACATTGTTATGGAAGTGAATTCCACAGTGTCAACCTGTCTAGTTAATGGGCCTCGGAGTGTAACATTGGTATGGAGTGTGTTCGACATTGTGACATTGTTATATGTGAGATTCTCACCGTGTAAACTTGTTATGTGGTTGAGTTTCACAGTGTTACCTTGTAATTCGCTAAATTCGACATTGAAAATGTTATGTTAGTTAATTCCTCAGTGTAACCTTTTTAGGTGAGTGAGTCCCACCATTTAACTCGCTGCTGTACACTTTCACATCTGGCATCTGGCACGAATTCCATTCCACATCTGGTATCTGTCCTGAAGATCATTCTACTCTGGCATCTCGCCGCTGTACCATTACACATCCAGCATCTGTCAGGAAGTCCATTCCACATCCAGATTCTCACAGAAGGACCATTCCACCTCCGGCATCTGGCAGGTGGACCATTCCACATCTGGCATTTGGCAGGTGTACCATTCCACATCTGGCATCTGGCAGGCAGACCATTCCACATTTGGGCTTTTGCAGGTGGACAATTCCACCTCCAGGATCTGGCAAGCATACAATTCCACATCTGGCATCTGGCACGAATTATATTGTAATTCCATAGTCTCACATGAGGAACATTCCACCTCCGACATCTGGGAGATGTACCATTCCACATGCGGAATGTGTCAGACGAACATTCCACATCCAGCATCTTCCAGGTGGACAATTCCACATCCATCATCTGTTAGGCTGAGCAGTCCAATTCCAGCAAATGGCAGGAAGATGATAGCAGATTCAGCATCTTACAGGCAGACCATTCCACAGTCAGCATCTGGCAGGTAGTCAATTCTAAATGCGGCATCTCGCTGGCAGACCAGTCCACATCTGGCATCTATCAGGCAGACTAGTCAATATCTGGGATCAAGTGGGTGGACAATGCCACATCTGGCATCAGGCAGTCCGACCACTCCACATGCTGCATCTGGGAAAAAAAAAACATTCTATATCTGGCATCTGGCAGCAAACCATTCCCCATCCTGCAACTGGCAGATGGTCTATTCCACTCCAGCATCAGTCAGGCAGACCATTCCATATCCAGCATCTGGCAGAGGACCATTCCACATCCTGCAACTGACAAGCATACCATTTCACATCTGGCATCTGGCACGAATTTCATTCCACATCCGGCATCCGTCCAGAAGATCATTCTATATCCGGAATCTCGCCGCTGTACCATTACACGTCCGGCATCTAGTACAAAGTCCATTCCACATCCGGATTCTCACAGAAGGACCATTCTACCTCCGGCATCTGGCAGGTGGAACATTCCACATCTGGCGTCTCGCAGGTGGACAATTATACCTCCGATATCTTGCAGGTGGACAATTCCACATCTAGCATCTGGCACGAATTATATTGTACATCCACATTCTCACATGAGGACCATCTGGCAGATGTACCATTCCAAATTCGGAATGTGTCAGAGGAACATTCCACATCCAGCATCATCCAGATGGACAATTCCACATCTGGCATCTGTTAGGCAGAGCAGTCCATGTCCAGCAAATGGCAGGAAGATGATACCATATTCAGCATCTTACAGGTAGACCATTCCATATCTAGCATCTGGCAGGTAATCAATGCTAAATCCGGCATCTCACTGGCAGACCAGTCCAAATCTGGCATCTGGCAGGCCATCCCACAAATTCACCTTATTATGTGAGAGATTCCCAGAGTGTAAACTTGTTATGTGAGTGAGTTTGAAAGTGTGAGATTGTTATCGAAGTGATTTCCATAGTGTCAACCTTTCTACTTAGTGAGTATCAGGGTGTAACATTGGTATGGAGTGTGTTCGACAGTGTTACATTGTTACATGTGAGATTCCCACCGTGTAAACTTTTTATGTGGGTGAGTTTCACAGTGTTACCTTGTATTTCGCTAAATTCGACATTGAAAATGTTACGTTAGTGAATTCCTCAGGGTAACCTTTTTAGGTGAGTGAGTCCCACACTGTAAACTCGCCGCTGTACCATTTCACATCTGGCATCTAGCACGAATTCCATTCCACATCCGGTATCTGTCCAGAAGATCATTCTACTCTGGCATCTCGCCGCTGTACCATTACACATCCAGCAACTGTCATGAAGTCCATTCCACATCCGGATTCACACAGAAGGACCATTCCACCTCCGGCATCTGGCAGGTGGACCATTCCATATCTGGCATCTGGCAGGTGGACCATTCCACATCTGGCATCTGGCAGGCAGACCATTCCACATTTGGGCTTTTGCAGGTGGACAATTCCACATCCGGAATCTGGCAAGCATACAATTCCACATCTGGCATCTGGCACGAATTATATTGTACATCCAGAGTCTCACATGACGAACATTCCACCTCCGGCATCTGGCAGATGTACCATTCCACATCCGGAATGTGTCAGAGGAACATTCCACATCCAGCATCTTCCAGGTGGACAATTCCACATCCATCATCTGTTAGGCTGAGCAGTCCAATTCCAGCAAATGGCAGGAAGATGATAGCAGATTCAGCATCTTACAGGCAGACCATTCCACAGCCAGCATCTGGCAGGTAGTCAATTCTAAATGCGGCATCTCGCTATCGACCAGTCCACATCTGGCATCTGGCAGGCCGACCACTCCACATCCTGCATCTGGGGAAAATAAACCCATTCTACATCTGGAATCTGGCAGCAAACCATTCCCCATCCTGCAACTGGCAGGTGGTCTATTCCACTCCAGCTTCAGCCAGGCAGACCATTCCATAGCCAGCATCCGGCAGAGGACCATTCCACATCCTGAAACTGACAAGCATACCATTTCACATCTGGTATCTGGCACGAATTTCATTCCACATCCGGCATCCCGTCCAGAAGATCATTCTACATCCGGGATCTCGCCGCTGTACCATTACACGTCCGGCATCTGGTACAAAGTCCATTCCACATCCGGATTCTCACAGAAGGACCATTCTACCTCCGGCATCTGGCAGGTGGAACATTCCACATCTGGCGACTCGCATTAGACAATTATACCTCCGATATCTTGCAGGTGGACAATTCCACATCAAGCATCTGGCACGAATTATATTGTACATCCACATTCTCACATGAGGACCATCTGGCAGATGTACCATTCCAAATCCGGAATGTGTCAGAGGAACATTCCACATCCAGCATCTTCCAGATGGACAATTCCACATCTGGCATCTGTTAGGCAGAGCAGTCCATGTCCAGCAAATGGCAGGAAGATGATACCAGATTCAGCATCTTACTGGCAGACCTTGCCTCATCTAGCATGTGGCAGGTAGTCAATTCTAAATCCGGCATCTTAGTGGCAGACCAGTCCAAATCTGGCATCTGGCAGGCCAAACACTCCACATTCAGTATCTGGCAGGAGTACCATTCCACATCTGGCATTTGGCAGCAAACAAATCCACATCCGGCGATGAACAGTATAAATTTGTTATGTGAGTGAGTTCCACAGTGTAACCGTGTTATGTGAGTCAGTTCCACAGTGTAAACTTGTCATATGAGAGAGTTGCACAGTATAATTTTTTTTACTTAGTGTAACCCATATTCCAAACTATAAGTTAGTGTGTCCCACAGGTTAAACTTGTTGTGTGAGTAATTTAGACAGTGTGACCTTATTATGTGAGTGATTCCCACCATGTAAACTTGTAATGTGTCTGAGTTTCACTGTGTAACCTTGTAATTTTGCTAAATTCGATATTGTTTGTTCGTGAGTTCCTCAGTGCAACTTTTTTAGGTGAGTGAGTTCCACAGTGTAACCGTGTTATTTAATTTACACAGTGTGACCTTGTTATGTGAGTGAGTCCCACCATTTGACCTTGTTATATGAGAGAGTTTGAAAGTGTGACGTTGTTATGGAAGTGAATTCCACAGTGTCAACCTGTCTAGTTAGTGAGCCTCAGAGTGTAACATTGGTAGAGAGTGAGTTTGAGTGTGTGACATTGTTAAGTGTGAGATTCCCACAGTGTAAACTTGTTATGTGGGTGTGTTTCACAGTGTTACCTTGTAATTTTGCTAAATTCGATATTGAACATGTTATGTTAGTGAGTTCCTCAATGAAACATGTTCAGGTTTGTGTGTTCCACAGTGTAACCGTGTTATTTTGGAGTGTTCCACAGTATAATTTTGGGTATTTAGGGCATCCCATATTGTAAAATTTATGTTAGTGAGTCCCACAGAGTAAATTTGTTATGTGAGTAATTTTCACAGTGTGACCTTATTATGTTAGTCCCACAAGTTGTCTTTATTATGTGAGAAATTCCCACAGAGTAAACTTGTAATGTCAGTGAGTTTGAAAGTGTGACATTGTTATGGAAGTGAATTCCACAGTGTCAACCTGTCTAGTTAGTGGGCCTCAGAGTATAACATTGGTATAGAGTGAGTTTGACTGTGTGACATTGTTATGTGTGAGAGTCCCAATGTGTAAACTTGTTATGTGTCTGAGTTTCACAGTGTTACCTTTTAATTTCGCTAAATTCGATTTTGAAAATGTGATGTTAATGAGTTCCTCAGTGTAATCTTTTTAGGTCAGTAAGTCCCATGGTGTAAACTTGTTATGGGAGTAACTTACACAGTGTGACCGTATTATGTGAGTCCCAAAATTTGACCTTGTTGTGTGAGTGATTCCCACCATGTAAACTGGTTATGTGCCTGAGTTTCACAGTGTAACCATGTAATTTTGCTAAATTCGAAATTGTAAAAGTTATATTAGTGAGTTCCTCAGTGCAACTTTTTTAGGTGAGTGAGTTCCACAGTGTAAACTTGTTATGTGAGTGAGTTCCACAGTGTAAACTTGTCATGTGAGAGATTTGCACAGTATAATTTTGGGTACTTAGGGAATCCCATATTGTAAACTTTATGTTAGTGAGTCCCACAGTGTAAATTTGTTCTGTGAGTAATTTACACAGTGTGACCTTATTATGTGCATCCCACAAATTCACCTTATTATGTGAGAGATTCCCAGAGTGTAAACTTGTTATGTGAGTGAGTTTGAAAGTGTGACATTGTTATCGAAGTGATTTCCATAGTGTCAACCTTTCTACTTAGTGAGTATCAGAGTGTAACATTGGTATGGAGTGTGTTCGACAGTGTTACATTGTTATATGTGAGATTCCCACCGTGTAAACTTGTTATGTGGGTGAGTTTCACAGTGTAACCTTGTAATTTCGCTAAATTCAGTATTTAAAATGTTATGTTAGTGATTTTCTCAGCGTGACCTTTTTAGGTGAGTGAGTCCCATACTGTAAACTCACCGCTGTACCATTTCAAATCTGGCATCTGGCACGAATTCCATTCCACATCCGGTATATTGTCCAGAAGATCATTATACTCTGGCATCTCGCCGCTGTTCCATTACACATCCAGCATCTGTCATGAAGTCCATTCCACATCCGGATTCTCACAGAAGAACCATTCCACCTCCGGCATCTGGCAGGTGGACCATTCCACATCTGGCATCTGGCAGGCAGACCATTCCACATTTGTGTGTTTGCAGGTGGACAATTCCAACTCCGGGATCTTGCAAGCATACATATCCACATCTGGCATCTGGCACAAATTATATTGTACATCCAGAGTCTCACATGAGGAACATTCCACCTCCGTCATCTGGCAGATGTACCATTCCACATGCGGAATGTGTCAGAGGAACATTCCACATCCAGCATCTTCCAGGTGGACAATTCCACATCCATTATCTGTTAGGCTGAGCAGTCGAATTCCAGTAAATGGCAGGAAGATGATACCAGATTCAGCATCTTACAGGCAGACCATTCCACATCCAGCATCTGGCAGGTAGTCAATTCTAAATGCGGCATCTCGCTGGCAGACCAGTCCACATCTGGCATCTATCAGGCAGACTAGTCAATATCTGGGATCAAGTGGGTGGACAATGCCACATCTGGCATCAGGCAGTCCGACCACTCCACATGCTGCATCTGGGAAAAAAAAAACATTCTATATCTGGCATCTGGCAGCAAACCATTCCCCATCCTGCAACTGGCAGGTGGTCTATTCCACACCAGCATCAGCCAGGCAGACTATTCCATATCCAGCATCTGGCAGAGGACCATTCCACATCCTGAAACTGACAAGCATACCATTTCACATCTGGCATCTGGCACGAATTTCATTCCACATCCGGCATCCGTCCAGAAGATCATTCTACATCCGGCATCTCGCCGCTGTACCATTACACGTCCGGCATCTGGTACAAAGTCCATTCCACATCCGGATTCTCACAGAAGGACCATTCTACCTCCGGCATCTGGCAGGTGGAACATTCCACATCTGGCGTCTCGCAGGTGGACAATTATACCTCCGATATCTTGCAGGTGGGCAATTCCACATCTAGCATCTGGCACGAATTATATTGTACATCCACATTCTCACATGAGGACCATCTGGCAGATGTATCATTCCAAATCCAAAATGTGTCAGAGGAACATTCCACATCCAGCATCTTCCAGATGGACAATTCCACATCTGGCATCTGTTAGGCAGAGCAGTCCATGTCCAGCAAATGGCAGGAAGATGATACCAGATTCAGCATCTTACTGGCAGACCATTCCTCATCTAGCATGTGGCAGGTAGTCAATTCTAAATCCGGCATCTTAGTGGCAGACCAGTCCAAATCTGGCATCTGGCAGGCCAAACACTCCACATTCAGTATCTGGCAGGAGTACCATTCCACATCTGGCATTTGGCAGCAAACAAATCCACATCCGGCGATGGACAGTATAAATTTGTTATGTGAGTGAGTTCCACAGTGTAACCGTGTTATGTGAGTCAGTTCCACAGTGTAAACTTGTCATATGAGAGAGTTGCACAGTATAATTTTGTTTACTTAGTGTAACCCATATTCCAAACTATATGTTAGTGTGTCCCACAGAGTAAACTTGTTGTGTGAGTAATTTAGACAGTGTGACCTTATTATGTGAGTGATTCCCACCATGTAAACTTGTAATGTGTCTGAGTTTCACTGTGTAACCTTGTAATTTTGCTAAATTCGATATTGTTTGTTCGTGAGTTCCTCAGTGCAACTTTTTTAGGTGAGTGAGTTCCACAGTGTAACCGTGTTATGTAATTTACACAGTGTGACCTTGTTATGTGAGTGAGTCCCACCGTTTGACCTTGTTATATGAGAGAGTTTGAAAGTGTGACGTTGTTATGGAAGTGAATTCCACAGTGTCAACCTGTCTAGTTAGTGAGCCTCAGAGTGTAACATTGGTAGAGAGTGAGTTTGAGTGTGTGACATTGTTAAGTGTGAGATTCCCACAGTGTAAACTTGTTATGTGGGTGTGTTTCACAGTGTTACCTTGTAATTTTGCTAAATTCGATATTGAACATGTTATGTTAGTGAGTTCCTCAATGAAACATGTTCAGATGTGTGTG
Organism: Narcine bancroftii; assembly: GCF_036971445.1. Taxonomy (NCBI): domain Eukaryota; kingdom Metazoa; phylum Chordata; class Chondrichthyes; order Torpediniformes; family Narcinidae; genus Narcine; species Narcine bancroftii. Next base: position 2,547,105 of record NW_027211889.1, on the reverse strand, counting down.
TTCCACAGTGTAACCGTGTTATTTTGGAGTGTTCCACAGTATAATTTTTGGTATTTAGGACATCCTATATTGTAAACTTTATGTTAGTGAGTCCCACAGCATAAATTTGTTATGTGAGTAATTTTCACAGTGTGACCTTATTATGTTAGTCCCACAAGTTGTCTTTATTATGTGAGAAATTCCCACAGAGTAAACTTGTAATGTCAGTGAGTTTGAAAGTGTGACATTGTTATGGAAGTGAATTCCACAGTGTCAACCTGTGTAGTTAGTGGACCTCAGAGTATAACATTGGTATAGAGTGAGTTTGACTGTGTGACATTGTTATGTGTGAGAGTCCCAACGTGTAAACTTGTTATGTGTCTGAGTTTCACAGTGTTACCTTTTAATTTCGCTAAATTCGATTTTGAAAATGTGATGTTAATGAGTTCCTCAGTGTAATCTTTTTAGGTCAGGAAGTCCCATGGTGTAAACTTGTTATGGGAGTAACTTACACAGTGTGACCGTATTATGTGAGCCCAAAATTTGACCGTGTTGTGTGAGTGATTCCCACCATGTAAACTGGTTATGTGCCTGAGTTTCACAGTGTAACCATGTAATTTTGCTAAATTCGAAATTGAAAAAGTTATATTAGTGAGTTCCTCAGTACAACTTTTTTAGGTGAGTGAGTTCCACAGTGTAAACTTGTTTTGTGAGTGAGTTCCACAGTGTAAACTTGTCATGTGAGAGATTTGCACAGTATAATTTTGGGTACTTAGGGAATCCCATATTGTAAACTTTATGTTAGTGAGTCCCACAGTGTAAATTTGTTCTGTGAGTAATTTACACAGTGTGACCTTATTATGTGCATCCCACAAATTCACCTTATTATGTGAGAGATTCCCAGAATGTAAACTTGTTATGTGAGTGAGTTTGAAAGTGTGACATTGTTATCGAAGTGAATTCCATAGTGTCAACCTTTCTACTTATTGAGTCTCAGGGTGTAATATTGGTATGGAGTGCGTTCGACAATGTGGCATTTTATGTGTGAGATTCCCAAGGTGTAAATTTTTTATGTGGGTGAGTTTCACAGTGTAACCTTGTAATTTCACTAAATTCAGTATTGAAAATGTTATGTTAGTGAGTTCCTCAGTGCAACTTTTTTAGGTGAGTGTGTTCCACAGTGTGAGTGAGTCTCACCATTTGACCTTGCAATGTCAGTGAGTTTGAAAGTGTGACGTTGTTATGGAAGTGAATTCCACAGTGTCAACCTGTCTAGTTAGTGTGCCTCAGAGTGTAACATTGGTATAGAGTGAGTTTGACAGTGTGACATTGTTATGTGTGAGAGTCCCACCGTGTAAACTTGTTATGTGTCTGAGTTTCACAGAGTTACCTTTTAATTTCACTAAATTCGATATTCAAAATGTGATTTTAATGAGTTCCTCAGTGTAACCTTTTTAGGTGAGAGATTCCCACAGTGTAACCGTGTTATGTGAGTTATTTCCACAGTGTAAACTTGTCGTGTGAGAGAGTTGCACCGTATAATTTTGTTCACTTGTGGAATCCCATATTGTAAACTTCATGTGAGTTAGTCCCACAGTGTAAATTTGTTGTGTGAGTCATTTACACAGTGTGACCTTGTTATCGAAGTGAATTCCATAGTGTCAACCTTTCTACTTAGTGAGTATCAGAGTGTAACATTGGTATGGAGTGTGTTCGACAGTGTTACATTGTTATATGTGAGATTCCCACCGTGTAAACTTGTTATGTGGGTGAGTTTCACAGTGTAACTTTGTAATTTCGCTAAATTCAGTATTGAAAATGTTATGTTAGTGATTTTCTCAGCGTGACCTTTTTAGGTGAGTGAGTCCCATACTGTAAACTCACCGCTGTACCATTTCAAATCTGGCATCTGGCACGAATTCCATTCCACATCCGGTATATTGTCCAGAAGATCATTATACTCTGGCATCTCGCCGCTGTTCCATTACACATCCAGCATCTGTCATGAAGTCCATTCCACATCCGGATTCTCACAGAAGAACCATTCCACCTCCAGCATCTGGCAGGTGGACCATTCCACATCTGGCATCTGGAAGGCAGACCATTCCACATTTGTGTGTTTGCAGGTGGACAATTCAAACTCCGGGATCTTGCAAGCATACATATCCACATCTGGCATCTGGCACAAATTATATTGTACATCCAGAGTCTCACATGAGGAACATTCCACCTCCGTCATCTGGCAGATGTACCATTCCACATGCGGAATGTGTCAGAGGAACATTCCACATCCAGCATCTTCCAGGTGGACAATTCCACATCCATTATCTGTTAGGCTGAGCAGTCGAATTCCAGCAAATGGCAGGAAGATGATACCAGATTCAGCATCTTACAGGCAGACCATTCCACATCCAGCATCTGGCAGGTAGTCAATTCTAAATGCGGCATCTCGCTGGCAGACCAGTCCACATCTGGCATCTATCAGGCAGACTAGTCAATATCTGGGATCAAGTGGGTGGACAATGCCACATCTGGCATCAGGCAGTCCGACCACTCCACATGCTGCATCTGGGAAAAAAAAACATTCTATATCTGGCATCTGGCAGCAAACCATTCCCCCTCCTGCAACTGGCAGGTGGTCTATTCCACACCAGCATCAGCCAGGCAGACTATTCCATATACAGCATCTGGCAGAGGACCATTCCACATCCTGAAACTGACAAGCATACCATTTCACATCTGGCATCTGGCACGAATTTCATTCCACATCCGGCATCCGTCCAGAAGATCATTCTACATCCGGCATCTCGCCGCTGTACCATTACACGTCCGGCATCTGGTACAAATTCCATTCCACATCCGGATTCTCACAGAAGGACCATTCTACCTCCGGCATCTGGCAGGTGGAACATTCCACATCTGGCAACTCGCAGGTGCACAATTATACCTCCGATATCTTGCAGGTGGGCAATTCCACATCTAGCATCTGGCACGAATTATATTGTACATCCACATTCTCACATGAGGACCATCTGGCAGATGTACCATTCCAAATCCGGAATGTGTCAGAGGAACATTCCACATCCAGCATCTTCCAGATGGACAATTCCACATCTGGCATCTGTTAGGCAGAGCAGTCCATGTCCAGCAAATGGCAGGAAGATGATACCAGATTCAGCATCTTACAGGCAGACCATTCCATATCTAGCATCTGGCAGGTAGTCAATGCTAAATCCGGCATCTCACTGGCAGACAGTCCAAATCTGGCATCTGGCAGGCCAACCATTCCACATTTAGTATCTGGCAGGAGTACCATTCCACATCTGGCATTTGGCAGCAAACAAATCCACATCTGGCGATTGACAGTATAAATTTGTTATGTGAGTGAGTTCCCCAGTGTAACCGTGTTATGTGAGTCAGTTCCACAGTGTAAACTTGTCATATGAGAGAGTTGCACAGTTTAATTTTGTTTACTTAGTGTAACCCATATTCCAAACTATATGTTAGTGTGTCCCACAGAGTAAACTTGTTGTGTGAGTAATTTAGACAGTGTGACCTTATTATGTGAGTGATTCCCACCATGTAAACTTGTAATGTGTCTGAGTTTCACTGTGTAACCCTGTAATTTTGCTAAATTTGATATTGTTTGTTCGTGAGTTCCTCAGTGCAACTTTTTTAGGTGAGTGAGTTCCACAGTGTAACCGTGTTATGTAATTTACACAGTGTAACCTTGTTATGTGAGTGAGTCCCACGGTTTGACCTTGTTATATGAGAGAGTTTGAAAGTGTGACGTTGTTATGGAAGTGAATTCCACAGTGTCAACCTGTCTAGTTAGTGAGCCTCAGAGTGTAACATTGGTAGAGCGTGAGTTTGAGTGTGTGACATTGATAAGTGTGAGATTCCCACAGTGTAAACTTGTTATGTGGGTGTGTTTCACAGTGTTACCTTGTAATTTTGCTAAATTCGATATTGAACATGTTATGTTAGTGAGTTCCTCAATGAAACATGTTCTGGTGTGTGTGTTCCACAGTGTAACCGTGTTATGTCGGAGCGTTCCACAGTATAATTTTGGGTATTTAGGGCATCCCATATTGTAAACTTTATGTTAGTGAGTCCCACAGTGTAAATTTGTTATGTGAATAATTTTCACAGTGTGACCTTATTATGTTAGTCCCACAAGTTGTCCTTATTATGTGAGAAATTCCCACAGAGTAAACTTGTAATGTCAGTGAGTTTGAAAGTGTGACATTGTTATGGAAGTGAATTCCACAGTGTCAACCTGTCTAGTTAGTGGGCCTCAGAGTATAACATTGGTATAGAGTGAGTTTGACTGTGTGACATTGTTATGTGTGGGAGTCCCAACGTGTAAACTTGTTATCTGTCTGAGTTTCACAGTGTTACCTTTTAATTTCGCTAAATTCGATTTTGAAAATGTGATGTTAATGAGTTCCTCAGTGTAATCTTTTTAGGTGAGTAAGTCCCATGGTGTAAACTTGTTATGGGAGTAACTTACACAGTGTGACCGTATTATGTGAGTCCCAAAATTTGACCTTGTTGTGTGAGTGATTCCCACCATGTAAACTGGTTATGTGCCTGAGTTTCACAGTGTAACCATGTAATTTTGCTAAATTCGAAATTGAAAAAGTTATATTAGTGAGTTCCTCAGTGCAACTTTTTTAGGTGAGTGAGTTCCACAGTGTAAACTTGTTATGTGAGTGAGTTCCACAGTGTAAACTTGTCATGTGAGAGATTTGCACAGTATAATTTTGGGAACTTAGGGAATCCCATATTGTAAACTTTATGTTAGTGAGTCCCACAGTGTAAATTTGTTCTGTGAGTAATTTACACAGTGTGACCTTATTATGTGCATCCCACAAATTCACCTTATTATGTGAGAGATTCCCAGAGTGTAAACTTGTTATGTGAGTGAGTTTGAAAGTGTGACATTGTTATCGAAGTGATTTCCATAGTGTCAACCTTTCTACTTAGTGAGTATCAGAGTGTAACATTGGTATGGAGTGTGTTCGACAGTGTGACATTTTATGTGTGAGGTTCCCAAGGTGTAAATTTTTTATGTGGGTGAGTTTCACAGTGTAACCTTGTAATTTTGCTAAATTCAGTATTGAAAATGTTATGTTAGTGAGTTCCTCAGTGCAACTTTTTTAGGTGAGTGTGTTCCACAGTGTGAGTGAGTCTCACCATTTGACCTTGTAATGTCAGTGAGTTTGAAAGTTTAACATTGTTATGGAAGTGAATTCCACAGTGTCAACCTGTCTACTTAGTGGGCCTCAGAGTGTAACATTGGCATAGAGTGAGTTTGACAATGTGACATTGTTATGTGTGAGAGTCCCACCGTGTAAACTTGTTATGTGGTTGAGTTTCACAGTGTTACCTTGTAATTCGCTAAATTCGACATTGAAAATGTTATGTTAGTGAATTGCTCAGTGTAACCTTTTTAGGTGAGTGAGTCCCACACTGTAAACTCGCCGCTGTACACTTTCACATCTGGCATCTGGCACGAATTCCATTCCACATCTGGTATCTGTCCTGAAGATCATTCTACTCTGGCATCTCGCCGCTGTACCATTATACATCCAGCATCTGTCAGGAAGTCCATTCCACATCCGGATTCTCACAGAACGACCATTCAACCTCCGGCATCTGGCAGGTGGACCATTCCACATCTGGCATTTGGCAGGTGTACCATTCCACATCTGGCATCTGGCAGGCAGACCATTCCACATTTGGTCTTTTGTAGGTGGACAATTCCACCTCCGGGATCTGGCAAGCATACAATTCCACATCTGGCATCTGGCACGAATTATATTGTAATTCCAGAGTCTCACATGAGGAACATTCCACCTCCGGCATCTGGCAGATGTACCATTCCACATCCGGAATGTGTCAGAGGAACATTCCACATCCAGCATCTTCCAGGTGGACAATTCCACATCCATTATCTGTTAGGCTGAGCAGTCCAATTCCAGCAAATGGCAGGAAGATGATACCAGATTCAGCATCTTACAGGCAGACCATTCCACATCCAGCATCTGGCAGGTAGTCAATTCTAAATGCGGCATCTCGCTGGCAGACCAGTCCACATCTGGCATCTATCAGGCAGACTAGTCAATATCTGGCATCAAGTGGGTGGACAATGCCACATCTGGCATCTGGCAGGCCGACCACTCCACATCCTGCATCTGGGAGAAAAAATACCATTCTACATCTGGCATCTGGCAGCAAACCATTCCCCATCCTGCAACTGGCAGATGGTCTATTCCACTCCAGCATCAGCCAGGCAGACCATTCCATATCCAGCATCTGGCAGAGGACCATTCCACATCCTGCAACTGACAAGCATACCATTTCACATCTGGCATCTGGCACGAATTTCATTCCACATCCGGCATCCGTCCAGAAGATCATTCTACATCCGGCATCTCGCCGCTGTACCATTACACGTCCGGCATCTGGTACAAAGTCCATTCCACATCCGGATTCTCACAGAAGGACCATTCTACCTCCGGCATCTGGCAGGTGGAGCATTCCACATCTGGCGACTCGCAGGTGGACAATTATACCTCCGATATCTTGCAGGTGGGCAATTCCACATCTAGCATCTGGCACTAATTATATTGTACATCCACATTCTCACATGAGGACCATCTGGCAGATGTACCATTCCAAATCCGGAATGTGTCAGAGGAACATTCCACATCCAGCATCTTCCAGATGGACAATTCCACATCTGGCATCTGTTAGGCAGAGCAGTCCATGTCCAGCAAATGGCAGGAAGATGATACCAGATTCAGCATCTTACAGGCAGACCATTCCATATCTAGCATCTGGCAGGTAGTCAATGCTAAATCCGGCATCTCACTGGCAGACAGTCCAAATCTGGCATCTGGCAGGCCAACCATTCCACATTTAGTATCTGGCAGGAGTACCATTCCACATCTGGCATTTGGCAGCAAACAAATCCACATCCGGCGATTGACAGTATAAACTTGTTATGTGAGTCAGTTCCACAGTGTAAACTTGTCATATGAGAGAGTTGCACAGTATAATTTTGTTTACTTAGTGTAACCCATATTCCAAACTATATGTTAGAGTGTCCCACAGAGTAAACTTGTTGTGTGAGTAATTTACACAGTGTGACCTTATTATGTGAGTGATTCCCACCATGTTAACTTGTAATGTGTCTGAGTTTCACTGTAACCTTGTAATTTTGCTAAATTCGATATTGTTTGTTCGTGAGTTCCTCAGTGCAACTTTTTGAGGTGAATGAGTTCCACAGTGTAACCGTGTTATGTAATTTACACAGTGTGACCTTGTTATGTGAGTGAGTCCCACGGTTTGACCTTGTTATATGAGAGAGTTTGAAAGCGTGACGTTGTTATGGAAGTGAATTCCACAGTGTCAACCTGTCTAGTTAGTGAGCCTCAGAGTGTAACATTGGTATAGAGTGAGTTTGACTGTGTGACATTGTTATGTGTGAGAGTCCCAACGTGTAAACTTGTTATGTGTCTGAGTTTCACAGTGTTACCTTTTAATTTCGCTAAATTCGATTTTGAAAATGTGATGTTAATGAGTTCCTCAGTGTAATCTTTTTAGGTGAGTAAGTCCCATGGTGTAAACTTGTTATGGGAGTAACTTACACAGTGTGACCGTATTATGTGAGTGCCAAAATTTGACCTTGTTGTGTGAGTGATTCCCACCATGTAAACTGGTTATGTGCCTGAGTTTCACAGTGTAACCATGTAATTTTGCTAAATTCGAAATTGAAAAAGTTATATTAGTGAGTTCCTCAGTGCAACTTTTTTAGGTGAGTGAGTTCTACAGTATAACCTTGTTATGTGAGTGAGTTCCACTTTGTAACCGTGTGATGTAGATGAGTTCCACAGTGTAACCGTGTTATGTGAGTCATTTCCACAGTGTAAACGTCATGTAAGAGAAATGCACAGTATAATTTTGTTTACTTTGTGAAACCCATATTCTAAACTATATGTTAGTGTGTCCCACAGTGTAAACTTGTTATGTAATTTACACAGTGTGACCTTGTAATGTGAGTGAGTCCCACCGTTTGACCTTGTTATATGAGAGAGTTTGAAAGTGTGACGTTGTTATGGAAGTGAATTCCACAGTGTCAACCTGTCTAGTTAGTGAGCCTCAGAGTGTAACATTGGAGAGAGTGAGTTTGACTGTGTGACATTGTTATGTGTGAGATTCCCACAGTGTAAATTTGTTATGTGGGTGAGTTTCACAGTCTAACCTTGTAATTTTGCTAAATTCGATATTGAACATGTTATATTAATGAGTTCCTCAATGAAACATGTTTAGGTGAGTGTGTTCCACAGTGTAACCGTGTTATTTTGGAGAGTTCCACAGTATAATTTTGGGTACTTAGGGCATCCCATATTGTAAACTTTATGTTAGTGAGTCCCACAGTGTAAATTTGTTCTGTGAGTAATTTTCACAATGTGACCTTATTATGTGAGTCCCACAAATTGACCTTTTTATGTGAGAAATTCCCACAGAGTAAACTTGTAATGTCAGTGAGTTTGAAAATGTGACATTGTTATGTGTGAGAGTCCCACCATGTAAACTTGTTATGTGTCTGAGTTTCACAGTGTTACCTTTTAATTTCGCTAAATTCGATATTGAAAATGTGATGTGAATGAGTTCCTCAGTGTAACCTTTTAAGGTGAGTGAGTCCCACAATGTAAACTTGTTATGGGAGTCATTTACACAGTGTGACCTTATTATGTGAGTCCCAAAATTTGACCTTGTTGTGTGAGAGATTCCCACCATGTAAACCTGTTATGTATCTGAGTTTCACAGTGTAACCTTGTAATTTTGCTAAATTCGATATTGAAAATGTTATGTTAGTCAGTTCCTCAGTGTAACCTTTTTAGGTGAGTTCCACAGTGTAACCGTTTAAAGTGAGCGAATTACACAGTGTTACCGTGTTATGTGAGTCAGTTCCACAGTGTAAACTTGTCATGTTAGAGAGTTTCACAGTCCAATTTTGTTCACTTAGGGAATCCCATATTGTAAACTTCATGTAAGTGAGTCCCACAGTGTTAACTTGATTTGTGAATCATTTACACAGTGTGACCTTATTGTGAGTGATTCCCACCATGTAAACTTGTTATGTGTCTGAGTTTCACAGTGTAACCCTGTAATTTTACTAAATGCGATATTGAAAAAGTTATGTTCGTGAGTTCCTCAGTGCAACCTTTTTAGGTGAGTGAGTCCCACACTGTAAATTCACCGCTGTACCATTTCACATCCGGCATCTGGCACGAATTCCATTCCACATCCAGTAACTGTCCAGAAGATCATTCTACTCTGGCATCTTGCCGCTGTACCATTACACATCCAGCATCTGTCATGAAGTCCATTCCACATCCGGATTCTCACAGAAGGACGATTCCACCTCCGGCATCTGACAGGTGGACCATTCCACATCTGGCATCTGGCAGGCAGACCATTCCACATTTGGGCTTTTGCAGGTGGACAATTCCACCTCCGGGATCTGGCAAGCATACAATTCCACATCTGGCATCTGGCACGAATTATATTGTACATCCATAGTCTCACATGAGGAACATTCCACCTCCGGCATCTGGTAGATGTACCATTCCACATCCGGAATGTGTCAGAGGAACATTCCACATACAGCATCTTCCAGGTGGACAATTCCACATCCATCATCTGTTAGGCTGAGCAGTCCAATTCCAGCAAATGGCAGGAAGATGATACCAGATTCAGCATCTTACAGGCAGACCATTCCACATCCAGCATCTGGCAGGTAGTCAATTCTAAATGCGGCATCTCGCTGGCAGATCAGTCCACATCTGGCATCTATCAGGCAGACTAGTCAATATTTGGCATCAAGTGGGTGGACAATGCCACATCTGGCATCAGGCAGTCCGACCACTCCACATGCTGCATCTGGGAAAAAAAAAACATTCCATATCTGGCATCTGGCAGCAAACCATTCCCCATCCTGCAACTGGCAGGTGGTCTATTCCACACCAGCATCAGCCAGGCAGACCATTCCATATCCAGCATCTGGCAGAGGACCATTCCACATCCTGAAACTGACAAGCATACCATTTCACATCTGGCATCTGGCACGAATTTCATTGCAGATCCGGCATCCGTCCAGAAGATCATTCTACATCCGGCATCTCGCCGCTATACCATTACACGTCCGGCATCTGGTACAAAGTCCATTCCACATCCGGATTCTCACAGAAGGACCATTCCACCTCCGGCATCTGGCAGGTGGAACATTCCACATCTGCCGTCTCGCAGGTGGACAATTATACCTCCGACATCTTGCAGGTGCACAATTCCACATCTAGCATCTGGCACGAATTATATTGTAAATCCACATTCTCACATGAGGACCATCTGGCAGATGTACCATTCCAAATCCGGAATGTGTCAGAGGAACATTCCACATCCAGCATCTTCCAGATGGACAATTCCACATCTGGCATCTGTTAGGCAGAGCAGTCCATGTCCAGCAAATGGCAGGAAGATGATACCAAATTCAGCATCTTACAGGCAGACCATTCCACATCTAGCATCTGGCAGGTAGTCAATTCTAAATCGGGCATCTCACTGGCAGACCAGTCTAAATCTGGCATCTGGCAGGCCAACCACTCCACATTCAGAATCTGGTAGGAGTACCATTCCACATCTGGCATTTGGCAGCAAACAAATCCACATCCGGCGATGGACAGTATAAACTTGTTATGTGAGTCAGTTCCACAGTGTAAACTTGTCATATGAGAGAGTTGCACAGTATAATTTTGTTTACTTAGTGTAACCCATATTCCAAACTATATGTTAGTGTGTCCCACAGAGTAAACTTGTTGTGTGAGTAATTTACACAGTGTGACCTTATTATGTGAGTGATTCCCACCATGTAAACTTGTAATGTGTCTGAGTTTCACTGTAACCTTATAATTTTGCTAAATTCGATATTGTTTGTTCGTGAGTTCCTCAGTGCAACTTTTTTAGGTGAGTGAGTTCCACAGTGTAACCGTGTTATGTAATTTACACAGTGTGACCTTGTTATGTGAGTGAGTCCCACCGTTTGACCTTGTTATATGAGAGAGTTTGAAAGTGTGACGTTGTTATGGAAGTGAATTCCACAGTGTCAACCTGTCTAGTTAGTGAGCCTCAGAGTGTAACATTGGTATAGAGTGAGTTTGACTGTGTGACATTGTTATGTGTGAGAGTCCCAACGTGTAAACTTGTTATGTGTCTGAGTTTCACAGTGTTACCTTTTAATTTCGCTAAATTCGATTTTGAAAATGTGATGTTAATGAGTTCCTCAGTGTAATCTTTTTAGGTGAGTAAGTCCCATGGTGTAAACTTGTTATGGGAGTAACTTACACAGTGTGACCGTATTATGTGAGTGCCAAAATTTGACCTTGTTGTGTGAGTGATTCCCACCATGTAAACTGGTTATGTGCCTGAGTTTCACAGTGTAACCATGTAATTTTGCTAAATTCGAAATTGAAAAAGTTATATTAGTGAGTTCCTCAGTGCAACTTTTTTAGGTGAGTGAGTTCCACAGTATAACCTTGTTATGTGAGTGAGTTCCACTTTGTAACCGTGTGATGTAGATGAGTTCCACAGTGTAACCGTGTTATGTGAGTCATTTCCACAGTGTAAACGTCATGTAAGAGAAATGCACAGTATAATTTTGTTTACTTTGTGAAACCCATATTCTAAACTATATGTTAGTGTGTCCCACAGTGTAAACTTGTTATGTAATTTACACAGTGTGACCTTGTAATGTGAGTGAGTCCCACCGTTTGACCTTGTTATATGAGAGAGTTTGAAAGTGTGACGTTGTTATGGAAGTGAATTCCACAGTGTCAACCTGTCTAGTTAGTGAGCCTCAGAGTGTAACATTGGAGAGAGTGAGTTTGACTGTGTGACATTGTTATGTGTGAGATTCCCACAGTGTAAATTTGTTATGTGGGTGAGTTTCACAGTCTAACCTTGTAATTTTGCTAAATTCGATATTGAACATGTTATATTAATGAGTTCCTCAATGAAACATGTTTAGGTGAGTGTGTTCCACAGTGTAACCGTGTTATTTTGGAGAGTTCCACAGTATAATTTTGGGTACTTAGGGCATCCCATATTGTAAACTTTATGTTAGTGAGTCCCACAGTGTAAATTTGTTCTGTGAGTAATTTTCACAATGTGACCTTATTATGTGAGTCCCACAAATTGACCTTTTTATGTGAGAAATTCCCACAGAGTAAACTTGTAATGTCAGTGAGTTTGAAAATGTGACATTGTTATGTGTGAGAGTCCCACCATGTAAACTTGTTATGTGTCTGAGTTTCACAGTGTTACCTTTTAATTTCGCTAAATTCGATATTGAAAATGTGATGTTAATGAGTTCCTCAGTGTAACCTTTTAAGGTGAGTGAGTCCCACAATGTAAACTTGTTATGGGAGTCATTTACACAGTGTGACCTTATTATGTGAGTCCCAAAATTTGACCTTGTTGTGTGAGAGATTCCCACCATGTAAACCTGTTATGTATCTGAGTTTCACAGTGTAACCTTGTAATTTTGCTAAATTCGATATTGAAAATGTTATGTTAGTCAGTTCCTCAGTGTAACCTTTTTAGGTGAGTTCCACAGTGTAACCGTTTAAAGTGAGCGAATTACACAGTGTTACCGTGTTATGTGAGTCAGTTCCACAGTGTAAACTTGTCATGTTAGAGAGTTTCACAGTCCAATTTTGTTCACTTAGGGAATCCCATATTGTAAACTTCATGTAAGTGAGTCCCACAGTGTTAACTTGATTTGTGAATCATTTACACAGTGTGACCTTATTGTGAGTGATTCCCACCATGTAAACTTGTTATGTGTCTGAGTTTCACAGTGTAACCCTGTAATTTTACTAAATGCGATATTGAAAAAGTTATGTTCGTGAGTTCCTCAGTGCAACCTTTTTAGGTGAGTGAGTCCCACACTGTAAATTCACCGCTGTACCATTTCACATCCGGCATCTGGCACGAATTCCATTCCACATCCAGTAACTGTCCAGAAGATCATTCTACTCTGGCATCTTGCCGCTGTACCATTACACATCCAGCATCTGTCATGAAGTCCATTCCACATCCGGATTCTCACAGAAGGACGATTCCACCTCCGGCATCTGACAGGTGGACCATTCCACATCTGGCATCTGGCAGGCAGACCATTCCACATTTGGGCTTTTGCAGGTGGACAATTCCACCTCCGGGATCTGGCAAGCATACAATTCCACATCTGGCATCTGGCACGAATTATATTGTACATCCATAGTCTCACATGAGGAACATTCCACCTCCGGCATCTGGTAGATGTACCATTCCACATCCGGAATGTGTCAGAGGAACATTCCACATACAGCATCTTCCAGGTGGACAATTCCACATCCATCATCTGTTAGGCTGAGCAGTCCAATTCCAGCAAATGGCAGGAAGATGATACCAGATTCAGCATCTTACAGGCAGACCATTCCACATCCAGCATCTGGCAGGTAGTCAATTCTAAATGCGGCATCTCGCTGGCAGATCAGTCCACATCTGGCATCTATCAGGCAGACTAGTCAATATTTGGCATCAAGTGGGTGGACAATGCCACATCTGGCATCAGGCAGTCCGACCACTCCACATGCTGCATCTGGGAAAAAAAAAACATTCTATATCTGGCATCTGGCAGCAAACCATTCCCCATCCTGCAACTGGCAGGTGGTCTATTCCACACCAGCATCAGCCAGGCAGACCATTCCATATCCAGCATCTGGCAGAGGACCATTCCACATCCTGAAACTGACAAGCATACCATTTCACATCTGGCATCTGGCACGAATTTCATTGCAGATCCGGCATCCGTCCAGAAGATCATTCTACATCCGGCATCTCGCCGCTATACCATTACACGTCCGGCATCTGGTACAAAGTCCATTCCACATCCGGATTCTCACAGAAGGACCATTCCACCTCCGGCATCTGGCAGGTGGAACATTCCACATCTGCCGTCTCGCAGGTGGACAATTATACCTCCGACATCTTGCAGGTGCACAATTCCACATCTAGCATCTGGCACGAATTATATTGTAAATCCACATTCTCACATGAGGACCATCTGGCAGATGTACCATTCCAAATCCGGAATGTGTCAGAGGAACATTCCACATCCAGCATCTTCCAGATGGACAATTCCACATCTGGCATCTGTTAGGCAGAGCAGTCCATGTCCAGCAAATGGCAGGAAGATGATACCAAATTCAGCATCTTACAGGCAGACCATTCCACATCTAGCATCTGGCAGGTAGTCAATTCTAAATCGGGCATCTCACTGGCAGACCAGTCTAAATCTGGCATCTGGCAGGCCAACCACTCCACATTCAGAATCTGGTAGGAGTACCATTCCACATCTGGCATTTGGCAGCAAACAAATCCACATCCGGCGATGGACAGTATAAACTTGTTATGTGAGTCAGTTCCACAGTGTAAACTTGTCATATGAGAGAGTTGCACAGTATAATTTTGTTTACTTAGTGTAACCCATATTCCAAACTATATGTTAGTGTGTCCCACAGAGTAAACTTGTTGTGTGAGTAATTTACACAGTGTGACCTTATTATGTGAGTGATTCCCACCATGTAAACTTGTAATGTGTCTGAGTTTCACTGTAACCTTATAATTTTGCTAAATTCGATATTGTTTGTTCGTGAGTTCCTCAGTGCAACTTTTTTAGGTGAGTGAGTTCCACAGTGTAACCGTGTTATGTAATTTACACAGTGTGACCTTGTTATGTGAGTGAGTCCCACCGTTTGACCTTGTTATATGAGAGAGTTTGAAAGTGTGACGTTGTTATGGAAGTGAATTCCACAGTGTCAACCTGTCTAGTTAGTGAGCCTCAGAGTGTAACATTGGTATAGAGTGAGTTTGACTGTGTGACATTGTTATGTGTGAGAGTCCCAACGTGTAAACTTGTTATGTGTCTGAGTTTCACAGTGTTACCTTTTAATTTCGCTAAATTCGATTTTGAAAATGTGATGTTAATGAGTTCCTCAGTGTAATCTTTTTAGGTGAGTAAGTCCCATGGTGTAAACTTGTTATGGGAGTAAGTTACACAGTGTGACCGTATTATGTGAGTCCCAAAATTTGACCTTGTTGTGTGAGTGATTCCCACCATGTAAACTGGTTATGTGCCTGAGTTTCACAGTGTAACCATGTAATTTTGCTAAATTCGAAATTGAAAAAGTTATATTAGTGAGTTCCTCAGTGCAACTTTTTTAGGTGAGTGAGTTCCACAGTATAACCTTGTTATGTGAGTGAGTTCCACTTTGTAACCGTGTGATGTAGATGAGTTCCACAGTGTAACCGTGTTATGTGAGTCATTTCCACAGTGTAAACGTCATGTAAGAGAAATGCACAGTATAATTTTGTTTACTTTGTGAAACCCATATTCTAAACTATATGTTAGTGTGTCCCACAGTGTAAACTTGTTATGTAATTTACACAGTGTGACCTTGTAATGTGAGTGAGTCCCACCGTTTGACCTTGTTATATGAGAGAGTTTGAAAGTGTGACGTTGTTATGGAAGTGAATTCCACAGTGTCAACCTGTCTAGTTAGTGAGCCTCAGAGTGTAACATTGGAGAGAGTGAGTTTGACTGTGTGACATTGTTATGTGTGAGATTCCCACAGTGTAAATTTGTTATGTGGGTGAGTTTCACAGTCTAACCTTGTAATTTTGCTAAATTCGATATTGAACATGTTATATTAATGAGTTCCTCAATGAAACATGTTTAGGTGAGTGTGTTCCACAGTGTAACCGTGTTATTTTGGAGAGTTCCACAGTATAATTTTGGGTACTTAGGGCATCCCATATTGTAAACTTTATGTTAGTGAGTCCCACAGTGTAAATTTGTTCTGTGAGTAATTTTCACAATGTGACCTTATTATGTGAGTCCCACAAATTGACCTTTTTATGTGAGAAATTCCCACAGAGTAAACTTGTAATGTCAGTGAGTTTGAAAATGTGACATTGTTATGTGTGAGAGTCCCACCATGTAAACTTGTTATGTGTCTGAGTTTCACAGTGTTACCTTTTAATTTCGCTAAATTCGATATTGAAAATGTGATGTTAATGAGTTCCTCAGTGTAACCTTTTTAGGTGAGTGAGTCCCACAATGTAAACTTGTTATGGGAGTCATTTACACAGTGTGACCTTATTATGTGAGTCCCAAAATTTGACCTTGTTGTGTGAGAGATTCCCACCATGTAAACCTTTTATGTATCTGAGTTTCACAGTGTAACCTTGTAATTTTGCTAAATTCGATATTGAAAATGTTATGTTAGTCAGTTCCTCAGTGTAACCTTTTCAGGTGAGTTCCACAGTGTAACCGTTTAAAGTGAGCGAATTACACAGTGTTACCGTGTTATGTGAGTCAGTTCCACAGTGTAAACTTGTCATGTTAGAGAGTTTCACAGTCCAATTTTGTTCACTTAGGGAATCCCATATTGTAAACTTCATGTAAGTGAGTCCCACAGTGTTAACTTGATTTGTGAATCATTTACACAGTGTGACCTTATTGTGAGTGATTCCCACCATGTAAACTTGTTATGTGTCTGAGTTTCACAGTGTAACCCTGTAATTTTACTAAATGCGATATTGAAAAAGTTATGTTCGTGAGTTCCTCAGTGCAACCTTTTTAGGTGAGTGAGTCCCACACTGTAAATTCACCGCTGTACCATTTCACATCCAGCATCTGGCACGAATTCCATTCCACATCCAGTAACTGTCCAGAAGATCATTCTACTCTGGCATCTCGCCGCTGTACCATTACACATCCAGCATCTGTCATGAAGTCCATTCCACATCCGGATTCTCACAGAAGGACGATTCCACCTCCGGCATCTGACAGGTGGACCATTCCACATCTGGCATCTGGCAGGCAGACCATTCCACATTTGGGCTTTTGCAGGTGGACAATTCCACCTCCGGGATCTGGCAAGCATACAATTCCACATCTGGCATCTGGCACGAATTATATTGTACATCCATAGTCTCACATGAGGAACATTCCACCTCCGGCATCTGGTAGATGTACCATTCCACATCCGGAATGTGTCAGAGGAACATTCCACATCCAGCATCTTCCAGGTGGACAATTCCACATCCATCATCTGTTAGGCTGAGCAGTCCAATTCCAGCAAATGGCAGGAAGATGATACCAGATTCAGCATCTTACAGGCAGACCATTCCACATCCAGCATCTGGCAGGTAGTCAATTCTAAATGCGGCATCTCGCTGGCAGACCAGTCCACATCTGGCATCTATCAGGCAGACTAGTCAATATTTGGCATCAAGTGGGTGGACAATGCCACATCTGGCATCAGGCAGTCCGACCACTCCACATGCTGCATCTGGGAAAAAAAAACATTCTATATCTGGCATCTGGCAGCAAACCTTTCCCCATCCTGCAACTGGCAGGTGGTCTATTCCACACCAGCATCAGCCAGGCAGACCATTCCATATCCAGCATCTCGCAGAGGACCATTCCACATCCTGAAACTGACAAGCATACCATTTCACATCTGGCATCTGGCACGAATTTCATTCCATATCCGGCATCCGTCCAGAAGATCATTCTACATCCGGCATCTCGCCGCTATACCATTACACGTCCGGCATCTGGTACAAAGTTCATTCCACATCCGGATTCTCACAGAAGGACCATTCCACCTCCGGCATCTTGCAGGTGGAACATTCCACATCTGCCGTCTCGCAGGTGGACAATTATACCTCCGACATCTTGCAGGTGCACAATTCCACATCTAGCATCTGGCACGAATTATATTGTAAATCTACATTCTCACATGAGGACCATCTGGCAGATGTACCATTCCAAATCCGGAATGTGGCAGAGGAACATTCCACATCCAGCATCTTCCAGATGGACAATTCCACATCTGGCATCTGTTAGGCAGAGCTGTCCATGTCCAGCAAATGGCAGGAAGATGATACCAGTT
The DNA here is from genome assembly GCF_036971445.1 of Narcine bancroftii. Taxonomy (NCBI): domain Eukaryota; kingdom Metazoa; phylum Chordata; class Chondrichthyes; order Torpediniformes; family Narcinidae; genus Narcine; species Narcine bancroftii. Next base: position 2,529,049 of record NW_027211889.1, on the reverse strand, counting down.
TCAGCATCTTACTGTCAGACCATTCCACATCTAGCATCTGGCAGGTAGACAATTTTAAATCCGCATCTCACTGGCAGACCAGTCCAAATCTGGCATCTGGCAGGCCAACCACTCCACATTCAGTATCTGGCAGGAGTACCATTCCACATCTGGCATTTGGCAGCAAACAAATCCACATCCGGCCATTGACAGTATAAACTTGTTATGTGAGTCAGTTCCACAGTGTAAACTTGTCATGTTAGAGAGTTTCACAGTCCAATTTTGTTCACTTAGGGAATCCCATATTGTAAACTTCATGTAAGTGAGTCCCACAGTGTTAACTTGATTTGTGAATCATTTACACAGTGTGACCTTATTGTGAGTGATTCCCACCATGTAAACTTGTTATGTGTCTGAGTTTCACAGTGTAACCCTGTAATTTTACTAAATGCGATATTGAAAAAGTTATGTTCGTGAGTTCCTCAGTGCAACCTTTTTAGGTGAGTGAGTCCCACACTGTAAATTCACCGCTGTACCATTTCACATCCGGCATCTGGCACGAATTCCATTCCACATCCAGTAACTGTCCAGAAGATCATTCTACTCTGGCATCTCGCCGCTGTACCATTACACATCCAGCATCTGTCCTGAAGTCCATTCCACATCCGGATTCTCACAGAAGGACGATTCCACCTCCGGCATCTGACAGGTGGACCATTCCACATCTGGCATCTGGCAGGCAGACCATTCCACATTTGGGCTTTTGCAGGTGGACAATTCCACCTCCGGGATCTGGCAAGCATACAATTCCACATCTGGCATCTGGCACGAATTATATTGTACATCCATAGTCTCACATGAGGAACATTCCACCTCCGGCATCTGGTAGATGTACCATTCCACATCCGGAATGTGTCAGAGGAACATTCCACATACAGCATCTTCCAGGTGGACAATTCCACATCCATCATCTGTTAGGCTGAGCAGTCCAATTCCAGCAAATGGCAGGAAGATGATACCAGATTCAGCATCTTACAGGCAGACCATTCCACATCCAGCATCTGGCAGGTAGTCAATTCTAAATGCGGCATCTCGCTGGCAGATCAGTCCACATCTGGCATCTATCAGGCAGACTAGTCAATATTTGGCATCAAGTGGGTGGACAATGCCACATCTGGCATCAGGTAGTCCGACCACTCCACATGCTGCATCTGGGAAAAAAAAAACATTCTATATCTGGCATCTGGCAGCAAACCATTCCCCATCCTGCAACTGGCAGGTGGTCTATTCCACACCAGCATCAGCCAGGCAGACCATTCCATATCCAGCATCTGGCAGAGGACCATTCCACATCCTGAAACTGACAAGCATACCATTTCACATCTGGCATCTGGCACGAATTTCATTCCAGATCCGGCATCCGTCCAGAAGATCATTCTACATCCGGCATCTCGCCGCTATACCATTACACGTCCGGCATCTGGTACAAAGTCCATTCCACATCCGGATTCTCACAGAAGGACCATTCCACCTCCGGCATCTGGCAGGTGGAACATTCCACATCTGCCGTCTCGCAGGTGGACAATTATACCTCCGACATCTTGCAGGTGCACAATTCCACATCTAGCATCTGGCACGAATTATATTGTAAATCCACATTCTCACATGAGGACCATCTGGCAGATGTACCATTCCAAATCCGGAATGTGTCAGAGGAACATTCCACATCCAGCATCTTCCAGATGGACAATTCCACATCTGGCATCTGTTAGGCAGAGCAGTCCATGTCCAGCAAATGGCAGGAAGATGATACCAGATTCAGCATCTTACAGGCAAACCATTCCACATCTAGCATCTGGCAGGTAGTCAATTCTAAATCGGGCATCTCACTGGCAGACCAGTCTAAATCTGGCATCTGGCAGGCCAGCCACTCCACATTCAGAATCTGGTAGGAGTACCATTCCACATCTGGCATTTGGCAGCAAACAAATCCACATCCGGCGATGGACAGTATAAACTTGTTATGTGAGTCAGTTCCACAGTGTAAACTTGTCATATGAGAGAGTTGCACAGTATAATTTTGTTTACTTAGTGTAACCCATATTCCAAACTATATGTTAGTGTGTCCCACAGAGTAAACTTGTTGTGTGAGTAATTTACACAGTGTGACCTTATTATGTGAGTGATTCCCACCATGTAAACTTGTAATGTGTCTGAGTTTCACTGTAACCTTGTAATTTTGCTAAATTCGATATTGTTTGTTCGTGAGTTCCTCAGTGCAACTTTTTTAGGTGAGTGAGTTCCACAGTGTAACCGTGTTATGTAATTTACACAGTGTGACCTTGTTATGTGAGTGAGTCCCACCGTTTGACCTTGTTATATGAGAGAGTTTGAAAGTGTGACGTTGTTATGGAAGTGAATTCCACAGTGTCAACCTGTCTAGTTAGTGAGCCTCAGAGTGTAACATTGGTATAGAGTGAGTTTGACTGTGTGACATTGTTATGTGTGAGAGTCCCAACGTGTAAACTTGTTATGTGTCTGAGTTTCACAGTGTTACCTTTTAATTTCGCTAAATTCGATTTTGAAAATGTGATGTTAATGAGTTCCTCAGTGTAATCTTTTTAGGTGAGTAAGTCCCATGGTGTAAACTTGTTATGGGAGTAACTTACACAGTGTGACCGTATTATGTGAGTCCCAAAATTTGACCTTGTTGTGTGAGTGATTCCCACCATGTAAACTGGTTATGTGCCTGAGTTTCACAGTGTAACCATGTAATTTTGCTAAATTCGAAATTGAAAAAGTTATATTAGTGAGTTCCTCAGTGCAACTTTTTTAGGTGAGTGAGTTCCACAGTATAACCTTGTTATGTGAGTGAGTTCCACTTTGTAACCGTGTGATGTAGATGAGTTCCACAGTGTAACCGTGTTATGTGAGTCATTTCCACAGTGTAAACGTCATGTAAGAGAAATGCACAGCATAATTTTGTTTACTTTGTGAAACCCATATTCTAAACTATATGTTAGTGTGTCCCACAGTTTAAACTTGTTATGTAATTTACACAGTGTGACCTTGTAATGTGAGTGAGTCCCACCGTTTGACCTTGTTATATGGGAGAGTTTGAAAGTGTGACGTTGTTATGGAAGTGAATTCCACAGTGTCAACCTGTCTAGTTAGTGAGCCTCAGAGTGTAACATTGGAGAGAGTGAGTTTGACTGTGTGACATTGTTATGTGTGAGATTCCCACAGTGTAAATTTGTTATGTGGGTGAGTTTCACAGTCTAACCTTGTAATTTTGCTAAATTCGATATTGAACATGTTATATTAATGAGTTCCTCAATGAAACATGTTTAGGTGAGTGTGTTCTACAGTGTAACCGTGTTATTTTGGAGAGTTCCACAGTATAATTTTGGGTACTTAGGGCATCCCATATTGTAAACTTTATGTTAGTGAGTCCCACAGTGTAAATTTGTTCTGTGAGTAATTTTCACAATGTGACCTTATTATGTGAGTCCCACAAATTGACCTTTTTATGTGAGAAATTCCCACAGAGTAAACTTGTAATGTCAGTGAGTTTGAAAATGTGACATTGTTATGTGTGAGAGTCCCACCATGTAAACTTGTTATGTGTCTGAGTTTCACAGTGTTACCTTTTAATTTCGCTAAATTCGATATTGAAAATGTGATGTTAATGAGTTCCTCAGTGTAACCTTTTTAGGTGAGTGAGTCCCACAATGTAAACTTGTTATGGGAGTCATTTACACAGTGTGACCTTATTATGTGAGTCCCAAAATTTGACCTTGTTGTGTGAGAGATTCCCACCATGTAAACCTGTTATGTATCTGAGTTTCACAGTGTAACCTTGTAATTTTGCTAAATTCGCTATTGAAAATGTTATGTTAGTCAGTTCCTCAGTGTAACCTTTTTAGGTGAGTTCCACAGTGTAACCGTTTAAAGTGAGCGAATTACGCAGTGTTACCGTGTTATGTGAGTCAGTTCCACAGTGTAAACTTGTCATGTTAGAGAGTTTCACAGTCCAATTTTGTTCACTTAGGGAATCCCATATTGTAAACTTCATGTAAGTGAGTCCCACAGTGTTAACTTGATTTGTGATTCATTTACACAGTGTGACCTTATTGTGAGTGATTCCCACCATGTAAACTTGTTATGTTTCTGAGTTTCACAGTGTAACCCTGTAATTTTACTAAATGCGATATTGAAAAAGTTATGTTCGTGAGTTCCTCAGTGCAACCTTTTTAGGTGAGTGAGTCCCACACTGTAAATTCACCGCTGTACCATTTCACATCCGGCATCTGGCACGAATTCCATTCCACATCCAGTAACTGTCCAGAAGATCATTCTACTCTGGCATCTCGCCGCTGTACCATTACACATCCAGCATCTGTCATGAAGTCCATTCCACATCCGGATTCTCACAGAAGGACGATTCCACCTCCGGCATCTGACAGGTGGACCATTCCACATCTGGCATCTGGCAGGCAGACCATTCCACATTTGGGCTTTTGCAGGTGGACAATTCCACCTCCGGGATCTGGCAAGCATACAATTCCACATCTGGCATCTGGCACGAATTATATTGTACATCCATAGTCTCACATGAGGAACATTCCACCTCCGGCATCTGGTAGATGTACCATTCCACATCCGGAATGTGTCAGAGGAACATTCCACATACAGCATCTTCCAGGTGGACAATTCCACATCCATCATCTGTTAGGCTGAGCAGTCCAATTCCAGCAAATGGCAGGAAGATGATAGCAGATTCAGCATCTTACAGGCAGACCATTCCACATCCAGCATCTGGCAGGTAGTCAATTCTAAATGCGGCATCTCGCTGGCAGACCAGTCCACATCTGGCATCTATCAGGCAGACTAGTCAATATTTGGCATCAAGTGGGTGGACAATGCCACATCTGGCATCAGGCAGTCCGACCACTCCACATGCTGCATCTGGGAAAAAAAAACATTCTATATCTGGCATCTGGCAGCAAACCATTCCCCATCCTGCAACTGGCAGGTGGTCTATTCCACACTAGCATCAGCCAGGCAGACCATTCCATATCCAGCATCTGGCAGAGGACCATTCCACACCCTGAAACTGACAAGCATACCATTTCACATCTGGCATCTGGCACGAATTTCATTCCATATCCGGCATCCGTCCAGAAGATCATTCTACATCCGGCATCTCGCCGCTATACCATTACACGTCCGGCATCTGGTACAAAGTTCATTCCACATCCGGATTCTCACAGAAGGACCATTCCACCTCCGGCATCTGGCAGGTGGAACATTCCACATCTGCCGTCTCGCAGGTGGACAATTATACCTCCGACATCTTGCAGGTGCACAATTCCACATCTAGCATCTGGCACGAATTATATTGTAAATCTACATTCTCACATGAGGACCATCTGGCAGATGTACCATTCCAAATCCGGAATGTGGCAGAGGAACATTCCACATCCAGCATCTTCCAGATGGACAATTCCACATCTGGCATCTGTTAGGCAGAGCTGTCCATGTCCAGCAAATGGCAGGAAGATGATACCAGTTTCAGCATCTTACTGTCAGACCATTCCACATCTAGCATCTGGCAGGTAGACAATTTTAAATCCGCATCTCACTTGCAGACCAGTCCAAATCTGGCATCTGGCAGGCCAACCACTCCACATTCAGTATCTGGCAGGAGTACCATTCCACATCTGGCATTTGGCAGCAAACAAATCCACATCCGGCGATTGACAGTATAAATTTGTTACGTGAGTGAGTTCCACATTGTAACCGTGTTATGTGAGTCAGTTCCACAGTGTAAACTTGTCATATGAGAGAGTTGCACAGTATAATTTTGTTTACTTAGTGTAACCTATATTCCAAACTATATGTTAGTGTGTCCCACAGTGTAAACTTCAGTGAGTAATTTACATAGTGTGACCTTGTCATGTGATTGATTCCCACCATGTAAACTTGTTATGTGTCTGAGTTTCACAGTCTAACCTTGTAATTTTGCTAAATTCGACATTGAAAAAGTTATGTTAGTGAGTTCCTCAGTGCAACTTTTTTAGGTGAGTGTGTTCCACAGTGTAAACTTGTCATGTGAGAGAGTTGCACAGTATAATTTTGGGTACTGAGGGAATCCCATATTGTAAACTTTATGTTCGTGAGTCCCACAGTGTAAATTTGTTATGTGAGTGATTTACACAGTGTGACCTTATTATGTGAGTCCCACAAATTGACCTTTTTATGTGAGAAATTCCCACAGAGTAAACTTGTAATGTCAGTGAGTTTGAAAATGTGACATTGTTATGTGTGAGAGTCCCACCGTGTAAACTTGTTATGTGTCTGAGTTTCACAGAGTTACCTTTTAATTTCGCTAAATTCGATATTCAAAATGTGATTTTAATGTGTTCCTCAGTGTAACCTTTTTAGGTGAGAGATTCCCACAGTGTAACCATGTTATGTGAGTTATTTCCACAGTGTAAACTTGTTGTGTGAGAGAGTTGCACCGTATAATTTTGTTCACTTGGGGAATCCCATATTGTAAACTTCATGTGAGTTAGTCCCACAGTGTAAACTTGTTGTGTAAGTCATTTACACAGTGTGACCTTGTTATGTGAGTGATTCCCACCATGTAAACTTGTTATGTGTCTGAGTTTCACTGTGTAACCTTGTAATTTTGCTAAATTCAATATTGTTTGTTGGTGAGTTCCTCAGTGCAACTTTTTTAGGTGAGTGTGTTCCACAGTGTGAGTGAGTCTCACCATTTGACCTTGTAATGTCAGTGAGTTTGAAAGTGTAACATTGTTATGGAAGTGAATTCCACAGTGTCAACCTGTCTACTTAGTGGGCCTCAGAGTGTAACATTGGCATAGAGTGTGTTCGACAGTGTGACATTGTTATATGTGAGATTCTCACCGTGTAAACTTGTTATGTGGTTGAGTTTCACAGTGTTACCTTGTAATTCGCTAAATTCGACATTGAAAATGTTATGTTAGTGAATTCCTCAGTGTAACCTTTTTAGGTGAGTGAGTCCCACACTGTAAACTCGCCGCTGTACACTTTCACATCCGGCATCTGGCACGAATTTCATTCCACATCTGGTATCTGTCCTGAAGATCATTCTACTCTGGCATCTCGCCGCTGTACCATTACACATCCAGCATCTGTCATGAAGTCCATTCCACATCCGGATTCTCACAGAAGGACGATTCCACCTCCGGCATCTGACAGGTGGACCATTCCACATCTGGCATCTGGCAGGCAGAGCATTCCACATTTGGGCTTTTGCAGGTGGACAATTCCACCTCCGGGATCTGGCAAGCATACAATTCCACATCTGGCATCTGGCACGAATTATATTGTAATTCCAGAGTCTCACATGAGGAACATTCCACCTCCAGCAACTGGCAGATGTACCATTCCACATCCGGAATGTGTCTGACGAACATTCCACATCCAGCATCTTCCAGGTGGACAATTCCACATCCATCATCTGTTAGGCTGAGCAGTCCAATTCCAGCAAATGGCAGGAAGATTATAGCAGATTCAGCATCTTACAGGCAGACCATTCCACAGCCAGCATCTGGCAGGTAGTCAATTCTAAATGCGGCATCTCGCTATCGACCAGTCCACATCTGGCATCTATCTGGCAGACTAGTCAATATCTGGCATCAAGTGGGTGGACAATGCCACATCTGGCATCTGGCAGGCCGACCACTCCACATCCTGCATCTGGGGAAAATAAACCCATTCTACATCTGGAATCTGGCAGCAAACCATTCCCCATCCTGCAACTGGCAGGTGGTCTATTCCACTCCAGCTTCAGCCAGGCAGACCATTCCATAGCCAGCATCTGGCAGAGGACCATTCCACATCCTGCAACTGACAAGGATACCATTTCACATCTGGTATCTGGCACGAATTTCATTCCACATCCGGCATCCCGTCCAGAAGATCATTCTACAAAGTCCATTCCACATCCGGATTCTCACAGAAGGACCATTCCACCTCCGGCATCTGGCAGGTGGAACATTCCACATCTGCCGCCTTGCAGGTGGACAATTATACCTCCGACATCTTGCAGGTGCACAATTCCACATCTAGCATCTGGCACGAATTATATTGTAAATCCACATTCTCACATGAGGACCATCTGGCAGATGTACCATTCCAAATCCGGAATGTGTCAGAGGAACATTCCACATCCAGCATCTTCCAGATGGACAATTCCACATCTGGCATCTGTTAGGCAGAGCAGTCCATGTCCAGCAAATGGCAGGAAGATGATACCAGATTCAGCATCTTACAGGCAAACCATTCCACATCTAACATCTGGCAGGTAGTCAATTCTAAATCGGGCATCTCACTGGCAGACCAGTCTAAATCTGGCATCTGGCAGGCCAACCACTCCATATTCAGTATCTGGTAGTTGTACCATTCCACATCTGGCATTTGGCAGATACAAATCCACATCCGGCGATTGACAGTATAAATTTGTTATGCGAGTGAGTTCCACAGTGTAACCGTGTTATGTGAGTCAGTTCCACAGTGTAAACTTGTCGTGTGAGAGAGTTGGACCGTATAATTTTGTTCACTTGGGGAATCCCATGTTGTAAACTTCATGTGAGTTAGTCCCACAGTGTAAACGTTGTTTGAGTAATTTAGACAGTATGACCTTATTATGTGAGTGATTCCCACCATGTAAACTGATTATGTGTCTGAGTTTCACAGTCTAACCTTGTAATTTTCCTAAATTCGATATTGAAAATGTGATGTGAGTGACTTCCACTTTGTAACCGTGTTATGAGAGTCAGTTCCACAGTGTAAACTTGTCATATGAGAGAGTTGCACAGTATAATTTTGTTTACTTAGTGTAACCCATATTCCAAACTATATGTTAGTGTGTCCCACAGAGTAAACATGTTGTGTGAGTAATTTAGACAGCGTGACCTTCTTATGTGAGTGATTCCCACCATGTAAACTTGTAATGTGTCTGAGTTTCACTGTGTAACCTTGTAATTTTGCTCAATTCAATCTTGAAAAAGTTATGTAAGTGAGTTCCTCAGTGCAACTTTTTTAGGTGAGTGAGTTCCACAGTGTAAACTTGTCGTGTGAGAGATTTACACAGTACAATTTTGGGTACTTAGGGAATCCCATATTGTAAACTTTATGTTAGTGAGTCCCACAGTGTAAATTTGTTCTATGAGTAATTTACACAGTGTGACCTTATTATGTGCGTCCCAAAAATTCACCTTATTATGTGAGAGATTCCCAGAGTTTAAATTTGTTTTGTGAGTGAGTTTGAAAATGTGACATTGTTATCGAAGTGATTTCCACAGTGTCAACCTTTCTACTTTGTGAGTATCAGGGTGTAACATTGGTTTGGAGTGTGTGCGACAGTGTGACATTGTTATATGTGAGATTCCCACCGTGTAAATTTGTTATGTGGGTGAGTTTCACAGTGTTACCTTGTATTTCGCTAAATTCGAGATTGAAAATGTCATGTTAGTGAATTCCTCAGTGTAACCTTTTTAGGTGTGTGAGTCCCACACTGTAAACTCACCGCTGTACCATTTCACATCTGGCATCTGGCACGAATTTCATTCCACATCCGGCATCCGTCCAGAAGATCATTCTACATCCGGCATCTCGCCGCTGTACCATTAAACGTCCGGCATCTGGTACAAAGTCCATTCCACATCCGGATTCTCACAGAAGGACCATTCCACCTCCGGCATCTGGCAGGTTGAATATTCCACATCTGGCGTCTCGCAGGTGGACAATTATATCTCCGACAACTTGCAGGTGGACAATTCCACATCTTGCATCTGGTACGAATTATATTGTACATCCACATTCTCACATGAGGACCATCTGGCAGATGTACCATTCCAAATCCGGAATGTGTCAGAGGAACATTCCACATCCAGCATCTTCCAGATGGACAATTCCACATCTGGCATCTGTTTGCAGAGCAGTCCATGTCCAGCAAATGGCAGGAAGATGATACCAGATTCAGCATCTTACAGGCAGACCATTCCACATCTAGCATCTGGCAGGTAGTTAATTCTAAATCCGGCATCTCACTGGGAGACCAGTCCAAATCTGGTACCTGGCAGGCCAACCACTCCACATTCAGTATCTGGCAGGAGTACCATTCCACATCTGGCATTTGGCAGCAAACAAATCCACATCCGGAGATTGACAGTATAAATTTGTTAAGTGAGTGAGTTCCACAGTGTAACCGTGTTATGTGAGTCAGTTCCACAGTGTAAACTTGTCATATGAGAGAGTTGCACAGTATAATTTTGTTGACTTAGCGTAACCCATATTCCAAACTATATGTTAGTGTGTCCCACAGTGTAAACTTGTTGTGTGAGTAATTAAGACTGTGTGACTTTATTATGTGAGTGATTCCCACCATGTAAACTTGTAATGTGTCTGAGTTTCACTGTGTAACCTTGTAATTTTGCTAAATTTGATATTGTTTGTTTGTGAGTTCCTCAGTGCAACTTTTTTAGGTGAGTGAGTTCCACAGTGTAACCGTGTTATGTAATTTACACAGTGTGACATTGTTATGTGAGTGAGTCCCACGGTTTGACCTTGTTATATGAGAGAGTTTGAAAGTGTGACGTTGTTATGGAAGTGAATTCCACAGTGTCAACCTGTCTAGTTAGTGAGCCTCAGAGTGTAACATTGGTAGAGAGTGAGTTTGAGTGTGTGACATTGTTAAGTGTGAGATTCCCACAGTGTAAACTTGTTATGTGGGTGTGTTTCACAGTGTTACCTTTTAATTTCGCTAAATTCGATATTGAAAATGTGATGTTAGTGAGTTCTTCAGTGAAACCTATTTAGGTGAGTGAGTTACACAGTATAACCTTGTTTTGTGAGTGAGTTCCACAGTGTAACAGTGTCATGTGAATCAGTTCTACAGTGTAAACGTCATGTGAGAGAGTTGCACAGTATACTTTTGTTTACTTAGTGAAACCCATATTCTAAGCTATATGTTAGTGTGTCCCACAGTGTAAACTTGTTGTGTGAGTAATTTACACAGTGTGACCTTGTTATGTCAGTGTGTCCCCCCATTTGACCTTGTAATATGAGAGAGTTTTAAAGTGAGACGTTGTTATGGAAGTGAATTCCACAGTGTCAACCTTTCTACTTAGTGAGTATCAGAGTGTAACATTGGTATAGAGTGAGTTTGACAATGTGATAAGCTTGTTCTGTAGTAAGTGAGTTTCACAATGTTACCTTTTAATTTCGCTAAATTTGATATTGAAAATGTGTTGTTAGTGAGTTCCTCAGTGTAACCTTTTTAGGTGAGTGTGTCCCACAGTGTAAACTTGTTGTGTGAGTAATTTACACAGTGTAACCTTGTTATGTGAGTGATTTCCACCATGTAAAATTGTTATGTGTCGTAGTTTCACAGTGTTTTCTTGTAATTTTGCTAAATTCGATATTGAAAATGTTATGTTAGTGAGTTCCTCAGTGCAACTTTTTTAGGTGAGTGAGTTCCATAGTGTGACCTTGTTCGGTGAGTGTGTACCACAATTTGATCTTGTAATGTGAGTGAATTTGACATTGTGACATTGTAATGTGTGTGATTCCCACCGTGTAAACTTGTTATGTGGGTGAGTTTCACTGTGTAACCTTGTAATTCCACTATATTCGAGATTGAAAATGTGATGTTAGTGAGTTCCTCAGTGCAACCTTTTTTGGTGAGTGAGTTCCACAGTGTAAATGTGTTACGTGAGTCAGCTCCACAGTGTAACTGTGTTATGTGAGTTAGTTCCACAGTGTAACATTGTCATGTGAGAGAGTTGCACAGTATAATTTTGTTCACTTAGTGAATCCCATATTGTAAACTTCATGTTAGTGACTCCCACAGTGTAAACTTGTTTTGTGAATAATTTACACAGTGTGACCTTGTAATTTCACTAAATTCTATATTGAAAATGTTATGTTAGTGATTCCCACAGTGTAAATTTTTTATGTGAGAGAGTTCCACAGTGTAAGCTTGTTATCTGGGTCAGTTTCACGGTGTAACATTGTTATTTGAGGGATTCCCATAGTGTTCTCATGTTCTGTGAGTGAGTCGCACAGTTTGACCTGTTATGTCAGTGAGTTCGACATTGAAAATGTAAAGTGAGTGATTTTCACAGTGTGACCTGGTGATAGGAATGATTTTCACAGTGCGGACTGGTTCTGTGAGTGAGTTCCACATTCAAACCATGTTATGTCAGTGAGTCCCACAGTGAAACCTTGTGAACTAATTGAGTACCAGTGTGAGCTTGTTATGTTAGTCACTTCAACACTGTGACCTTGGTGTTCTAGTGAGTTCCAAAGGGTAAATTTATTATGTGAGATATTCCCACAGTTTATTTCACCTTCTTATTGAGGAGGTGAATGAGTTCCACAGAATGAACTTTTTATGTCAGTGTATTCGACATTTGAAAATGTCATGTGAGATAGTTCAATGGTGTAAATTTGTTATGTGTGAGAGTTGCACAGTATAATTTGGTTTACTTAGAGAATCCCACATTGTAAATGTTACGTGAGTGAGTCCCACAATTTGACATTGTTATGTGAATCAGTTCCACAGTGTGACATTGCTGAGGTCATGAGTTCCACATTGTAAACTTATTATGTGAGAGATTTCCACAGTTTAACTTTCTTATTGAGGGGGATTCCACAATGTGAATGAGTTCCACAGAATGAACATGTGATGTGATTTTTACCTGCCGTCTAACCTTGTTATGTGATTGAGTCCCACATTCTGACCTTGTTATATCACTGGTGTTCGACATTGAAAATGTTTTGTTAGTGAGTTCCACAGTGTAACCTTGTTACGTGAGTGAGTTCCACTGTATAATCATGTTTTCTTTGTAAATCCCATATTATACATTTTATGTTCCTGAGTCCCACAGTGTAACCGTGTTATGTGAGTGATGGGAGTGAATTCCACACTGTCAACCTCTAGTTAGTGAATCTCAGAGTGTAAAATTGGTATGTTAGTGAGTTTGACAGTGTGACGTTGTTATGTGTGAGATTCCCACCATGTAAACATTTTGTTAGTCAGTTCCACAGTGTGACCTTGTTATTTGAGGTATTCCCATAGTGTTATCATGTTATGTGAGCGAGTTCTACTGTGTAAACATTAAAGTGAGTTAGTCAAACAGGGTGAACTTGTTCTGTGAGTGAGTCCCACAGTTTCACCTTGTTATGTCAGTGAGTTCGAGATTGAAAATGTGAAGTGAGTGGTTTTTACAGTGTGACCTTTTGATATGAACAATTTTCACAATGTGGATGGTTATGTGTGTGAATTCCACATTCCAGCCATGTTATGTTAATGAGTTGCACTGTGTAACCTTGTTAAGTAAAGTGTACCAAAGTGTGAGATTGTTATGTTGGTGACTTTCACAGTGTGACCTTGCTATTTGAGTTAGTTCCACAGTGTGATATTGATGTGCTAGTGAGTTCCACATTGCAAACCTATTACATGAGAGATTCCCACAGTTTAATTTTCTTATTGAGGGGGATTACACAACTTAACTTTGTTATTTGAATGAGTTCCACAGAAGGAACGTGATGTAATTTTTACCCACCGTCCTACCTTGTTATGTGAGTGAGTCCCACATTCTGACCTTGTTATATCACTGGGCTCGACATTGAAAATGTTTTGTTAGTGAGTTCCACAGTGTAACCTTGTTACGTGAGTGAGTTCCATTGTATAATCATGTTTTCTTTGTAAATCCCATATTATACATTTTATGTTCCTGAGTCCCACAGTGTAACCGTGTTATGTGAGTGATGGGAGTGAATTCCACACTGTCAACCTCTAGTTAGTGAATCTCAGAGTGTAAAATTGGTATGTTAGTGAGTTTGACAGTGTGACGTTGTTATTTGTGAGATTCCCACCATGTAAACATTTTGTTAGTCAGTTCCACAGTGTGACCTTGTTATTTGAGGTATTCCCATAGTGTTATCATGTTATGTGAGCGAGTTCTACTGTGTAAACATTAAAGTGAGTTAGTCAAACAGAGTGAACTTGTTCTGTGAGTGAGTCCCACAGTTTCACCTTGTTATGTCAGTGAGTTCGAGATTGAAAATGTAAAGTAAGTGGTTTTTACAGTGTGACCTTTTGATATGAACAATTTTCACAATGTGGATGGTTATGTGTGTGAATTCCACATTCCAGCCATGTTATGTTAATGAGTTGCAGTGTGTAACCTTGTTAAGTAAAGTGTACCAAAGTGTGAGATTGTTATGTTGGTGACTTTCACAGTGTGACCTTGCTATTTGAGTTAGTTCCACAGTGTGATATTGATGTGCTAGTGAGTTCCACATTGCAAACCTATTACATGAGAGATTCCCACAGTTTAATTTTCTTATTGAGGGGGATTACACAACTTAACTTTGTTATTTGAATGAGTTCCACAGAAGGAACGTGATGTAATTTTTACCCACCGTCCTACCTTGTTATGTGAGTGAGTCCCACATTCTGACCTTGTTATATCACTGGGTTCGACATTGAAAATGTTTTGTTAGTGAGTTCCACAGTGTAACCTTGTTACGTGAGTGAGTTCCACTGTATAATCATGTTTTCTTTGTAAATCCCATATTGTACATTTTATGTTCCTGAGTCCCACAGCGTAAGCTTGTTATGTGAGTAATTTTATCAGTGTGACCTGGAGATGTGATATTGTACTTTGAATTCAGCTTCACATTTAGTAATAAAGTTTTGTATAAACTAAAGTGCTCTCAGTGTGTGTGTCTGTTTTCTTTCAGAAGCTCAAACATTGTGACCAATCTAAAACGAACAAAGTGAGAGGTACTACTTTACCCATTGCCGAGAGCACTTCAGGATGCCGGATGTGGAATAGTCCATATGCAAGATGCTGGACGTGGAATGGTCCGCCTGCCATATACCGGATGTGGAATGGACCACCTGCCAGATGCTGGATGTGAAATGGTCAACCTGCCAGATGCTGGATGTGGAATGGTCAACCTGCCAGATGCTGGATGTGGAATGGTCCGCCTGCCAGATGCCAGATGTAGAATGGTCTTATGGCCAGATGCCAGGTTTGGAAAGTTCCGCCTGCCAGATGCCTTAAATGGAATAGTCCTCCTGCCAAATGCTAGATGTGGAATGGTCTTCCTTAAAGATGTCAGATGTCAAACAGTCCAACTGGCAGTTGCCGGATGTGGAATGGTCCACCTGCCAGATGCCGGAAGTGGAATGGTCCACTTGCCAGATGCTAGATGTGGAATGATCTTCTGGTCAGATGCCAGATTTGGAAAGGACCTCCTGCCAGATGGCATGTGGAATAGTCCTCCTGCCAGATGCCACATGCGGAATGTTCCGCATGCCTGTTGCTGGATGTGGAATGGTCCACCAGACAGATGCCGGAGGTGGAATGGTCCTCCTGCCACATGCCAGATGTTGAATGGTCCGCCTACCAGATGCCAGATGTAGAATGGACCGCCTGAGAGATGCCAGATGTGTAATGGTCTGGTCCGCCTCCCAGTTGCTAGATGTGGAATGATGGACCTGACTGATGAAAGATATGGAATGGTCCGCCTGGCTGATGCTGGAGTGGAATAGACCACGTTGCCAGATGAGGAATAGTTTGCTGGAGTGGAATAGACCACAGTTGCCGGATGAGGAATGGTTTGCTGTCAGATGCCAGATGTGGAATGGTGTTTTTCCTAGATGCAGGATGTGGAGTGGTCGTCTGGCCAGATGCCAGATGTGGCATTGTCCACCCACTTGAGGTCAGATATTGACTAGTCTACCTGACAGATGCCAGATGTGCAATGGTCTACCTGAGAGATGCCGGATTTGGAATGGACCACTTGTCAGATGCCGGATGCAGAATGGTCTGCATGTCAGATGTCAAATGTCATATCAGCTTCCTGCCATTTGCTGGATATGGAAACGTCCACTTGCCAGTTGCCAGATGTGTAATGGTTCACCGGCCATATGCCAAATGTAGAATTATCTTCTGGACAGATGCTGGATGTGGAATGGAATTCATGCCAGATGCCAGATGTGGAATGGTCTGCGTGGCTGATGCTGGTGTGGAATAGTCCACCTGCCAGATGCTGGAGGTTGAATGGTCATCCTGACAAATTGCAAATGTGGAATGGTCCGCCTAGAAGGTGCCAGATATGGTTAGGGTTAGGGTTAGGGTTAGGGTTAGGGTTAGGGTTAGGGTTAGGGTTGAATAGTCCTCCTGCCATATGTGGAATGGTTCACTTGACAGATGCCAGATGTGAAATGGTCCACCTGCCAGATGCTGGATGGTGAATGGTCGACAGATACCAGATATGGAATGATCCATCTGAAAAATGCCTGTCAAATGGTATGCCTGCCAGATGCTGAATGTATAATGGTACTCCTGCCAGATGCTGGATGTGGAATGAGCCACCTGGCTGATGCTGTAGTGGAATAGTCCATCTGCCAGATGCCTGAGGTTGAATGGTCATCCTGTCAGATGCCAGATGTGGAATTGTCTGCCTACCAGATTTCAGATGTGAAGTTGTCCACTTGCCAGATATCAGAGGTGGAATTGTCCTCCTGCCAGATGACAGATGTGGAATGTCCTGCCTGGCTGATGTTAATGTGGAATAGTCCACCTGCCAGATGCAGAGGTGGAATGGTCATCCTGACAAATTGCAGACGGAATGGTCCACCTACCAGATGCCAGATATGGTATGGTCCTACTGCCAGATGTGAAATTGTCCAATTAACAGATGCCAGATGTGAAATGGTCCACCTGCCAAACACTGGATGTTGAATGGTCGACAGATGCCAGATATGGAATTGTCTGCCTGAAAAATGCCTGATGTGAAATTGTCTGCCTGCCAGATGCCGATTGTAGAATGGTACTCCTGTAGAATGCCAGATGTGGAATGGTCCAGCTTTCAATTGCCAGATGTGGATTGGTTTGCTGCCAAATGCCAGATGTGGAATGGTATTCTTGCCAGATGCTGAATGTGGAGCGGTTGGCCTGCCAGATGCCAGATTTGGACTGGTCTGCCAACGAGATGCCGGATTTAGAATTGACTACCTGCCAGATGCCGGATGTGGAATGGTCTGCCTGTCAGATGCTGGATGTGGAATGTTCCTCTGCCAGATTCCGGATGTGGAATGGTACACCTGCCAAATGTTGGAGGTGGAATGGTCCTCATGTGAGAATCCGGATGTGGAATGGACTTCGTGCCAGTTTCTGGATGTGGAATGGACTGCTAGCAACTTACAGAATGTGGAATGGTCCTTTGCCAGATGCCGGATGTGGAATGTTCTACCTGTCAGATTCATGATGTGGAATGGCCTTCCTGGAAAATGTCCGATATGGAATGGTCCATCTGACATATGCTGGATGAGGAATAGTCTGCCTGCCAGAAGCAAGAAGGAGAATGGTCTTCCTGCCAGTTGCTGGATCTGGAATGGTTCTTCTTCAATATGTCGGATTTCCAATGGTCCACCTGCCAGATGCCGGATGTAGAATGGTCTTCCTGCCAGATGCAGTGACTCCAATTTGACAGTTAGGAGATGGTTTAACAGTGATGTACTGTAAACTGAAGCAGATATTATGATACCAGGTACACAGTGTTGAGAGGGTTTAACAGTGATGTACAATAAACTGTGCCAAATACAGTAACACGGGTCTCATAGTGGGGAGAAAGATTAACGGTGATGTTAGACAGATCCTGTGAGAAAGGTTTCACAGTGTTGAGAAGTTTAAATAGTGACGTACGATAAACTTTGGTGGATATGGTGACCGAGTTTAAAGTGGAGAGATGGTTTAATGGTGATATATGGTAGACTCAGGCATATTTTGTGACACTGTGTTCACAGTAGTGAAATGGTTAAAAAGTGATGTACGATAAACTGTGTCAGATACTGTAACACCATGTTCACAGTAAGAAGGTTTAATGGTGATGTACGGCAGACTGAGGCAGAGACCGTTACACTGGGTTCACATTGGGGAGAAAGTTTACAGTTTTGTACAATAAACTGTGGCAGAAACTCTGACAAGAGGTTTCCAGTTGGCATAAGGTTTAACGGTGCTGTAAGATAAACTGTGACAGATACTGAGACACCAAGTTCACAGACGTGAGAATGTTCAATGGTGGTATATGGTTGACTGAGGCAGGTACTCAGACACTGGGCTCACAGTAGTGAGAAGGTTTAACGGTGATGCATGGCAGACATAGGCAAATAATGTTACACCGGGTTCACCGGGCAGAAGGTTTAACGGTGATATACGGAAGAATGAGGAAGATACTGTGAGACAGGGTTCACAGCAGCAGTGAGAAGGTTTAACAGTGATGTCCAATATAATGTAGCAAATACTGTGACACTGGATTCACATTTGAGAGATAAAACAATGGTGATGTATGGCAGACTGAGGCAGATACTGTGACACCAGTTACACAGTGGGGAGAATGTTTAATGAGGATGTATGGTACACTTTGACAGATACTGTTCACACCAGGTACACAGTAGTGAGTAGGTTTAACAGTGATATATGATACATTGAGATAGACAACAGACTCGCCAAGGCAAATAGCGCCTTTGGAAGACTACAAGTCTGGAAAAACAACCAACTGAAAAACCTCACAAAGATAAGCGTATACAGAGCCGTTGTCATACCCACACTCCTGTTCGGCTCCGAATCATGGGTCCTCTACCGGCACCACCTACGGCTCCTAGAACGCTTCCACCAGCGTTGTCTCCGCTCCATCCTCAACATCCATTGGAGCGCTTACACCCCTAACGTCGAAGTACTCGAGATGGCAGAGGTCGACAGCATCGAGTCCACGCTGCTGAAGATCCAGCTGCGCTGGATGGGTCACGTCTCCAGAATGGAGGACCATCGCCTTCCCAAGATCGTGTTATATGGCGAGCTCTCCACTGGCCACCGTGACAGAGGTGCACCAAAGAAAAGGTACAAGGACTGCCTAAAGAAATCTCTTTGTGCCTGCCACATTGACCACCGCCAGTGGGCTGATAACGCCTCAAACCGTGCATCTTGGCGCCTCACAGTTTGGCGGGAAGCAACCTCCTTTGAAGAAGACCGCAGAGCCCACCTCACTGACAAAAGGCAAAGGAGGAAAAACCCAACACCCAACCCCAACCAACCAATTTTCCCTTGCAACCGCTGCAATCGTGTCTGCCTGTCCCGCATCGGACTTGTCAGCCACAAACGAGCCTGCAGCTGACGTGGACTTTTTACCCCCTCCATAAATCTTCGTCCGCGAAGCCAAGCCAAAGATGATACATTATGGCAGATGCAGAGACACCAGGTTCACAGTGAGGAGAAGGTTTTATGATGTTTGTTAGAGTGAGACAGATACTGTGACATTGAGTTCACAGTGGTGGAAGATTTAACAGTACGATAAACAGTCCCAGGTTCTGTGACACCTGATAACCATTTGTTAGTGGATTTAACAGTGTAGTATTATGTGTAGCAGATATTTTGACAGAAGGTTCAAAGGGGAAAGAGGTTTAATGGCGATGTACGATAATCTGTGGCAGATAGAGAGACAATGGGTTTACAGTGGGGAGAAGGATGAACAGTGATGTATGATAAATTGTGGCAATACTGTGACATGATGTTCACAATATTATGAAGTTTTAATGGTGATGTATAATAAACTCTGGCATATACTATGACCCCAGTTTCACAGTGGGGAGAAGGTTCAACATTGATGTACAATAAACTACGTCAGATACTGTGACACCGGGTTCACAGTAATGAGAATGTTTAACAGTGATACTCGATAAACAGTTCCAGATATTATGACACCGGGTTCACTGTGGAGAGATGGTTTAATGGTGATGTACGGCAGACTGAGACAGATACTATAAACTCCATGAGATACTGTGACACCGGATTCACTGTGGGGAGTGGTTTAATAGTGATGAACAGAAGACAGAGGCAGATACTGTGAAACCGGATTCACAATGGGGAGAAGGTCAATCACTGCTGGACGATAAACTGTGCAAGATACTTTGATCTTAGGTTCACAGTGCGAGAAGCTGTCACAGTAATGAACGATGAACTGTGTCAAATACTGTGACCCCAGGTTCACAGTGGGGAGAAAGTTTAATGGTGATGTACGGTAAATTGAGATGGATACTGTGACACTAGTTGAATAGAGGGAATGAGTTTAAACAGTGATGAACGATAAACTGTGTCAAATATTGTGACACTGGGTTCACATCCGTCATACGGTTGAACAGTAATGTACGATAAACTGTGT
This sequence comes from Narcine bancroftii, assembly GCF_036971445.1. Taxonomy (NCBI): domain Eukaryota; kingdom Metazoa; phylum Chordata; class Chondrichthyes; order Torpediniformes; family Narcinidae; genus Narcine; species Narcine bancroftii. The sequence continues at coordinate 2,508,778 of NW_027211889.1, read as the reverse complement.
TTGATACTGTGACACCAAGTTCACAATGGGGTGAATGTTAATGGGAATGTACGGTAGATGGAGGCCGATACTGTGACACAGATTTCAGAGTATGGAGTAGATATAACAGTGATGTACAATAAACAGCGGGAGATACCGCGTTCACAGTGGGGGAGAAGGTTAACGGGGATGGATGGTACATTAAGGGAGATACTGTGGCACCAGGTTCACAGTGGGGAGAAGGTTTAACGTGATGTACGGTAGACTGAGGTAGAGACTATGACACAAGGCTCATTGTATTGTTAATTTCTCTTCATTACAACATCTAATTTATATGCTCCATTTTTCTTGTGGCAACTTCCAAACTTTCCATAAAGTTAAATTCTAATCAGATTTAGTTCATTTAAATAGGTCACCATTAAAAGCCCAAATCATTTGGTCTCTAAAGTACGCCTCACAAAATTAAATTCTTTACTTGGGTTTGGTTGCAACAGCTCTTCAGTTTGCTTCATTATTTTTTCAGTCCCTCGTTTTGTGTTTTCTTTTTTGCCTGTGCAGCTTCACCAAATGGGCATCCAACTCTCTCTTCTCAGCTTGACCCAACGTCTCCTCTGTAAAATTAAGCAAACCAAGGAGACCAAAGTTAAAATTTTCATATTTGCATTTTCAAAAACAAAAATGGTGCTGTGACTTGCAGTTTCACATCTTAATCCCACTTGCTAAACTTGCAAGCAACTGCACCTCATCCTACAGCTGGAAAATTGCAAGAGAACTGCTGGGTTAAAGCAAAGATTCCTCCCAGTCACCTCATTAAAGGCCTCCAAGTTAACAACAGATAGCAACCTGAAAGATAAATACAAAGATCTGTATCAGGAATATTAACGGGCTTTTAAAAAAAAATCATTTCCACTATTGAAAGAAAACTCAGGCTTTTGTTGAACAATTCCTGTTGTATTCCTCAAAATGGTTTGAATCTTGATTTCAAGCAGAGTCATTTGGTGAGATTGTTGGTCCAGAACAAACCCTGCCCACACACTCCCTTAAATACCTCCAAAGTCCTGGCTCAGCTCTGCTCCATGCTAAAGCTATCAGAGCTTTTCTGAAGAGATATCAGAATTCAGATGCAGATACGACGAGTCAGAAACACCCTAATACTTCCCTGAACAACACACCTCTCTCTGAAAACCAGCAAGAACCTTCCTGAACTGTAATGTTTTTTTTACCTTTCGAGCACCAAAGCCTGGTGAATTTTACATATGTTAAATTCTGTGCACAGTATAAGAATGGCCTGCAACCAGTGAACTTTGAGGAATGAGAAGTGAGATTGGACTGTGAACCAAAGAACTTTTCTGAACTTACACACACATTACACACACGTGCACTTAGAATTAGAAGGGGGGTAAGTTAAGTAAAGTAATTTAAAGTAGTAAAACAGTCATAAGTTGAAGTGTAATTCCATATTCATATTTAAAGATAATTAAAATCAATGGCGAATCTGTCTGCCTCACAGCAGGAAAAAGGCAATTTTGTGTGATAAGACACTTTTTAATTATATGACAGTAAATAGAGAGAGAGGTTCAAGTTTCAAACTATTACAAACTCCAGTCACCAGAGCTACCTGGATTATACCTCTTCCCACTTTATTTTTTTGCAAGGACACCACATTGTATATTGATATGTTTTTGAAAGAGATTATTGTAGGAGTCGTGGAGGCCACAAACAAACACAAACACTTCACAAAACAGCTCTTATTTAAAATGCAAGAGCTTTGCTGATAGAGAGTCATTCAGGTGCCAAGAGCCTTTGCAAAGACAAAACAAGGAGACTGCTTTGCTGAAGAATTTCAAAAGCAGGTGTAAATGGATTATTGATTTTAAATCAACTGATGAATGGACTCAGAAGTTTGGGTCCAGTGCAGTAATCTGGCTGGTTGCAGTTTGCTGTTCTAAGAAGGTCATGTGCTTTTGCAAGCATAGAGGAGAGACCAAATATGCTTTTTCTAATAGAGAGATGGCAAGCTGAAGACGGTTTGTGAGTTCTCAGTTCAGCCTGTTGAAAAACTTTTAATCCAAACTATAGGAAATGGCTGGCCTGAGTGTTTCACCTGCAATAAGGAAAACAAAAGGAACTCTATGGTGACCTGCAGAAGAGGTGATCATTTGGAAAACCGTGACGGGTTTCATTGACAAGACCCCAAAGTGGCTGATCAGAGGGAATCAGTTTTTGTGTGTCCAATGAGCAAGAAATCCCTCTCTGAAACCAACAAGAGCCTTCCTGGAGGGGTAACCATTCACTTTTAAGCACCAGAGCTTGGTGCAAATTCATAAATGTTGAATTCTTTGCACAGTATAAGAATTGATAGACACCAGTGAACATGGAGTTGTGTCAAAGAACTTTATGCACATTAAATACACCTACACTGAGAATTAGAACGGGGCAATGTAAGGCTGTTAAGTTAATAGTGATAAGTTAAAGTTTGATCCTGTTTTTTTGTTTAAAGAAAATTAAAAATGACGTTTGTTTAAGTATCTTTTGTCTTGGTGATTTTCTATTGCTGCGAGGTTTTGGGTCCTCTGGGCTTGTAAAAGTCCCAAGGAGGTTTTCTACTCCAGAACACCCAAAATGTCTTATTTCTTCAATAAATGCAGATTCCCCCATAAAGCCTGCACCCATATCTCCAATTTTCTTTCTGCCCTTACCCCACCTCCTCTCCGGCAGAACAAGGACAGAATCCTCAGATTTCTCGCTTACCACCCATCAGCTGCCACATCTGACACATTATCCTTGAACACTTCCAACTTCAGCACCATTCTCTAACCTGCTACATCTAACCCACTCCACTCAGATCCTCTTTTCACAGGGGCACGTCTTTCTGTGACTCCCTCAAGAGCACTTCCCTCTCCCTTGACAGCACTTCCCTCTCCACCCACCACCACCTGACGCACTCCCCTTTGGAATTGCAGAAATTTCCAAACTTGTCCCTCCATTTCCTGCCACCTCCATCCAAGGCCACAATCAGACCTTCCAGGTGAGGCACTGTTTCACATGCACCCCATCCAACCTAATCTACTACATTTGGTCGACTCAGTTGACCTCGATATCACCAAGACCAAATACAGACTGGGTAGCCATTTTGCTAAACACCTGTGCTCTGTGGATCTAACCTTGAGCTTCCTGTGGCCTACCATATCATTTCTCAAACCCTTCCAGCAACATGACTGTTGGCCCCATCCTTTGCCAGGCTGAGGGCACACAAACTTAAAGAAAACATATTATATTCCTCCTGGGCAGCCTTAAACTCTATAGCATGAATACGAATGTTTCTAATTTTAACCAATCACTCACCTCTGTCTGATTTCAGTTTCCATCTCTTGATCTACTGCCCATTTGAATAAAATTACTCCTTTAAGGTAGAAGAGTTGACAGTGGTGTTTTCCCCATGTCGCTTGCCATTGAACAACTGGCAAAATTAAGTTGCGCTTGTTGCAAAATGAATGGTGTTATTGTTCAAAATCTCCCTGAGATTGAAAGTATTCTTGGACTGAATAGACATCTGGGCCAAATGGCTATTTAAGGACATTCTGTACCTGATTGTACGCCCTGAAGTACAATGAGTAATTCTCTCCACTAAAGATTGTTACATCTATACAGAACATGTATTAATACACAAAACAATCACACCTCCTTATTGGTCAGGAAGTGCCTAAACCACACAAGGAGACTGAGGAGGTCAAGGCCAACGGCTCTCATCCTGAGATTTTACAGGAGCGCAGTTGAGTCTCCTGTCTGGCTGCATCATTGGATGGTCTAGTAGCTGTAAAGCATCAGACAGGAATGATGCAAAGAGTTGTGAGGATCACTGGGGTCTCCCTTTCTTCTGTAGATGACATTTACTGGAAGTGTTGTTTAAATAGGGCTCAAGGAATTGTAAAAAGACCATTTCCATCCAGTGCACAGCATCTTTAACCACGTCCATCATCAAAATCAGGACTGCCAGGCTGGGGAATAGCTTCTTCCCACAGGCTGTGAGATGGAAGAAAAGTATCCTGTAAGTGGGATAATCATCCCAAATATTTATATATGTAGCGGCTACTTCGATAGGGCTACTAAAGCAACACACCCACACACACACACCAGGTTAGTCAACACAAGACTGCTGTATTCAGACTTTACAGGCTTCTTTGATTTAGTGTGTCCTGGGCTCCATGGGACATCATTATGAGTTTGCTTCTGAACCACAGGACCGCAGATTTAAATGAAGCCGTGTGAGTGTCCCGTGCCATCCGGCAGGAGAATCCACAGATCAACGTGCCGTTCCTCGCCACGAAGCACCACGCGTGGACAGTCAACTAAATGGATGAGTTCCCAACTGTCTGTCTTATATTTTCACTCGCGTGCCAAAGAACCTTACCCGCTCGGCCCACTACACAGCTGCTAAACCACCCAGTTCCCCCCCAGAACCTTCACAGAAACTAAAACATCAGCTGCATGCACCTGAGGTGGACCCCCTCGCCGTCTGGGCTGGGGGCACTGAAATAGGTGAAGCGGGCTTCACATGGGCAGGCTTGAGTCTACACTAAACAGCTGTGAATGTCCCCTTATGTCCAAAGTATACACAAGCCCATCCTTCTTCACCACATGGAAAGGGCCCTCATACGTTAATTGTAATGGCGCTCCTGGGACCTGTCCGCGCACAAAAACAAAATCAGCGTCCAGGAATGGTGGGGCACATTCTGTTTAGGTGATCCATGCCAGTGGGTAGGAAAAAGTTTGCTGATCATGACTCCATGTCAAAGCTGTGAAGGAAATTCAGGTCAGAGTTGGTTGTGAAATGAATGTCCCATGAAACTGTAAGAACTGTACCATCAACCATCTCTGTGGACAATGCGGACATATCTTCCTTTGAAGAGATGTGCACTCCGAATAGAATCCATGGCAACTCATCGACCTAATTGGGACTGGTGAGTCAGGCCTTAAGTGCGGACTTCAGTTGCCAGTAGAAACGTGCTCAATGATCTGAAGTAATGTGTGTCGGAAAACCAAATCTAGCCATCCGATCGACAGTGAATGCTCTTGCCCTTGACTCAGTGTCACTGGATGGCAACGGGACAGCCTCTGACCAGCGTGTGAAACGTTCTATGACTGTTAGAATGTATTTCAAAATTTGAGATAATGGCAATGATCCAAGCAGGTCCACATGCACGTGTTCCAACCGCCTGTGTACCACCGGGAAATGTTGAAGAGGTGCCTTATTGTGCCGCTGAATTTTGGCAGTCTGGCAGGAGGTACCTGTGCAGACCCATTATGCAACACCCTTTTTTAGTCCATGCCATACATATTTATTTGACATGAGCTTGACAGATGTTCTGATGGACGGATGAGACAAGGTGTGTATCTGGTCAAAAATGTGTTGCCTCCAAGATGCCGGAATCACTGGTCTAATGTAGCCCAAAGACATGTCACAAAGTAAGGTTGGCTGCCCAGTTGTGATGCCACCTGCAGTATGTCCAAGTTAGTCATGGTCGTACTATATGGCTGACCATCGGGGTCCATTGCCTGGACACTGGCTAATTCAGGAATATCAGTCTCATCCTGAATATGATATACAGTCGGTCTGGACAGAATATTCATGACGCCATTGTTTTTACCAGATGTTTTCCAAGTAGATTTAAGGGAATTCTAAATCTCTGCCCTAAGTGCCAATAAGCTGCTGGCAGGTTTGAATAGCATTCTTCAACCCAAGTGGCATCCTAAGAAATTCAAAAAGCCCAGAAGGGGTAATAATTGCCATTTAAGGAATGTAATACTTATGGGCTGGGATAAATGGGGAACAGTGGGGAACAGATGGGGCAAAGTGGGGAACATTGTGAAGAATGGGCAACAGGGTGGAACAGATGTGGTACACCTGTTCCCCACTATTCCCCAGCTGTTCCCCACCAGTTCCCCACTATTCACCACCGTTCCCCATGATTCCCCACTCTTCCCCTCATTTCCCAATCTGTTCCCCACTGTTCCTCCCATTTGTCTCTGTTCCCCACTGTTCTCCATTGTTCCTCAGCGATCCCCACTTTTCCTCATCTCTTCCTTTCATTCCTCAATTTTCACCTCTGTTGCCCACTATACACCACTTTTCCCCTCTGTTCCCCACTGTTCCCTCACTGTTCCCCACCGTTCCTAAAAGAAGTCTGTAAAGTCTGAATAAAGCAGTCTTGTGTTGACTAACTTGGTGTGTGTGTGTTTGTGTGTGTATTACTTTAGTAGCTCTACCGAAGTCGCCGCTACGATTGGGGACCCCAAATGCAAGATTCAGGGAAGCTTGAATCTCCAGTTACCATGGACACAAGGACGGCAGCAGCTGTTGCCATCACGGCTGCAGTTAATGTGGTGGAACTTCATTTGCCTCCTTTCTGGACACATCAACCTCGGGTATGGCTTAATCAGGCTGAAACCCAGATTTGTCTTGTGGCATAATGGCAGAGGACATGAAATTCTGCCATGTAATAGGTGCATCGGACACTGCTGCAGCGTCTCAAGTAATAGAATATGTTGCCAATCCCCTGGCAGAAAACCAGTAAACCAGGTTCCGCCAATTTTTCCTGGACTCGCTGGAATTGACTAGACATGAGCACGACTTTTAAATATGGAGGACCTAAGTAACAGGAATCTATCCGATTTAATGAATGAGATGCTCGCATTAGCAGATGGTTATTCTCATTGTTTACTTTTTGAGACTCTATTCCTGTCCAAACTCCCATGTCGTGTCGCAATACCAATCATTAACATGGATTTCCACCATCCCCATGACGTAGCGCAGGAGACTGACAGGCTGGATCACACTCCAACGCTAGAGTCTGCTCACGTACAGACTGTTTTCACAGCAGATCCATATCCTGTGTCCTATGAGCCAACTATATCTTCAGTTCAGTCAAAGAAGGATGAACGTGTTGACAGGCGGTGAGAATGGTGTTTTTACCATGGCTGTTGGTGGAAAAAATGCCCATAAATGTGTCCTGACATGTACATATTACAGAAAAAATGCAGGAAACGATAAGGCTGGCTACCATTTATGGCCATGCCAGCTGGCACAAGCACGTCCCATTGTATCTTCCAAGACTGCGCTGGTAAGCACAGGTTCATTGTAGACACGAGTGCTGAAGTCCGTTTGCTCCCACCAACCTATTTTGAAATAAAACCCACATAAACAACACCACCTGACTCTTCAAACACAAATGGGATGAAAATTCTCTGCTTTGGCACAGGATAGGCCACGATTGGGATAGGAGGTGTGACCTTCCATTGGAATTGCCTATTGGCTTCCATTGCACAGCCTATTTTGGGTGCAGATTTTTTAAGGTCCCATGACTTGCCAGTAGATGTGAAGTGGAGGAAATTGGTTCCTGCTACCACTTTTCAAACATACCCTCTGGGATGCAGCAAAGGGAGAGTTTCCCACCTCGGGGTGCATACGTTGAACAAATGTGCACATGCTGCTCTGCTCAACGAATTTCCCTGTACTCTCTCACCTAATTTCAATATCTCCTAAACAGCCCAGGGTGTGTCCCATTACATAGACACTTCAGGCCCACCAAATGACGTCAGGGTTCGTCATCTTCCACCTGATAAACTGCGCAGGCAAGGGCAGAGTGAACTGCAATTGAGGAATTAGGTATCATTCAGCGCTCCAACAGTCCTTGGGCATCACTGTTAAACATGGTACCCAAGAAAACAGGTGGATGGAGACCCTGCAGTGATTACCGTAGGATTGGGAACTGTATGGAAAACTGCAGAATAGAGGTGAACCAAAGGGAGCAGGGGGAAGAGATTGGAAAAAGTCGGGAACCGTGGAGATCACTGCAGAACAGAGGGGAACCAAAGGGAGCAGGGGTAACGGATTGGAAAATGTCGGGAACTGTATGGAAAACTGCAGAATAGAGGGGAGCCCAAGGAGCAGGGGGAACAGATTGGAAAAAGTGGGGAACGGTGTGGAAAAATGCAGATGAGTGGAGAAACAACGGGAGCAGGGTGAACGGATTGGAAAAAGTGGGGAACTGTTTGTAACACTGCAGACCAGAGGGGAACCAAAGGAGCACGGGGAAGGGATTGGAAAAATTGGGAAACAATGGAGGACAGTGCAGGACGGAGGGGAACCAAAGGGAGCATGGGAACAGATTGGAAAAAATGTGGAGAACCATGGGGAACACTGTAGAACAGAGAGGACCCAAAGGGAGCAGAGGGAAGAACTCGGAAAAGTGGGGAACCGTGGGGAACACTGCAGAACAGAGGGGAAGCAAGAGAGCAGGGGGAACGGATTGGAAAAAGTGGGGAACTGTGAAGAATATTGCAGACAGAGAGGAACCAAAGCGAGCACGGCGAACAAATTGGAAAATAGTGGAGAAGTGGGGAACACTGCAGAACAGTGGGGAACCAAAGGGAGCAGGGGAAATAGATTGGAAAAAGTGGGGAACAGTGTGGAAAACACAGAAGAGTGAGGAACCAAAGGGAGCAGTGGGAACGGATTGGAAAAAGTGGAGAACCGTGGGAAACACTGCAGAACAGAGGGGAACGAAAGGGAGCAGGACGAACATATCGGAAAAAAGTTGAGAAGTGGGGAACACTGCATAACAGTGGGGAATCAAAGGGAGCAGGGGGATCAGATTGGAAAAAGTGGCGAACAGTGTGGAAAAATGCAGAAGAGTGAGGAAACAAAGGGAGCAGGGGGAACAGATTGGAAAAAGTGGAAACTGTGGGGAAAACTGCAGAACAGAGGGGAGCCCAAGGAGAAGGGGGAACAGATTGGAAAAAGTGGGGAACTGTGTGGAAAATGCAGAAGAGTGGAGAAACAACGGGAGCAGGGAGAACGGATTGGAAAAAGTGGGGAACAGTGTGGAACACTGCAGAACAGAGGGGAATCAAAAGAAGCAGGGGGAACAGATTGGAAAAAGTGGGGAACCGTTTGGAACACTGCACAACAGAGGGGAAACAAACAAGCACGGGGAAGAGATTGGAAAAATTTGGAAACAGTGTGGAAAAATGCAGAAGAGTAAGGAAAATACGGGAGCAGGGGGTATACATTGGAAAAATTGCGGAACCGTGGGGAACACTGCAGAACAGAGGGGAACCAAGGGAGCAGGTGGAACGAATTGGAAAAAGTGGGGAATCGCAAAGGACAATGCAGGACAGAGGGGAAAGAAAGGGCACAGGGGGAACGGATTGGAAAAAGTGGGGAACTGTGGGGAACACTGCAGAACAGAGGGGAACCAACGGGAGCAGGGTGAACGGATTGGAAAAAGTGGGGAACCGTTGGGCACACTGCACAACAGAGGGGAAACAAAGGAGCACGGGGAAGAGATTGGAAAAATTGGGAAACAATGGAGGACAGTGCAGGACGGAGGGGAACCATAGGGAGCAGGGGGAACAGATTGGAAAAAGTGCGGAACCGTGGCGAATACTGCAAAACAGTGGGGAACCAAACGGAGCAGCGGGAACGGATTGGAAAAAGTGGGGAACCGTGGGAAACACTGCAGAACAGAGGGGAACGAAAGGGAGCAGGGCGAACATATCGGAAAAAAGTTGAGAAGTGGGAAACACTGCAGAACAGTGGGGAATCAAAGGGAGCAGGGGGATCAGATTGGAAAAAGTGGCGAACAGTGTGGAAAAATGCAGAAGAGTGAGGAAACAAAGGGAGCAGGGGGAACAGATTGGAAAAAGTGGGGAACTGTGTGGAAAAATGCAGAACAGTGGGGAACCAAAGGGAGCAGGAGGAACAGATTGGAAAAAGTCGGTAACCGTGGAGAACACTGCAGAACAGAGGGAAACCAAAGGGAGCAGGGGGAACGGATTGGAAAAAGTGGGGAACCGTTCGGAACACTGCACAACAGAGGGGAACCAAAGGAGCACGGGGAAGAGATTGGAAAAATTGGGGAACCGTGTGGAAAAATGCAGAACAGTGGGAAACCAAAGGGAGCAGGGAGAACGGATTGGAAAATGTGGGGAACCGTGGAGAACATTGCAGAACAGAGGGAAACCAAAGGGAGCAGGGGGAACGGATTGGAAAAAGTGGGGAACCGTTCGGAACACTGCACAACAGAGGGGAACCAGAGGAGCAGGGGGAACAGATTGGAAAAAGTGGGGAACTGTGTGGAACACTGCAAAACAGTGGGGAACCAAGAGAGCAGGGGGAACGGATTGGAAAAAGTGGGGAACTGTGAAGAATATTGCAGACAGAGAGGAACCAAAGCGAGCACGGCGAACAAATTGGAAAATAGTGGAGAAGTGGGGAACACTGCAGAACAGTGGGGAACCAAAGGGAGCGGGGGAAATAGATTGGAAAAAGTGGGGAACAGTGTGGAAAACACAGAAGAGTGAGGAAACAAAGGGAGCAGGGGGAACAGATTGGAAAAAGTGGGGAACTGTGTGGAAAAATGCAGAACAGTGGGGAACCAAAGGGAGCAGGAGGAACAGATTGGAAAAAGTCGGTAACCGTGGAGAACACTGCAGAACAGAGGGGAACAAAAGGGAGCAGGGGTAACGGATTGGAAAATGTGGGGAACTGTATAGAAAACTGCAGAATAGAGGGGAACCAAAGGGAGCAGGGGGAACAGATTGGAAAAAGTGGAAACTGTGGGGAAAACTGCAGAACAGAGGGGAGCCCAAGGAGAAGGGGGAACAGATTGGAAAAAGTGGGGAACTGTGTGGAAAATGCAGAAGAGTGGAGAAACAACGGGAGCAGGGAGAACGGATTGGAAAAAGTGGGGAACAGTGTGGAACACTGCAGAACAGAGGGGAATCAAAAGAAGCAGGGGGAACAGATTGGAAAAAGTGGGGAACCGTTTGGAACACTGCACAACAGAGGGGAAACAAACAAGCACGGGGAAGAGATTGGAAAAATTGGGAAACAGTGTGGAAAAATGCAGAAGAGTAAGGAAACAACGGGAGCAGGGGGTATACATTGGAAAAATTGCGGAACCGTGGGGAACACTGCAGAACAGAGGGGAACCAAGGGAGTAGGTGGAACGAATTGGAAAAAGTGGGGAATCGCAAAGGACAATGCAGGACAGAGGGGAAAGAAAGGGCACAGGGGGAACGGATTGGAAAAAGTGGGGAACTGTGGGGAACACTGCAGAACAGAGGGGAACCAACGGGAGCAGGGTGAACGGATTGGAAAAAGTGGGGAACCGTTGGGCACACTGCACAACAGAGGGGAAACAAAGGAGCACGGGGAAGAGATTGGAAAAATTGGGAAACAATGGAGGACAGTGCAGGACGGAGGGGAACCATAGGGAGCAGGGGGAACAGATTGGAAAAAGTGCGGAACCGTGGCGAATACTGCAAAACAGTGGGGAACCAAACGGAGCAGCGGGAACGGATTGGAAAAAGTGGGGAACCGTGGGAAACACTGCAGAACAGAGGGGAACGAAAGGGAGCAGGGCGAACATATCGGAAAAAAGTTGAGAAGTGGGAAACACTGCAGAACAGTGGGGAATCAAAGGGAGCAGGGGGATCAGATTGGAAAAAGTGGCGAACAGTGTGGAAAAATGCAGAACAGTGGGGAACCAAAGGGAGCAGGAGGAACAGATTGGAAAAAGTCGGTAACCGTGGAGAACACTGCAGAACAGAGGGAAACCAAAGGGAGCAGGGGGAACGGATTGGAAAAAGTGGGGAACCGTTCGGAACACTGCACAACAGAGGGGAACCAAAGGAGCACGGGGAAGAGATTGGAAAAATTGGGGAACCGTGTGGAAAAATGCAGAACAGTGGGAAACCAAAGGGAGCAGGGAGAACGGATTGGAAAATGTGGGGAACCGTGGAGAGCACTGCAGTACAGAGGGGAACTAAAGGGAGCAGGGGGAACAGATTGGAAAAAGTGTGGAACCGTGGCGAACACTGCAAAACAGTGGGGAACCAAAGGGAGCAGGACGAACATATCGGAAAAAAGTTGAGAAGTGGGGAACACTGCAGAACAGTGGGGAATCAAAGGGAGCAGGGGGATCAGATTGGAAAAAGTGGCGAACAGTGTGGAAAAATCCAGAACAGAGGGGAGCCGAAGAAGAACGGCGAACAGATTGGAAAAAGTGGGGAACGGTGTGGAAAAATTGAGAAGAGTGGAGAAACAATGGGAGCAGGGTGAACGGATTGGAAAAATTGGGGAACAGTGTGGAACACTGCAGAACAGAAGGGAATCAAAGGAAGCAGGGGGAACGGATTAGAAAAAGTGGGGAACCGTTCGGAACACTGCACAACAGAGGGGAACCAAAGGAGCACGGGGAAGAGATTGGAAAAATTGGGAAACCATGGAGGACAGTGCAGGACGGAGGGGAACCAAAGGGAGCAGGGGGAACAGATTGGATAAAGTGGGGAACTGTGGGGAACATTGTAGAACTGAGGGGAACCAAAGAGTGCACGGCGAACAGATTGCAAAAAGTGTGGAACCGTGGGGAACACTGCAGGACAGAGGGGAACCAAAGGAAACAGGAGGTACAGGTTGTAAAAAGTGGGGAACCGTTAGCGAAAACTGCAGAACAGTGGGGAACCAAAGGGAGCAGGGGGAACAGATTGCAAAAGGTGGGGAACAGTGGGGAATATTGCAGAAAAGAGGGGAACCAAATGGAGCATGGGAACAGATTGGAAAAATTGGGGAACCGTGTGGAAAAATGAGGAACAGTGGGAAACCAAAGGGAGCAGGGTGAACGGATTGGAAAAGTGGGGAACTGTGGGGGAAAATGCAGGACAGATGGGAACCAAAGGGAGCAGGGGGAATGGATTGGAATAAGTGGGTAACCGTGGGGAACATTGCAGGACAGAGGGGAACGAAAGGGAGCAGGGGGAATGGTTTGGAAAAAGTGGGTAACAGTGGGGAACACTGCAGAACACTGCAGAACCAAAGGGAGCAGGGGGAACAGCTCGGAAAAGTGGGGAACCTTGGGGAACACTGCAGAATAAAGGAGAACCAAACGGAGCAGGGGGAACAGATTGGAAAAAGTGGGGAATCGTGGGGAGTTCTGCAGAACAGTGGGGAACCAAAAGGAGCAGGGGGAATGGATTGGAAAAAATGGGGAACCGTGGAGAACATTGGAGGACAGAGGGGAAACAAAGGGAGCAGGGTGAACAGATTCGAAAAAGTGTACACCTTGGGGAACACTGCAGAAAAGAGGGGAACTAAACGGAGCATGGGGAACAGATTGGAAAAAGTGCAGAACCATGGCGAACACTGCAAAACAGTGGGGAACCAAAGGGAGCAGCGGGAACGGATTGGAAAAAGTGGGGAACCGTGGGAAACACTGCAGAACAGAGGGGAACGAAATGGAGCATGGCGAGCATATCGGAAAGAAGTTGAGAAGTGGGGAACACTGCAGTACAGAGGGGAACCAAAGGGAGCAGGGGGGAACGGATTGGATAAAGTGGGGAACTGTGAAGAACACTGCAGACAGAGAGGAACCAAAGCGATCACGGCGAACAAATTCGAAAATAGTGGAAAAGTGGGGAATACTGCAGAACAGTGGGGAACCGAAGGGATCGGGGGAAACAGAGTGGAAAAAGTGGGGAACAGTGTGGAAAAATGCAGAAGAGTGAGGAAACAAAGGTAGCAGGGGGATCAGATTGGAAAATGTGGCGAACAGTGTGGAAAAATGCAGAAGAGTGAGGAAACAAAGGGAGCAGGGGGAACAGATTGTAAAAAGTGGGGAACTGTGTGGCAAAATGCAGAACAGTGGGGAACCAAAGGGAGCAGGAGGAACAGATTGGAAAAAGTCGGGAACCGTGGAGAACACTGCAGAACAGAGGGGAACCAAAGGGAGCAGGGGTAACGGATTGGAAAATGTGGGGAACTGTATAGAATACTGCAGAATAGAGGGGAAACCAAAGGGAGCAGGGGGAACAGATTAGAAAAAGTGGAAACTGTGGGGAAAACTGCAGAACAGATGGGAGCCCAAGGAGAAGGGCGAACAGATTGGAAAAAGTGGGGAACGGTGTGGAAAAATGCAGAACAGTGGGGAACCAAATGGAGCGGGGGAAACAGATTGGAAAAATTGGGGAACAGTGTGGAACACTGCAGAACAGAAGGGAATCAAAGGAAGCAGGGGGAACGGATTGGGAAAAGTGGGGAACCGTTCAGAACACTGCACAACAGAGGGGAACCAAAGGTGCACGGGGAAGAGATTGGAAAAATTGGGAAACCATGGAGGACAGTGCAGGACGGAGGGAACCCAAAGGGAGCAGGTGGAACAGATTGGATAAAGTGGGGAACTGTGGGGAACATTGTAGAACTGAGGGGAACCAAAGAGAGCACGGCGAACAGATTGGAAAAAGTGTGGAACAGTGGGGAACACTGCAGGACAGAGGGGAACCAAAGGGAACAGGAGGTACAGGTTGTAAAAAGTGGGGAACCGTTAGCGAACACTGCAGAACAGTGGGGAACCAAAGGGAGCAGGGGGAACAGATTGCAAAAGGTGGGGAACAGTGGGGAATATTGCAGAAAAGAGGGGAACCAAATGGAGCATGGGAACAGATTGGAAAAATTGGGGAACCGTGTGGAAAAATGCAGAACAGTGGGAAACCAAAGGGAGCAGGGAGAACGGATTGGAAAATGCGGGGAACCGTGGAGAGCACTGCAGTACAGAGGGGAACTAAAGGGAGCAGGGGGAACGGATTGGAAAAGTGGGGAACTGTGGGGGAAAATGCAGGACAGAGGGGAACCAAAGGGAGCAGGGGGAATGGATTGGAATTAGTGGGTAACCGTGGGGAACACTGCAGGACAGAGGGGAACCAAAGGGAGCAGGGGGAACGGTTTGGAAAAAGTGGGTAACCGTGGGGAACAAAGCAGAACACTGCAGAACCAAAAGAGCAGGGGGAACAGCTCGGAAAAGTGGGGAACCTTTGGGAACACTGCAGAATAAAGGAGAACCAAACGGAGCAGGGGGAACAGATTGGAAAAAGTGGGGAATCGTGGGGAGTTCTGCAGAACAGTGGGGAACCAAAAGGAGCAGGGTGAATGGATTGGAAAAAGTGGGGAACACTGGAGAACATTGGAGGACAGAGGGGAAACAAAGGGAGCAGGGCGAACTGATTGGAAAAAGTGGGGAAACTTGGGGAACACTGCAGGACAGAGGGGAAACACAGGGAGCAGGGTGAACAGATTCGAAAAAGTGTGCACCTTGGGGAACACTGCAGAATAGAGGGGAACTAAACGGAGCATGGGGAACAGATTGGAAAAAGTGCAGAACCATGGCGAACACTGCAAAACAGTGGGGAACCAAAGGGAGCAGCGGGAACGGATTGGAAAAAGTGGGGAACCGTGGGAAACACTGCAGAACAGAGGGGAACGAAATGGAGCACGGCGAGCTTATCGGAAAGAAGTTGAGAAGTGGGGAACACTGCAGGACAGAGGGGAACCAAAGGGAGCAGGGGGGAACGGATTGGATAAAGTGGGGAACTGTGAAGAACAATGCAGACAGAGAGGAACCAAAGCGATCACGGCGAACAAATTCGAAAATAGTGGAAAAGTGGGGAATACTGCAGAACAGTGGGGAACCAAAGGGATCGGGGGAAACAGATTGGAAAAAGTGGGGAACAGTGTGGAAAAATGCAGAAGAGTGAGGAAACAAAGGGAGCAGGGGGTATACATTGGAAAAATTGGGGAACCATGGGGAACACTGAAGAACAGAGGGGAACCAAGGGAGCAGGGGGAGCAGATTGGAAAAAGTGGGGAACGGTGTGGAAAACTGCAGAAGAGTGGAGAAACAACGGGAGCAGGGTGAACGTATTGGAAAAAGTGGGGAACTGTTTGGAACACTGCAGAACAGAGGGGAACCAAAGGAGCACGGGGAAGAGATTGGAAAAATTTGGAAACAATGGAGGACAGTGCAGGTCGGAGGGGAACCAAAGGAGCATGGGAACAGATTGGAAAAAATGTGGAGAACCATGGGGAACACTGCAGAAAAGAGAGGACCCAAAGTGAGCAGAGGGAAGAACTCGGAAAAGTGGGGAACCTTGGGGAACTAAAGGGAGCGGGGGAAACAGATTGGAAAAAGTGGGGAACAGTGTGGAAAACGCAGAAGAGTGAGGAAACAAAGGGAGCAGGGGGAACAGATTTGAAAATGTGGGGAACTGTGTGGAACACTGCAGAACACTGCAGAACCAAAGGGAGCAGGGGGAACAGCACGGAAAAGTGGGGAACCTTGGGGAACACTGCAGAATAAAGGAGAACCAAACGGAGCAGGGGGAACAGATTGGAAAAAGTGGGGAATCGTGGGGAGTTCTGCAGAACAGTGGGGAACCAAAAGGAGCAGGGGGAATGGATTGGAAAAAATGGGGAACCGTGGAGAACACTACAGAACAGTGGGGAACCAAAGGGAGCAGGGGGAACAGATTGCAAAAGGTGGGGAACAGTGGGGAATATTGCAGAAAAGAGGGGAACCAAATGGAGCATGGGAACAGATTGGAAAAATTGGGGAACCGTGTGGAAAAATGCAGAACAGTGGGAAACCAAAGGGAGCAGGGAGAACGGATTGGAAAATGCGGGGAACCGTGGAGAGCACTGCAGTACAGAGGGGAACTAAAGGGAGCAGGGGGAACGGATTGGAAAAGTGGGGAACTGTGGGGGAAAATGCAGGACAGAGGGGAACCAAAGGGAGCAGGGGGAATGGATTGGAATTAGTGGGTAACCGTGGGGAACACTGCAGGACAGAGGGGAACCAAAGGGAGCAGGGGGAACGGTTTGGAAAAAGTGGATAACCGTGGGGAACAAAGCAGAACACTGCAGAACCAAAAGAGCAGGAGGAACAGCTCGGAAAAGTGGGGAACCTTTGGGAACACTGCAGAATAAAGGAGAACCAAACGGAGCAGGGGGAACAGATTGGAAAAAGTGGGGAATCGTGGGGAGTTCTGCAGAACAGTGGGGAACCAAAAGGAGCAGGGGGAATGGATTGGAAAAAGTGGGGAACACTGGAGAACATTGGAGGACAGAGGGGAAACAAAGGGAGCAGGGCGAACTGATTGGAAAAAGTGGGGAAACGTGGGGAACACTGCAGGACAGAGGGGAAACACAGGGAGCAGGGTGAACAGATTCGAAAAAGTGTGCACCTTGGGGAACACTGCAGAATAGAGGGGAACTAAACGGAGCATGGGGAACAGATTGGAAAAAGTGCAGAACCATGGCGAACACTGCAAAACAGTGGGGAACCAAAGGGAGCAGCGGGAACGGATTGGAAAAAGTGGGGAACCGTGGGAAACACTGCAGAACAGAGGGGAACGAAATGGAGCACGGCGAGCTTATCGGAAAGAAGTTGAGAAGTGGGGAACACTGCAGGACAGAGGGGAACCAAAGGGAGCAGGGGGGAACGGATTGGATAAAGTGGGGAACTGTGAAGAACAATGCAGACAGAGAGGAACCAAAGCGATCACGGCGAACAAATTCGAAAATAGTGGAAAAGTGGGGAATACTGCAGAACAGTGGGGAACCAAAGGGATCGGGGGAAACAGATTGGAAAAAGTGGGGAACAGTGTGGAAAAATGCAGAAGAGTGAGGAAACAAAGGGAGCAGGGGGTATACATTGGAAAAATTGGGGAACCATGGGGAACACTGAAGAACAGAGGGGAACCAAGGGAGCAGGGGGAGCAGATTGGAAAAAGTGGGGAACGGTGTGGAAAACTGCAGAAGAGTGGAGAAACAACGGGAGCAGGGTGAACGTATTGGAAAAAGTGGGGAACTGTTTGGAACACTGCAGAACAGAGGGGAACCAAAGGAGCACGGGGAAGAGATTGGAAAAATTTGGAAACAATGGAGGACAGTGCAGGTCGGAGGGGAACCAAAGGAGCATGGGAACAGATTGGAAAAAATGTGGAAAACCATGGGGAACACTGCAGAAAAGAGAGGACCCAAAGTGAGCAGAGGGAAGAACTCGGAAAAGTGGGGAACCTTGGGGAACCAAAGGGAGCGGGGGAAACAGATTGGAAAAAGTGGGGAACAGTGTGGAAAACGCAGAAGAGTGAGGAAACAAAGGGAGCAGGGGGAACAGATTTGAAAATGTGGGGAACTGTGTGGAACACTGCAGAACACTGCAGAACCAAAGGGAGCAGGGGGAACAGCACGGAAAAGTGGGGAACCTTGGGGAACACTGCAGAATAAAGGAGAACCAAACGGAGCAGGGGGAACAGATTGGAAAAAGTGGGGAATCGTGGGGAGTTCTGCAGAACAGTGGGGAACCAAAAGGAGCAGGGGGAATGGATTGGAAAAAATGGGGAACTGTGGAGAACATTGGAGGACAGAGGGGAAACAAAGGGAGCAGGGTGAACAGATTCGAAAAAGTGTACACCTTGGGGAACACTGCAGAATAGAGGGGAACTAAACGGAGCATGGGGAACAGATTGGAAAAAGTGAAGAACCATGGCGAACACTGCAAAACAGTGGGGAACCAAAGGGAGCAGCGGGAACGGATTGGAAAAAGTGGGGAACTGTGTGGCAAAATGCAGAACAGTGGGGAACCAAAGGGAGCAGGAGGAACAGATTGGAAAAAGTCGGGAACCGTGGAGAACACTGCAGAACAGAGGGGAACCAAAGGGAGCAGGGGTAACGGATTGGAAAATGTGGGGAACTGTATAGAATACTGCAGAATAGAGGGGAAACCAAAGGGAGCAGGGGGAACAGATTGGAAAAAGTGGAAACTGTGGGGAAAACTGCAGAACAGAGGGGAGCCCAAGGAGAAGGGCGAACAGATTGGAAAATGTGGGGAACGGTGTGGAAAAATGCAGAACAGTGGGGAACCAAATGGAGCGGGGGAAACAGATTGGAAAAATTGGGGAACAGTGTGGAACACTGCAGAACAGAAGGGAATTAAAGGAAGCAGGGGGAACGGATTGGAAAAAGTGGGGAACCGTTCAGAACACTGCACAACAGAGGGGAACCAAAGGTGCACGGGGAAGAGATTGGAAAAATTGGGAAACCATGGAGGACAGTGCAGGACGGAGGGGAACCAAAGGGAGCAGGGGGAACAGATTGGATAAAGTGGGGAACTGTGGGGAACATTGTAGAACTGAGGGGAACCAAAGAGAGCACGGCGAACAGATTGGAAAAAGTGTGGAACAGTGGGGAACACTGCAGGACAGAGGGGAACCAAAGGGAACAGGAGGTACAGGTTGTAAAAAGTGGGGAACTGTTAGCGAACACTGCAGAACAGTGGGGAACCAAAGGGAGCAGGGGGAACAGATTGCAAAAGGTGGGGAACAGTGGGGAATATTGCAGAAAAGAGGGGAACCAAATGGAGCATGGGAACAGATTGGAAAAATTGGGGAACCGTGTGGAAAAATGCAGAACAGTGGGAAACCAAAGGGAGCAGGGAGAACGGATTGGAAAATGCGGGGAACCGTGGAGAGCACTGCAGTACAGAGGGGAACTAAAGGGAGCAGGGGGAACGGATTGGAAAAGTGGGGAACTGTGGGGGAAAATGCAGGACAGAGGGGAACCAAAGGGAGCAGGGGGAATGGATTGGAATTAGTGGGTAACCGTGGGGAACACTGCAGGACAGAGGGGAACCAAAGGAAGCAGAGGGAACGGTTTGGAAAAAGTGGGTAACCGTGGGGAACACAGCAGAACACTGCAGAACCAAAAGGAGCAGGGGGAACAGCTCGGAAAAGTGGGGAACCTTGGGGAACACTGCAGAATAAAGGAGAACCAAACGGAGCAGGGGGAACAGATTGGAAAAAGTGGGGAATCGTGGGGAGTTCTGCAGAACAGTGGGGAACCAAAAGGAGCAGGGGGAATGGATTGGAAAAAGTGGGGAACACTGGAGAACATTGGAGGACAGAGGGGAAACAAAGGGAGCAGGGCGAACTGATTGGAAAAAGTGGGGAAACGTGGGGAACACTGCAGGACAGAGGGGAAACACAGGGAGCAGGGTGAACAGATTCGAAAAAGTGTGCACCTTGGGGAACACTGCAGAATAGAGGGGAACTAAACGGAGCATGGGGAACAGATTGGAAAAAGTGCAGAACCATGGCGAACACTGCAAAACAGTGGGGAACCAAAGGGAGCAGCGGGAACGGATTGGAAAAAGTGGGGAACCGTGGGAAACACTGCAGAACAGAGGGGAACGAAATGGAGCACGGCGAGCTTATCGGAAAGAAGTTGAGAAGTGGGGAACACTGCAGGACAGAGGGGAACCAAAGGGAGCAGGGGGGAACGGATTGGATAAAGTGGGGAACTGTGAAGAACAATGCAGACAGAGAGGAACCAAAGCGATCACGGCGAACAAATTCGAAAATAGTGGAAAAGTGGGGAATACTGCAGAACAGTGGGGAACCAAAGGGATCGGGGGAAACAGATTGGAAAAAGTGGGGAACAGTGTGGAAAAATGCAGAAGAGTGAGGAAACAAAGGGAGCAGGGGGTATACTTTGGAAAAATTGGGGAACCATGGGGAACACTGAAGAACAGAGGGGAACCAAGGGAGCAGGGGGAGCAGATTGGAAAAAGTGGGGAACGGTGTGGAAAAATGCAGAAGAGTGGAGAAACAACGGGACCAGGGTGAACGTATTGGAAAAAGTGGGGAACTGTTTGGAACACTGCAGAACAGAGGGGAGCCCAAGGAGCACGGGGAAGAGATTGGAAAAATTTGGAAACAATGGAGGACAGTGCAGGTCGGAGGGGAACCAAAGGAGCATGGGAACAGATTGGAAAAAATGTGGAGAACCATGGGGAACACTGCAGAAAAGAGAGGACCCAAAGTGAGCAGAGGGAAGAACTCGGAAAAGTGGGGAACCTTGGGGAACCAAAGGGAGCGGGGGAAACAGATTGGAAAAAGTGGGGAACAGTGTGGAAAACGCAGAAGAGTGAGGAAACAAAGGGAGCAGGGGGAACAGATTTGAAAATGTGGGGAACTGTGTGGAACACTGCAGAACATAGGGGAACTAAAGGGAACATGGAGAATAGATTGGAAAAAGTGCGGAACCGTGGTGAACACTGCAAAACAGTGGGAAACGAAAGGGAGCAGTGGGAACGGATTGGAAAAAGTTGGGAACCGTGGGAAACACTGCAGAACAGAGGGGAACGAAAGGGAGCAGGACGAACATATCGGAAAAAAGTTGAGAAGTGGGGAACACTGCAGAACAGTGGGGAATCAAAGGGAGCAGGGGGATCAGATTGGAAAAAGTGGCGAACAGTGTGGAAAAATGCAGAAGAGTGAGGAAACAACGGGAGCAGGGTGAACGTATTGGAAAAAGTGGGGAACTGTTTGGAACACTGCAGAACAGAGGGGAACCAAAGGAGCATGGTGAAGAGATTGGAAATATTGGGAAACAATGGAGGACAGTGCAGGTCGGAGGGGAACCAAAGGAGCATGGGAAAAGATTGTAAAAAATGTGGAGAACCATGGGGAACACTGCAGAACAGAGAGGACCCAAAGTGAGCAGAGGGAAGAACTCGGAAAAGTGGGGAACCGTGGGGAACCAAAGGGAGCGGAGGAAACAGATTGGAAAAAGTGTGGAACAGTGTGGAAAACGCAGAAGAGTGAGGAAACAAAGGGAGCAGGGGGAACAGATTGGAAAATGTGGGGAACTGTGTGGAACACTGCAGAACATAGAGGAACTAAAGGGAACATGGAGAATAGATTGGAAAAAGTGCGGAACCGTGGCGAACACTGCAAAACAGTGGGAAACGAAAGGAAGCAGTGGGAACGGATTGGAAAAAGTTGGGAACCGTGGGAAACACTGCAGAACAGAGGGGAACGAAAGGGAGCAGGACGACCATATCGGAAAAAAGTTGAGAAGTGGGGAACACTGCAGAACAGTGGGGAATCAAAGGGAACAGGGGGATCAGATTGGAAAAAGTGGCGAACAGTGTGGAAAAATGCAGAAGAGTGAGGAAACAAAGGGAGCAGGGGGAACAGATTGGAAAAAGTGGGGAACTGTGTGGAAAAATGCAGAATAGTGGGGAACCAAAGGGAGCAGGAGGAACAGATTGGAAAAAGTCGGGAACCGTGGAGAACCCTGCAGAACAGAGGGGAACCAAAGGGAGCAGGGGTAACGGATTGGAAAATGTGGGGAACTGTATAGAAAACTGCAGAATAGATGGGAACCAACGGGAGCAGGGGGAACAGATTGGAAAAAGTGGAAACTGTGGGGAAAACTGCAGAACAGAGGGGAGCCCAAGGAGAACGGGGAACAGATTGGAAAAAGTGGGGAACGGTGTGTAAAATGCAGAAGAGTGGAGAAACAACGGGAGCAGGGTGAACGGATTGGAAAAAGTGGGGAACAGTGTGGAACACTGCAGAACAGAGGGGAATCAAAGGAAGCAGGGGGAACGGATTGGAAAAAGTGGGGAACCGTTCGGAACACTGAACAACAGAGGGGAACCAAAGGAGCACGGGGAAGAGATTGGAAAAATTGGGAAACCATGGAGGACAGTGCAGGACGGAGGGGAACCAAAGGGAGCAGGGGGAACAGATTGGAAAAAGTGGGGAACTGTGGGGAACACTGTAGAACAGAGAGGAACCAAAGAGAGCACGGCGAACAGATTGGAAAAAGTGTGGAACCGTGGGGAACACTGCAGGACAGAGGGGAACCAAAGGGAACAGGAGGTACAGGTTGGAAAAAGTGGGGAACCGTTGGCGAACACTGCAGAATAGTGGGGAACAAAAGGGAGCAGGGGGAACAGATTGCAAAAAGTGGGGAACAGTGTGGAACATTGCAGAAAAGAGGGGAAGCAAATGGAGCATGGGAACAGATTGGAAAAATCGGGGAACCATGTGGAAAAATGCAGAACAGTGGGAAACCAAAGGGAGCAGGGAGAACGGATTGGAAAATGTGGGGAACCGTGGGGAACACTGCAGAACAGAGGGGAACGAAATGGAGCACGGAGAGCATATCGGAAAGAAGTTGAGAAGTGTGGAACACTGTAGAACAGAGAGGAACCAAAGAGAGCACGGCGAACAGATTGGAAAAAGTGTGGAACCGTGGGGAACACTGCAGAACAGTGGGGAACCAAAGGGAGCAGCGGGAACGGATTGGAAAAAGTGGGGAACCGTGGGAAACACTGCAGAACAGAGGGGAACGAAATGGAGCACGGCGAGCATATCGGAAAGAAGTTGAGAAGTGGGGAACACTGTAGAACAGAGAGGAACCAAAGAGAGCACGGCGAACAGATTGGAAAAAGTGTGGAACCGTGGGGAACACTGCAGAACAGTGGGGAACAAAAGGGAGCAGGGGGAACAGATTGCAAAAAGTGGGGAACAGTGTGGAATATTGCAGAAAAGAGGGGAAGCAAATGGAGCATGGGAACAGATTGGAAAAATCGGGGAACCATGTGGAAAAATGCAGAACAGTGGGAAACCAAAGGGAGCAGGGAGAACGGATTGGAAAATGTGGGGAACCGTGGGGAACACTGCAGGACAGAGGGGAACCATAGGGAACAGGAGGTACAGGTTGTAAAAAGTGGGGAACCGTTAGCGTACACTGCAGAACAGTGGGGAACCAAAGGGAGCAGGTGGAACAGATTGCAAAAGGTGGGGAACAGTGGGGAATATTGCAGAAAAGAGGGGAACCAAATGGAGTATGGGAACAGATTGGAAAAATTGGGTAACCGTGTGGAAAAATGCAGAACAGTGGGAAACAAAAGGGAGCAGGGAGAACGGATTGGAAAAAGTGGGGAACCGTTCGGATCACTGCACAACAGAGGGGAACCAAAGGAGCACGGGGAAGAGATTGGAAAAATTGGGAAAGCATGGAGGACAGTGCAGGACGGAGGGGAACCAAAGGGAGCAGGGGGAACAGATTGGATAAAGTGGGGAACTGTGGGGAACATTGTAGAACTGAGGGGAACGAAAGAGAGCACGACGAACAGATTGGAAAAAGTGTGGAACCATGGGGAACACTGCAGGACAGAGAGGAACCAAAGGGAACAGGAGGTACAGGTTGTAAAAAGTGGGGAACCGTTAGCGAACACTGCAGAACAGTGGGGAACCAAAGGGAGCAGGGGGAACAGATTGCAAAAGTGGGGAACAGTGGGGAATATTGCAGAAAAGAGGGGAACCAAATGGAGCATGGGAACAGATTGGAAAAATTGGGGAAACGTGTGGAAAAATGCAGAACAGTGGGAAACCAAAGGGAGCAGGGAGAACGGATTGGAAAATGCGGGGAACCGTGGAGAGCACTGCAGGACAGAGGGGAACCAAAGGGAGCAGGGGGAATGGATTGGAATAAGTGGGTAACCGTGGGGAACACTGCAGGACAGAGGGGAACCAAAGGGAGCAGGGGGAACGGTTTGGAAAAAGTGGGTAACCGTGGGGAACACTGCAGAACACTGCAGAACCAAAGGGAGCAGGGGGAACAGGTTGGAAAAGTGGGGAACCTTGTTGAACACTGCAGAATAAAGAAGAACCAAACGGAGCAGGGGGAACAGATTGGAAAAAGTGGGGAATCGTGGGGAGTTCTGCAGAACAGTGGGGAACCAAAAGGAGCAGGGGGAATGGATTGGAAAAAGAGGGGAACCGTGGGGAACATTGGAGGACAGAGGGGAAACAAAGGGAGCAGGGCGAACTGATTGGAAAAAGTGGGGAATCGTGGGGAACACTGCAGGACAGAGGGGAAACAAACGGAGCAGGGTGAACAGATTCGAAAAAGTGTGCACCTTAGGGAACAATGCAGAATAGAGGGGAACTAAACGGAGCATGGGGAACTGATTGGAAAAAGTGCAGAACCATGGCGAACACTGCAAAACAGTGGGGAACCAAAGGGAGCAGCGGGAACGGATTGGAAAAAGTGGGGAACCGTGGGAAACACTGCAGAACAGAGGGGAACGAAATGGAGCACGGCGAGCATATCGGAAAGAAGTTGAGAAGTGGGGAACACTGCAGGACAGAGGGGAACCAAAGGGAGCAGGGGGGAACGGATTGGATAAAGTGGGGAACTGTGAAGAACAATGCAGACAGAGAGGAACCAAAGCGATCACGGCGAACAAATTCGAAAATAGTGGAAAAGTGGGGAATACTGCAGAACAGTGGGGAACCAAAGGGATCGGGGGAAACAGATTGGAAAAAGTGGGGAACAGTGTGGAAAAATGTAGAAGAGTGAGGAAACAAAGGGAGCAGGGGGTATACATTGGAAAAATTGGGGAATCATGGGGAACACTGCAGGACAGAGGGGAAACAAGGGAGCAGGTGGAACGGATTGGAAAAAATGGGGAATCATGAAGGACAATGCAGGACAGAGGGGAAAGAAAGGGCACAGGGGGAACGGATTGGAAAAAGTGGGGAACTGTGGGGAACACTGCAGAACAGAGGGGAACCAATGGGAGCAGAGCGAACAGATTGGAAAAAAGTGGGAACTGTGGGGAAAACTGCAGAACAGAGGGGAACCAAAGGGATCAGGGGGGACGGATTGGAAGAAGGGGGGAACCGTGTAGAACACTGCAGGAAAGAGGGGAACCAAAGGGAGCTGGGGGAACGGATTGGAAAAAGTGGGGAAACATGGGGAACACTGCAGAACAGAGGGGAACCAAAAGATCAGGGAAAAGGGATTGGAAAAACTGGGAAACAATGGAGGACAGTGCAGGTCGGAGGGGAACCAAAAGGAGCATGGGAACAGATTGGAAAAAATGTGGAGAACCATGGGGAACACTGCAGAACAGAGAGGACCCAAAGTGAGCAGAGGGAAGAACTCGGAAAAGTGGGGAACCGTGGGGAACCAAAGGGAGCGGGGGAAACAGATTGGAAAAAGTGGGGAACAGTGTGGAACACTTCAGAACATAGGGGAACTAAAGGGAATATGGAGAATAGATTGGAAAAAGTGCGGAACCGTGGCGAACACTGCAAAACAGTGGGGAAAGAAAGGGAGCAGTGGGAATGGATTGGAAAAAGTTGGGAACCGTGGGAAACACTGCAGAACAGAGGGGAACGAAAGGGAGCAGGACGAACATATCGGAAAAAAGTTGAGAAGTGGCGAACACTGCAGAACAGTGGGGAACCAAAGGGAGCAGGGGGAACAGATTGCAAAAAGTGGGGAACAGTGGGGAATATTGCAGAAAAGAGGGGAAGCAAATGGAGCATGGGAACAGATTGGAAAAATCGGGGAACCGTGTGGAAAAATGCAGAACAGTGGGAAACCAAAGGGAGCAGGGAGAACGGATTGGAATATGTGGGGAACCGTGGGGAGCACTGCAGTACAGAGGGGAACTAAAGGGAGCAAGGGGAACGGATTGGAAAAGTGGGGAAATATGGGGGAAAATGCAGGACAGAGGGGAACCAAAGGGAGCAGGGGGAATGGATTGGAAAAAGTGGGTAACCGTGGGGAACACTGCAGGACAGAGGGGAACCAAAGGGAGCAGGGGGAACGGTTTGGAAAAAAAGGGTAACCGTGGGGAACACTGCAGAACACTGCGGAACCAAAGGGAGCAGGGGGAACAGCTCGGAAAAGTGGGGAACCGTGGGGAACATGCAGAATAAAGGAGAACCAAATGGAGCAGGTGGAACAGATTGGAAAAAGTGGGGAATCGTGGGGAGTTCTGCAGAACAGTGGGGAACCAAAAGGAGCAGGGGGAATGGATTGGAAAAAGTGGGGAACCGTGGAGAACATTGCAGGACAGAGGGGAAACAAAGGGAGCAGGGCGAACTGATTGGAAAAAGTGGGGAAACGTGGGGAACACTGCAGGACAGAGGGGAAACAAAGGGAGCAGGGTGAACAGATTCGAAAAAGTGTGCAACCTTGGGGAACACTGCAGAATAGAGGGGAACTAAACGGAGCAAAGGGAACAGATTGGAAAAAGTGCAGAACCATGGTGAACACTGCAAAACAGTGGGGAACCAAAGGGAGCGGGGGAAACAGATTGGAAAAAGTGGGGAACAGTGTGGAAAAATGCAGAAGAGTGAGGAAACAAAGGGAGCAGGGGGTACAGGTAGGAAAAAGTGGGGAATCGCGAAGGACAATGCAGGACAGAGGGGAAAGAAAGGGCACAGGGGGAACGGATTGGAAAAAGTGGGGAACTGTGGGGAACACTGCAGAACAGAGGGGAAACAATGGGAGCAGGGCGAACAGATTGGAAAAAGTGGGGAACGGTGTGGAAAACTGCAGAAGAGTGGAGAAACAACGGGAGCAGGGGGAACAGCTCGGAAAAGTGGGGAACCGTGGGGAACACTGCAGAATAAAGGAGAACCAAACGGAGCAGGGGGAACAGATTGGAAAAAGTGGGGAATCGTGGGGAGTTCTGCACAACATTGGGGAACCAAAAGGAGCAGGGGGAATGGATTGGAAAAAGTGGGTACCCGTGGAGAACACTGCAGGGCAGAGGGGAACCAAAGGGAGCAGGGGGAACAGATTGGAAAAAGTGGGGAATCGTGGAGAGTTCTGCAGAACAGTGGGGAACCAAAGGGAGCAGGGGGAATGGATTGGAAAAAGTGGGTAACCGTGGAGAACACTGCAGGGCAGAGGGGAAACAAAGGGAGCAGGGGGAACGGTTTGGAAAAAGTGGGTAACCGTGGGGAACACTGCAGAACACTGCGGAACCAAAGGGAGCAGGGGGAACGGTTTGGAAAAAGTGGGTAACCGTGGGGAACACTGCAGAACACTGCGGAACCAAAGGGAGCAGGGGGAACAGCTCGGAAAAGTGGGGAACCGTGGGGAACACTGCAGAATAAAGGTGAACCAAACGGAGCAGGGGGAACAGATTGGAAAAAGTGGGGAATCGTGGAGAGTTCTGCAGAACAGTGGGGAACCAAAAGGAGCAGGGGGAATGGATTGGAAAAAGTGGGGAAACGTGGGGAACACTGCAGGACAGAGGGGAAACAAAGGGAGCAGGGTGAACAGATTCGAAAAAGTGTGCAACCTTGGGGAACACTGCAGAATAGAGGGGAACTAAACGGAGCAAAGGGAACAGATTGGAAAAAGTGCAGAACCATGGCGAACACTGCACAACAGTGGGGAACCAAAGGGTGCAGCGGGAACGGATTGGAAAAAGTGGGGAACCGTGGGAAACACTGCAGAACAGAGGGGAACGAAATGGAGCACGGCGAGCATCTCGGAAAGAAGTTGAGAAGTGGGGAACACTGCAGGACAGAGGGGAACCAAAGGGAGCAGGGGGAACAGATTGGATAAAGTGGGGAACTGTGAAGAACACTGCAGAAAGAGAGGAACCAAAGCGATCACGGCGAACAAATTTGAAAATAGTGGAAAAGTGGGGAATACTGCAGAACAGTGGGGAACCAAAGGGAGCGGGGGGTATACATCGGAAAAATTGCGGAACCGTGGGGAACACTGCAGAACAGAGGGGAACCAATGGAGCAGGTGGAACGGATTGGAAAAAGTGGGGAATTGCGAAGGACAATACAGGACAGAGGGGAAAGAAAGGGCACAGGGGGAACGGATTGGAAAAAGTGGGGAACTGTGTGGAACACTGCAGAACCGAGGGGAAACAATGGGAGCAGGGCGAACAGATTGGAAAAAGTGGGGAACGGTGTGGAAAAATGCAGAAGAGTGGAGAAACAACGGGAGCAGGGTGAACGGATTGGAAAAAGTGGGGAAGTGTTTGGAACACTGCAGAACAGAGCGGAAACAAAGGAAGCAGGGGGAACGGATTGGAAAAAGTGGGGAATCGTTAGGAACACAGCACTACAGAGGGTAACCAAAGGAGCACGGGTAAGAGATTGGAAAAATTGGGAAACAATGGAGGACAGTGCAGGACGGAGGGGAACCAAAGGGAGAAGGGGGAACAGATTGGAAAACGTGGGGAACAGTGGGGAACACTGTAGAAAAGAGGGGAACGAAAGAGAGCACGGCGAACAGATTGGAAAAAGTGTGGAGCCGTGGGGAACACTGCAGGACAGAGGGGAACCAAAGGGAGCAGGGAGAACAGATTGGAAAAGTGGGGAAATATGGGGCAAAATGCAGGACAGAGGGGAACCAAAGGGAGCAGGGGGAATGGATTGGAAAAAGTGGGTACCCGTGGAGAACACTGCAGGGCAGAGGGGAACCAAAGGGAGCAGGGGGAACGGTTTGGAAAAAGTGGGTAACCGTGGGGAACACTGCAGAACACTGCGGAACCAAAGGGAGCAGGGGGAACAGCTCGGAAAAGTGGGGAACCGTGGGGAACACTGCAGAATAAAGGAGAACCAAACGAAGCAGGGTGAACAGATTGGAAAAAGTGGGGAATCGTGGGGAGTTCTGCAGAACATTGGGGAACCAAAAGGAGCAGGGGGAATGGATTGGAATAAGTGGGTACCTGTGGAGAACACTGCAGGGCAGAGGGGAACCAAAGGGAGCAGGGGGAACAGATTGGAAAAAGTGGGGAATCGTGGAGAGTTCTGCAGAACAGTGGGGAACCAAAGGGAGCAGGGGGAATGGATTGGAAAAAGTGGGTAACCGTGGAGAACACTGCAGGGCAGAGGGGAACCAAAGGGAGCAGGGGGAACGGTTTGGAAAAAGTGGGTAACCGTGGGGAACACTGCAGAACACTGCGGACCAAAGGGAGCAGGGGGAACGGTTTGGAAAAAGTGGGTAACCGTGGGGAACACTGCAGAACACTGCGGAACCAAAGGGAGCAGGGGGAACAGCTCGGAAAAGTGGGGAACCGTGGGGAACACTGCAGAATAAAGGTGAAACAAACGGAGCAGGGGGAACAGATTGGAAAAAGTGGGGAATCGTGGAGAGTTCTGCAGAACAGTGGGGAACCAAAAGGAGCAGGGGGAATGGATTGGAAAAAGTGGGGAAACGTGGGGAACACTGCAGGACAGAGGGGAAACAAAGGGAGCAGGGTGAACAGATTCAAAAAAGTGTGCAACCTTGGGGAACACTGCAGAATAGAGGGGAACTAAACGGAGCAAAGGGAACAGATTGGAAAAAGTGCAGAACCATGGCGAACACTGCAAAACAGTGGGGAACCAAAGGGAGCAGCGGGAACGGATTGAAAAAAGTGGGGAACCGTGGGAAACACTGCAGAACAGAGGGGAACGAAATGGAGCACGGCGAGCATATCGGAAAGAATTTGAGAAGTGGGGAACACTGCAGGACAGAGGGGAACCAAAGGGAGCAGGGGGAACGGATTGGAAAAAGTGGGGAATTGCGAAGGACAATGCAGGACAGAGGGGAAAGAAAGGGCACAGGGGGAACGGATTGGAAAAAGTGGGGAACTGTGTGGAACACTGCAGAACCGAGGGGAAACAATGGGAGCAGGGCGAACAGATTGGAAAAAGTGGGGAACGGTGTGGAAAAATGCAGAAGAGTGGAGAAACAACGGGAGCAGGGTGAACGGATTGGAAAAAGTGGGGAAGTGTTTGGAACACTGCAGAACAGAGCGGAAACAAAGGAAGCAGGGGGAACGGATTGGAAAAAGTGGGGAACCGTTAGGTACACAGCACTACAGAGGGGAACCAAAGGAGCACGGGGAAGAGATTGGAAAAATTGGGAAACAATGGAGGACAGTGCAGGACGGAGGGGAACCAAAGGGAGCAGGGGGAACAGATTGGAAAAAGTGGGGAACTGTGGGGAACACTGTTGAACAGAGGGGAACCAAAGAGAGCACGGCGAACAGATTGGAAAAAGTGTGGAGGCGTGGGGAACACTGCAGGACAGAGGGGAACCAAAGGGAGCAGGGAAAACAGATTGGAAAAATTGGGGAATCCTGGGAAACACTGCAGAAAAGAGGGGAACCAAAGGGAGCAGGGGGAACAGATTGGAAAAAATGTGGAGAACAGTGGGGAAACTGCAGAACAGAGGGGAACCAAAGGGAGCAGGGGAAAAAGATTGGAAAAAGTGGGGAACAGTGTGGAAAATGCAGAAGAGTGAGGAAACAAAGGGAGCAGGGGGTATACATTGGAAAAAGTGGGGAACTGTGGGGAACACTGTAGAACGGAGGGGAACCAAAGAGAGCACGGCGAACAGATTGTAAAAAGTGTGGAGCCATGGCGAACACTGCAGGACAGAGGGGAACCAAAGGGAGCAGGGAGAACAGATTGGAAAAAGTTGGGAATCTTGGGGAACACTGCAGAAAAGAGGGGAACCAAAGGGATCAGGGGGAACAGATTGGAAAAATTTGGAGAACCGTGGGGAAACTGCAGAACAGAGGGGAACCAAAGGCGCAGGGTTAACAGATTGGAAAAAATTGGGGAACTGTCTGGAACACAGCAGAACAGAGGGGAAAAAAAGGGAGCATGGGAACAAATTGGAAAAAATGTGGAGAACCATGGAGAACACTGCAGAACAGAGAGGACCCAAAGGGAGCAGAGGGAAGAACTCGGAAAAGTGGGGAACCGTGGGGAACACTGCAGAATAGAGGGGAACCAAGAGAGCAGGGGGAACGGATTGGAAAAAGTGGGGAACTGTGAAGAACACTGCAGACAGAGAGGAACCAAAGCGAGCACGGCGAACAAATTGGAAAATAGTGGAGAAGTGGGGAACACTGCAGAACAGTGGGGAACCAAAGGGAGCGGGGGAAACAGATTGGAAAAAGTGGGGAAGTGTGGAAAATGCAGAAGAGTGAGGAAACAAAGGGAGCAGGGGGAACAGATTGGAAAAAGTGGGGAACGGTGTGGAAAATGCAGAAGAGTGAGGAAAAAAAAGGGAGCAGGGGGAACAGATTGGAAAAAAAGTGGGGAACCGTGGAGAACACTGCAGAACAGAGGGGGAAAAAAGGGAGAAGGGGAACAGATTGGAAAAAATGTGAAGAACCGTGGGGAACACTGCAGAACAGAGGGGAACCAAAGGAGCAAGGGCAACTGATTAGAAAAAGAGGGGAACCATGGGGAACACTGCAGAACAGAGGGGAACCGAATGGAGTACGGGGTACAGATTGGAAAAATTTGGGGATTATGTGGAAATGTACAGAACAGTGGGGAACCAAAGGGAGCAGGGGGAACGGAGTGGAAAAAATGGGGAACCGTGGGGAACACTGCAGAACAGAGGGGAACCAAACGGAGCAGGGGGAACGGATTGGATAAAGTGGGGAACTGTAAAGAACACTGCAGACAGAGGAACCAAAGCGATCATGGCGAACAAATTGGAAAATAGAGAAGTGGGGAATAGTGCAGAACAGTGGGGAACCAAAGGGAGCGGGGAAAACAGAGTGGAAAAAGTGGGGAACAGTGTGGAAAAATGCAGAAGAGTGAGGAAACAAAGGGAGCACGGCGAACAGATTGGAAAAAATGTGGAACCGTGGGGAACACTGCAGGACAGAGGGGAACCAAAGGGAACAGGAGGTACAGGTTGGAAAAAGTGGGGAACCGTTGGCGAACACTGCAGAACAGTGGAGAACCAAAGGGAGCAGGGGGAACAGATTGCAAAAAGTGGTGAACAGTGGGGAATATTGCAGAAAAGAGGGGAAGCAAATGGAGCATGGGAACAGATTGGAAAAATCAGGGAACCGTGTGGAAAAATGCAGAACAGTGGGAAACAAAGGGAGCAGGGAGAACGGATTGGAAAATGTGGGGAACCGTGGGGAGCACTGCAGTACAGAGGGGAACTAAAGGGAGCAGGGGGAAAGGATTGGAAAAAGTGGGTAACCGTGGGAAACACTGCAGGACAGAGGGGAAACAACGGGAGCAGGGTGTACGGATTGGAAAAAGTGGGGAAGTGTTTGGAACACTGCAGAACAGAGCGGAAACAAAGGAAGCAGGGGGAACGGATTGGAAAAAGTGGGGAATCGTTAGGAACACAGCACTACAGAGGGTAACCAAAGGAGCACGGGTAAGAGATTGGAAAAATTGGGAAACAATGGAGGACAGTGCAGGACGGAGGGGAACCAAAGGGAGAAGGGGGAACAGATTGGAAAACGTGGGGAACAGTGGGGAACACTGTAGAAAAGAGGGGAACGAAAGAGAGCACGGCGAACAGATTGGAAAAAGTGTGGAGCCGTGGGGAACACTGCAGGACAGAGGGGAACCAAAGGGAGCAGGGAGAACAGATTGGAAAAGTGGGGAAATATGGGGCAAAATGCAGGACAGAGGGGAACCAAAGGGAGCAGGGGGAATGGATTGGAAAAAGTGGGTACCCGTGGAGAACACTGCAGGGCAGAGGGGAACCAAAGGGAGCAGGGGGAACGGTTTGGAAAAAGTGGGTAACCGTGGGGAACACTGCAGAACACTGCGGAACCAAAGGGAGCAGGGGGAACAGCTCGGAAAAGTGGGGAACCGTGGGGAACACTGCAGAATAAAGGAGAACCAAACGAAGCAGGGTGAACAGATTGGAAAAAGTGGGGAATCGTGGGGAGTTCTGCAGAACATTGGGGAACCAAAAGGAGCAGGGGGAATGGATTGGAATAAGTGGGTACCCGTGGAGAACACTGCAGGGCAGAGGGGAACCAAAGGGAGCAGGGGGAACAGTTTGGAAAAAGTGGGGAATCGTGGAGAGTTCTGCAGAACAGTGGGGAACCAAAGGGAGCAGGGGGAATGGATTGGAAAAAGTGGGTAACCGTGGAGAACACTGCAGGGCAGAGGGGAACCAAAGGGAGCAGGGGGAACGGTTTGGAAAAAGTGGGTAACCGTGGGGAACACTGCAGAACACTGCGGAACCAAAGGGAGCAGGGGGAACGGTTTGGAAAAAGTGGGTAACCGTGGGGAACACTGCAGAACACTGCGGAACCAAAGGGAGCAGGGGGAACAGCTCGGAAAAGTGGGGAACCGTGGGGAACACTGCAGAATAAAGGTGAAACAAACGGAGCAGGGGGAACAGATTGGAAAAAGTGGGGAATCGTGGAGAGTTCTGCAGAACAGTGGGGAACCAAAAGGAGCAGGGGGAATGGATTGGAAAAAGTGGGGAAACGTGGGGAACACTGCAGGACAGAGGGGAAACAAAGGGAGCAGGGTGAACAGATTCGAAAAAGTGTGCAACCTTGGGGAACACTGCAGAATAGAGGGGAACTAAACGGAGCAAAGGGAACAGATTGGAAAAAGTGCAGAACCATGGCGAACACTGCAAAACAGTGGGGAACCAAAGGGAGCAGCGGGAACGGATTGGAAAAAGTGGGGAACCGTGGGAAACACTGCAGAACAGAGGGGAACGAAATGGAGCACGGCGAGCATATCAGAAAGAATTTGAGAAGTGGGGAACACTGCAGGACAGAGGGGAACCAAAGGGAGCAGGGGGAACGGATTGGAAAAAGTGGGGAATTGCGAAGGACAATGCAGGACAGAGGGGAAAGAAAGGGCACAGGGGGAACGGATTGGAAAAAGTGGGGAACTGTGTGGAACACTGCAGAACCGAGGGGAAACAATGGGAGCAGGGCGAACAGATTGGAAAAAGTGGGGAACGGTGTGGAAAAATGCAGAAGAGTGGAGAAACAACGGGAGCAGGGTGAACGGATTGGAAAAAGTGGGGAAGTGTGTGGAACACTGCAGAACAGAGCGGAAACAAAGGAAGCAGGGGGAACGGATTGGAAAAAGTGGGGAACCGTTAGGAACACAGCACTACAGAGGGGAACCAAAGGAGCACGGGGAAGAGATTGGAAAAATTGGGAAACAATGGAGGACAGTGCAGGACGGAGGGGAACCAAAGGGAGCAGGGGGAACAGATTGGAAAAAGTGGGGAATCGTGGGGAGTTCTGCAGAACAGTGGGGAACCAAAAGGAGTAGGGGGAATGGATTGGAAAAAGTGGGGAACCGTGGAGAACATTGCAGGACAGAGGGGAAACAAAGGGAGCAGGGGGAACGGATTGGATAAAGTGGGGAACTGTGAAGAACACTGCAGACAGAGAGGAACCAAAGCGATCATGGCGAACAAATTGGAAAATAGTGGAGAAGTGGGGAATACTGCAGAACAGTGGGGAACCAAAGGGAGCGGGGAAAACAGAGTGGAAAAAGTGGGGAACAGAGTGGAAAAATGAAGAAGAGTGAGGAAACAAAGGGAGCAGGGGGTATACATTGGAAAAATTGGGGAACCATGGGGAACACTGCAGAACAGAGGGGAACCAAGGGAGCAGGTGGAACGGATTGGAAAAAGTGGGGAACTGTGTGGAAAAATGCAGAAGAGTGGGGAACAAAGGGAGCAGGGAGAACGGATTGGAAAAAGTCGGGGACCGTGGAGAACACTGCAGAACAGAAGGGAAACAAAGGGAGCAGGGGTAACGGATTGGAAAATGTGGGGAACTGTATAGAAAACTGCAGAATAGAAGGGAACCAATGGGAGCAGGGGGAAAGGATTGGATAAAGTGGGGAACTGTGAAGAACACTGCAGAAAGAGAGGAACCAAAGCGATCACGGCGAACAAATTCGAAAATAGTGGAAAAGTGGGGAATACTGCAGAACGATGGGGAACCAAAGAGAGCGGGGGAAACAGATTGGAAAAAGTGGGGAACCGTGGAGAACATTGCAGGACAGAGGGGAAACAAAGGGAGCAGGGGGAACGGATTGGATAAAGTGGGGAACTGTGAAGAAGACTGCAGACAGAGAGGAAACAAAGCGATCATGGCGAACAAATTGGAAAATAGTGGAGAATTGGGGAATACTGCAGAACGGTGGGGAACCAAAGAGAGCGGGGGAAACAGATTGGAAAAAGTGGGGAACGGTGTGGAAAATGCAGAAGAGTGAGGAAACAAAGGGAGCAGGGGGTATACATTGGAAAAATTGGGGAACCATGGGGAACACTGCAGAACAGAGGGGAACCAAGGGAGCAGGTGGAACGGATTGGAAAAAGTGGGGAACTGTGTGGAAAAATGCAGAAGAGTGGGGAACAAAGGGAGCAGGGAGAACGGATTGGAAAAAGTCGGGGACCGTGGAGAACACTGCAGAACAGAAGGGAAACAAAGGGAGCAGGGGTAACGGATTGGAAAATGTGGGGAACTGTATAGAAAACTGCAGAATAGAGGGGAACCAATGGGAGCAGGGGGAAAGGATTGGATAAAGTGGGGAACTGTGAAGAACACTGCAGAAAGAGAGGAACCAAAGCGATCACGGCGAACAAATTCGAAAATAGTGGAAAAGTGGGGAATACTGCAGAACGGTGGGGAACCAAAGAGAGCGGGGGAAACAGATTGGAAAAAGTGGGGAACAGTGTGGAAAAATGCAGAAGAGTGAGGAAACAAAGGGAGCAGGGGGAACAGATTGGAAAAAGTGGGGAACGGTGTGGAAAATGCAGAAGAGTGAGGAAAAAAAAAGGGAGCAGGGGATACAGACTGGAAAAAGTGGGCAACGGTGTGAAAAATGCAGAAGTGAGTGGAACCAAAGGAGCAGGGGGAAACAGATTGGAAAAAGTGGGGAACAGTGTGGAAAAATGCAGAAGAGTGAGGAAACAAAGGGAGCAGGGGGAACAGATTGGAAAAAGTGGGGAACGGTGTGGAAAATGCAGAAGAGTGAGGAAACAAAGGGAGCAGGGGGTATACATTGGAAAAATTGGGGAACCATGGGGAACACTGCAGAACAGAGGGGAACCAAGGGAGCAGGAGGAACGGATTGGAAAAAGTGGGGAACTGTGTGGAAAAATGCAGAAGAGTGGGGAACAAAGGGAGCAGGGTGAACAGATTCGAAAAAGTGTGCAACCTTGGGGAACACTGCAGAATAGAGGGGAACTAAACGGAGCAAAGGGAACAGATTGGAAAAAGTGCAGAACCATGGCGAACACTGCACAACAGTGGGGAACCAAAGGGAGCAGCGGGAACGGATTGGAAAAAGTGGGGAACCGTGGGAAACACTGCAGAACAGAGGGGAACGAAATGGAGCACGGCGAGCATCTCGGAAAGAAGTTGAGAAGTGGGGAACACTGCAGGACAGAGGGGAACCAAAGGGAGCAGGGGGAACGGATTGGATAAAGTGGGGAACTGTGAAGAACACTGCAGAAAGAGAGGAACCAAAGCGATCACGGCGAACAAATTTGAAAATAGTGGAAAAGTGGGGAATACTGCAGAACAGTGGGGAACCAAAGGGAGCGGGGGGTATACATCGGAAAAATTGCGGAACCGTGGGGAACACTGCAGAACAGAGGGGAACCAATGGAGCAGGTGGAACGGATTGGAAAAAGTGGGGAATTGCGAAGGACAATACAGGACAGAGGGGAAAGAAAGGGCACAGGGGGAACGGATTGGAAAAAGTGGGGAACTGTGTGGAACACTGCAGAACTGAGGGGAAACAATGGGAGCAGGGCGAACAGATTGGAAAAAGTGGGGAACGGTGTGGAAAAATGCAGAAGAGTGGAGAAACAACGGGAGCAGGGTGAACGGATTGGAAAAAGTGGGGAAGTGTTTGGAACACTGCAGAACAGAGCGGAAACAAAGGAAGCAGGGGGAACTGATTGGAAAAAGTGGGGAATCGTTAGGAACACAGCACTACAGAGGGTAACCAAAGGAGCACGGGTAAGAGATTGGAAAAATTGGGAAACAATGGAGGACAGTGCAGGACGGAGGGGAACCAAAGGGAGAAGGGGGAACAGATTGGAAAACGTGGGGAACAGTGGGGAACACTGTAGAAAAGAGGGGAACGAAAGAGAGCACGGCGAACAGATTGGAAAAAGTGTGGAGCCGTGGGGAACACTGCAGGACAGAGGGGAACCAAAGGGAGCAGGGAGAACAGATTGGAAAAGTGGGGAAATATGGGGCAAAATGCAGGACAGAGGGGAACCAAAGGGAGCAGGGGGAATGGATTGGAAAAAGTGGGTACCCGTGGAGAACACTGCAGGGCAGAGGGAAACCAAAGGGAGCAGGGGGAACGGTTTGGAAAAAGTGGGTAACCGTGTGGAACACTGCAGAACACTGCGGAACCAAAGGGAGCAGGGGGAACAGCTCGGAAAAGTGGGGAACCGTGGGGAACACTGCAGAATAAAGGAGAACCAAACGAAGAAGGGTGAACAGATTGGAAAAAGTGGGGAATCGTGGGGAGTTCTGCAGAACATTGGGGAACCAAAAGGAGCAGGGGGAATGGATTGGAATAAGTGGGTACCCGTGGAGAACACTGCAGGGCAGAGGGGAACCAAAGGGAGCAGGGGGAACAGATTGGAAAAAGTGGGGAATCGTGGAGAGTTCTGCAGAACAGTGGGGAACCAAAGGGAGCAGGGGGAATGGATTGGAAAAAGTGGGTAACCGTGGAGAACACTGCAGGGCAGAGGGGAACCAAAGGGAGCAGGGGGAACGGTTTGGAAAAAGTGGGTAACCGTGGGGAACACTTCAGAACACTGCGGAACCAAAGGGAGCAGGGGGAACGGTTTGGAAAAAGTGGGTAACCGTGGGGAACACTGCAGAACACTGCGGAACCAAAGGGAGCAGGGGGAACAGCTCGGAAAAGTGGGGAACCGTGGGGAACACTGCAGAATAAAGGTGAAACAAACGGAGCAGGGGGAACAGATTGGAAAAAGTGGGGAATCGTGGAGAGTTCTGCAGAACAGTGGGGAACCAAAAGGAGCAGGGGGACTGGATTGGAAAAAGTGGGGAAACGTGGGGAACACTGCAGGACAGAGGGGAAACAAAGGGAGCAGGGTGAACAGATTCGAAAAAGTGTGCAACCTTGGGGAACACTGCAGAATAGAGGGGAACTAAACGGAGCAAAGGGAACAGATTGGAAAAAGTGCAGAACCATGGCGAACACTGCAAAACAGTGGGGAACCAAAGGGAGCAGCGGGAACGGATTGGAAAAAGTGGGGAACCGTGGGAAACACTGCAGAACAGAGGGGAACGAAATGGAGCACGGCGAGCATATCGGAAAGAATTTGAGAAGTGGGGAACACTGCAGGACAGAGGGGAACCAAAGGGAGCAGGGGGAAAGGGTTGGATAAAGTGGTAAACTGTGAAGAACATTGCAGAAAGAGAGGAACCAAAGCGATCACGGCGAACAAATTTGAAAATAGTGGAAAAGTGGGGAATACTGCAGAACAGTGGGGAACCAAAGGGAGCGGGGGGTATACATTGGAAAAATTGCGGAACCGTGGGGAACACTGCAGAACAGAGGGGAACCAACGGAGCAGGTGGAACGGATTGGAAAAAGTGGGGAATTGCGAAGGACAATGCAGGACAGAGGGGAAAGAAAGGGCAGAGGGGGAACGGATTGGAAAAAGTGGGGAACTGTGTGGAACACTGCAGAACCGAGGGGAAACAATGGGAGCAGGGCGAACAGATTGGAAAAAGTGGGGAACGGTGTGGAAAAATGCAGAAGAGTGGAGAAACAACGGGAGCAGGGTGAACGGATTGGAAAAAGTGGGGAAGTGTTTGGAACACTGCAGAACAGAGCGGAAACAAAGGAAGCAGGGGGAACGGATTGGAAAAAGTGGGGAACCGTTAGGAACACAGCACTACAGAGGGGAACCAAAGGAGCACGGGGAAGAGATTGGAAAAATTGGGAAACAATGGAGGACAGTGCAGGATGGAGGGGAACCAAAGGGAGCAGGGGGAACAGATTGGAAAAAGTGGGGAACTGTGGGGAACACTGTTGAACAGAGGGGAACCAAAGAGAGCACGGCGAACAGATTGGAAAAAGTGTGGAGGCGTGGGGAACACTGCAGGACAGAGGGGAACCAAAGGGAGCAGGGAGAACAGATTGGAAAAATTGGGGAATCCTGGGAAACACTGCAGAAAAGAGGGGAACCAAAGGGAGCAGGGGGAACAGATTGGAAAAAATGTGGAGAACAGTGGGGAAACTGCAGAACAGAGGGGAACCAAAGGGAGCAGGGGAAAAAGATTGGAAAAAGTGGGGAACAGTGTGGAAAATGCAGAAGAGTGAGGAAACAAAGGGAGCAGGGGGTATACATTGGAAAAAGTGGGGAACTGTGGGGAACACTGTAGAACGGAGGGGAACCAAAGAGAGCACGGCGAACAGATTGTAAAAAGTGTGGAGCCATGGCGAACACTGCAGGACAGAGGGGAACCAAAGGGAGCAGGGAGAACA
Source organism: Narcine bancroftii (assembly GCF_036971445.1). Classification (NCBI taxonomy): domain Eukaryota; kingdom Metazoa; phylum Chordata; class Chondrichthyes; order Torpediniformes; family Narcinidae; genus Narcine; species Narcine bancroftii. The sequence goes on along the minus strand of NW_027211889.1, from coordinate 2,469,037 downwards.
GATTGGAAAAAGTTGGAGAACCGTGGGGAAACTGCAGAACAGAGGGGAACCAAAGGCGCAGGGTTAACAGATGGGAAAAAATTGGGGAACTGTCTGGAACACAGCAGAACAGAGGGGAAAAAAAGGGAGCATGGGAACAAATTGGAAAAAATGTGGAGAACCATGGAGAACACTGCAGAACAGAGAGGACCCAAAGGGAGCAGAGGGAAGAACTCGGAAAAGTGGGGAACCGTGGGGAACACTGCAGAATAGAGGGGAACCAAGAGAGCAGGGGGAACGGATTGGAAAAAGTGGGGAACTGTGAAGAACACTGCAGACAGAGAGGAACCAAAGCGAGCACGGCGAACAAATTGGAAAATAGTGGAGAAGTGGGGAACACTGCAGAACAGTGGGGAACCAAAGGGAGCGGGGGAAACAGATTGGAAAAAGTGGGGAAGTGTGGAAAATGCAGAAGAGTGAGGAAACAAAGGGAGCAGGGGGAACAGATTGGAAAAAGTGGGCAACGGTGTGGAAAATGCAGAAGAGTGAGGAAAAAAAAGGGAGCAGGGGGAACAGATTGGAAAAAAAGTGGGGAACCGTGGAGAACACTGCAGAACAGAGGGGGAAAAAAGGGAGAAGGGGAACAGATTGGAAAAAATGTGAAGAACCGTGGGGAACACTGCAGAACAGAGGGGAACCAAAGGAGCAAGGGCAACTGATTAGAAAAAGAGGGGAACCATGGGGAACACTGCAGAACAGAGGGGAACCGAATGGAGTACGGGGTACAGATTGGAAAAATTTGGGGATTATGTGGAAATGTACAGAACAGTGGGGAACCAAAGGGAGCAGGGGGAACGGAGTGGAAAAAATGGGGAACCGTGGGGAACACTGCAGAACAGAGGGGAACCAAACGGAGCAGGGGGAACGGATTGGATAAAGTGGGGAACTGTGAAGAACACTGCAGACAGAGGAACCAAAGCGATCATGGCGAACAAATTGGAAAATAGAGAAGTGGGGAATACTGCAGAACAGTGGGGAACCAAAGGGAGCGGGGAAAACAGAGTGGAAAAAGTGGGGAACAGTGTGGAAAAATGCAGAAGAGTGAGGAAACAAAGGGAGCACGGCGAACAGATTGGAAAAAATGTGGAACCGTGGGGAACACTGCAGGACAGAGGGGAACCAAAGGGAACAGGAGGTACAGGTTGGAAAAAGTGGGGAACCGTTGGCGAACACTGCAGAACAGTGGGGAACCAAAGGGAGCAGGGGGAACAGATTGCAAAAAGTGGTGAACAGTGGGGAATATTGCAGAAAAGAGGGGAAGCAAATGGAGCATGGGAACAGATTGGAAAAATCAGGGAACCGTGTGGAAAAATGCAGAACAGTGGGAAACAAAGGGAGCAGGGAGAACGGATTGGAAAATGTGGGGAACCGTGGGGAGCACTGCAGTACAGAGGGGAACTAAAGGGAGCAGGGGGAATGGATTGGAAAAAGTGGGTAACCGTGGGAAACACTGCAGGACAGAGGGGAACCAAAGGGAGCAGGGGGAATGGATTGGAAAAAGTGGGTAACCGTGGGAAACACTGCAGGACAGAGGGGAACCAAAGGGAGCAGGGGAAACGGTTTGGAAAAAGTGGGTAATCGTGGGGAAAACTGCAGAACACTGCGGAACCAAAGGGAGCAGGGGGAACAGCTCGGAAAAGTGGGGAACCGTGGGGAACACTGCAGAATAAAGGAGAACCAAACGGAGCAGGGGGAACAGATTGGAAAAAGTGGGGAATCGTGGGGAGTTCTGCAGAACAGTGGGGAACCAAAAGGAGTAGGGGGAATGGATTGGAAAAAGTGGGGAACCGTGGAGAACATTGCAGGACAGAGGGGAAACAAAGGGAGCAGGGGGAACGGATTGGATAAAGTGGGGAACTATGAAGAACACTGCAGACAGAGAGGAACCAAAGCGATCATGGCGAACAAATTGGAAAATAGTGGAGAAGTGGGGAATACTGCAGAACAGTGGGGAACCAAAGGGAGCGGGGAAAACAGAGTGGAAAAAGTGGGGAACAGTGTGGAAAAATGAAGAAGAGTGAGGAAACAAAGGGAGCAGGGGGTATACATTGGAAAAATTGGGGAACCATGGGGAACACTGCAGAACAGAGGGGAACCAAGGGAGCAGGTGGAACGGATTGGAAAAAGTGGGGAACTGTGTGGAAAAATGCAGAAGAGTGGGGAACAAAGGGAGCAGGGAGAACGGATTGGAAAAAGTCGGGGACCGTGGAGAACACTGCAGAACAGAAGGGAAACAAAGGGAGCAGGGGTAACGGATTGGAAAATGTGGGGAACTGTATAGAAAACTGCAGAATAGAAGGGAACCAATGGGAGCAGGGGGAAAGGATTGGATAAAGTGGGGAACTGTGAAGAACACAGCAGAAAGAGAGGAACCAAAGCGATCACGGCGAACAAATTCGAAAATAGTGGAAAAGTGGGGAATACTGCAGAACGGTGGGGAACCAAAGAGAGCGGGGGAAACAGATTGGAAAAAGTGGGGAACCGTGGAGAACATTGCAGGACAGAGGGGAAACAAAGGGAGCAGGGGGAACGGATTGGATAAAGTGGGGAACTGTGAAGAACACTGCAGACAGAGAGGAAACAAAGCGATCATGGCGAACAAATTGGAAAATAGTGGAGAATTGGGGAATACTGCAGAACGGTGGGGAACCAAAGAGAGCGGGGGAAACAGATTGGAAAAAGTGGGGAAACGTGGAGAACATTGCAGGACAGAGGGGAAACAAAGGGAGCAGGGGGAACGGATTGGATAAAGTGGGGAACTGTGAAGAACACTGCAGACAGAGAGGAACCAAAGCGATCATGGCGAACAAATTGGAAAATAGTGGAGAAGTGGGGAATACTGCAGAACAGTGGGGAACCAAAGGGAGCAGGTGGAACGGATTGGAAAAAGTGGGGAACTGTGTGGAAAAATGCAGAAGAGTGGGGAACAAAGGGAGCAGGGAGAACGGATTGGAAAAAGTCGGGGACCGTGGAGAACACTGCAGAACAGAAGGGAAACAAAGGGAGCAGGGGTAACGGATTGGAAAATGTGGGGAACTGTATAGAAAAGTGCAGAATAGAGGGGAACCAATGGGAGCAGGGGGAAAGGATTGGATAAAGTGGGGAACTGTGAAGAACACTGCAGAAAGAGAGGAACCAAAGCGATCACGGCGAACAAATTCGAAAATAGTGGAAAAGTGGGGAATACTGCAGAACGGTGGGGAACCAAAGAGAGCGGGGGAAACAGATTGGAAAAAGTGGGGAACAGTGTGGAAAAATGCAGAAGAGTGAGGAAACAAAGGGAGCAGGGGGAACAGATTGGAAAAAGTGGGGAACGGTGTGGAAAATGCAGAAGAGTGAGGAAAAAAAAAGGGAGCAGGGGATACAGATTGGAAAAAGTGGGCAACGGTGTGGAAAATGCAGAAGTGAGTGGAACCAAAGGAGCAGGGGGAAACAGATTGGAAAAAGTGGGGAACAGTGTGGAAAAATGCAGAAGAGTGAGGAAACAAAGGGAGCAGGGGGAACAGATTGGAAAAAGTGGGGAACGGTGTGGAAAATGCAGAAGAGTGAGGAAACAAAGGGAGCAGGGGGTATACATTGGAAAAATTGGGGAACCATGGGGAACACTGCAGAACAGAGGGGAACCAAGGGAGCAGGTGGAACGGATTGGAAAAAGTGGGGAACTGTGTGGAAAAATGCAGAAGAGTGGGGAACAAAGGGAGCAGGGAGAACGGATTGGAAAAAGTCGGGGACCGTGGAGAACACTGCAGAACAGAAGGGAAACAAAGGGAGCAGGGGTAACGGATTGGAAAATGTGGGGAACTGTATAGAAAACTGCAGAATAGAGGGGAACCAATGGGAGCAGGGGGAAAGGATTGGATAAAGTGGGGAACTGTGAAGAACACTGCAGAAAGAGAGGAACCAAAGCGATCACGGCGAACAAATTCGAAAATAGTGGAAAAGTGGGGAATACTGCAGAACGGTGGGGAACCAAAGAGAGCGGGGGAAACAGATTGGAAAAAGTGGGGAACAGTGTGGAAAAATGCAGAAGAGTGAGGAAACAAAGGGAGCAGGGGGAACAGATTGGAAAAAGTGGGGAACGGTGTGGAAAATGCAGAAGAGTGAGGAAAAAAAAAGGGAGCAGGGGATACAGATTGGAAAAAGTGGGCAACGGTGTGGAAAATGCAGAAGTGAGTGGAACCAAAGGAGCAGGGGGAACAGATTGGAAAAAAGTGGGGAACTGTGGAGAACACTGCAGAACAGAGGGGAAAAAAGGGAGAAGGGGAACAGATTGGAAAAAATGTGAAGAACCGTGGGGAACACTGCAGAACAGAGGGGTAGCAAAGGAGCAAGGGCAACTGATTAGAAAAAGAGGGGAACCGTGGGGAACACTGCAGAACAGAGGGGAACTGAATAGAGTACGGGGTACAGATTGGAAAAATTGGGGGATTATGTGGAAATGTACAGAACAGTGGGGAACCAAAGGGAGCAGGGGGAATGGAGTGGAAAAATGGGGAACCGTGGGGAACACTGCAGAACAGAGTGGAACCAAACGGTGCAGGGGGAACGGATTGGATAAAGTGGGGAACTGTGAAGAACACTGCAGACAGAGAGGAACCAAAGCGATCATGGCGAACAAATTGGAAAATTGTGGAGAAGTGGGGAATACTGCAGAACAGTGGGGAACCAAAGGGAGCGGGGAAAACAGAGTGGAAAAAGTGGGGAACAGTGTGGAAAAATGCAGAAGAGTGAGGAAACAAATGGAGCAGGGGGTATACATTGGAAAAATTGGGGAACCATGGGGAACAGTGCAGAACAGAGGGGAACCAAGGGAGCAGGTGGAACGGATTGGAAAAAGTGGGGAACTGTGTGGAAAAATGCAGAACAGTGGGGAACCAAAGGGAGCAGGGGGAATGGATTCGAAAAAGTGGGTAACGGTGGGAAACACTGCAGGACCGAGAGGAAACAAAGAGAGCAGGGCGAACTGATTGGAAAAAGTGGGGAAATGTGGGGAACACTGCAGGACAGAGGGGAAACAAAGGGAGCAGGGTGAACAGATTTGAAAAAGTGTGCAACCTTGGGGAACACTGCAGAATAGAGGGGAACTAAACGGAGCATGGGGAACAGATTGGAAAAAGTGCAGAACCATGGCGAACAGTGCAAAACAGTGGGGAACCAAAGGGAGCAGCGGGAACGGATTGGAAAAAGTGGGGAACCGTGGGAAACACTGCAGAACAGAGGGGAACGAAATGGAGCACGGCGAGCATATCGGAAAGAAGTTGAGAAGTGGGCAACACTGCAGAACAGTGGGGAACCAAAGGGAGCAGGGGGAACGGTTTGGAAAAAGTGGGGAACTGTGAAGAACACTGCAGAAAGAGAGGAACCAAAGCGATCACGGCGAACAAATTTGAAAATAGTGGAAAAGTGGGGAATACTGCAGAACAGTGGGGAACCAAAGGGAGCGGGGGGAACAGCTCGGAAAAGTGGGGAACCGTGGGGAACACTGCAGAATAAAGGTGAACCAAACGGAGCAGGGGGAACAGATTGGAAAAAGTGGGGAATCGTGGAGAGTTCGGCAGAACAGTGGGGAACCAAAAGGAGCAGGGGGAATGGATTGGAAAAAGTGGGGAAACGTGGGGAACACTGCAGGACAGAGGGGAAACAAAGGGAGCAGGGTGAACAGATTCGAAAAAGTGTGCAACCTTGGGGAACACTGCAGAATAGAGGGGAACTAAACGGAGCAAAGGGAACAGATTGGAAAAAGTGCAGAACCATGGCGAACACTGCAAAACAGTGGGGAACCAAAGGGAGCAGCGGGAACGGATTGGAAAAAGTGGGGAACCGTGGGAAACACTGCAGAACAGAGGGGAATGAAATGGAGCACGGCGAGCATATCGGAAAGAAGTTGAGAAGTGGGGAACACTGCAGGACAGAGGGGAACCAAAGGGAGCAGGGGGAACGGATTGGATAAAGTGGGGAACTGTGAAGAACACTGCAGAAAGAGAGGAACCAAAGCGATCACGGCGAACAAATTTGAAAATAGTGGAAAAGTGGGGAATACTGCAGAACAGTGGGGAACCAAAGGGAGCGGGGGGTATACATTGGAAAAATTGCGGAACCGTGGGGAACACTGCAGAACAGAGGGGAACCAACGGAGCAGGTGGAACGGATTGGAAAAAGTGGGGAATTGCGAAGGACAATGCAGGACAGAGGGGAAAGAAAGGGCAGAGGGGGAACGGATTGGAAAAAGTGGGGAACTGTGTGGAACACTGCAGAACCGAGGGGAAACAATGGGAGCAGGGCGAACAGATTGGAAAAAGTGGGGAACGGTGTGGAAAAATGCAGAAGAGTGTAGAAACAACGGGAGCAGGGTGAACGGATTGGAAAAAGTGGGGAAGTGTTTGGAACACTGCAGAACAGAGCGGAAACAAAGGAAGCAGGGGGAACGGATTGGAAAATGTGGGGAACCGTTAGGAACACAGCACTACAGAGGGGAACCAAAGCAGCACGGGGAAGAGATTGGAAAAATTGGGAAACAATGGAGGACAGTGCAGGACGGAGGGGAACCAAAGGGAGCAGGGGGAACAGATTGGAAAAAGTGGGGAACTGTGGGGAACACTGTTGAACAGAGGGGAACCAAAGAGAGCACGGCGAACAGACTGGAAAATGTGTGGAGGCGTGGGGAACACTGCAGGACAGAGGGGAACCAAAGGGAGCAGGGAGAACAGATTGGAAAAATTGGGGAAACCTGGGAAACACTGCAGAAAAGAGGAGAACCAAAGGGAGCAGGGGAAAAAGATTGGAAAAAGTGGGGAACAGTGTGGAAAATGCAGAAGAGTGAGGAAACAAAGGGAGCAGGGGGTATACATTGGAAAAAGTGGGGAACTGTGGGGAACACTGTAGAACGGAGGGGAACCAAAGAGAGCACGGCGAACAGATTGTAAAAAGTGTGGAGCCATGGTGAACACTGCAGGACAGAGGGGAACCAAAGGGAGCAGGGAGAACAGATTGGAAAAAGTTGGGAATCTTGGGGAACACTGCAGAAAAGAGGGGAACCAAAGGGATCAGGGGGAACAGATTGGAAAAATTTGGAGAACCGTGGGGAAACTGCAGAACAGAGGGGAACCAAAGACGCAGGGTTAACAGATTGGAAAAAATTGGGGAACTGTCTGGAACACAGCAGAACAGAGGGGAAAAAAAGGGAGCATGGGAACAAATTGGAAAAAATGTGGAGAACCATGGGGAACACTGCAGAACAGAGAGGACCCAAAGGGAGCAGAGGGAAGAACTCGGAAAAGTGGGGAACCGTGGGGAACACTGCAGAATAGAGGGGAACCAAGAGAGCAGGGGGAACGGATTGGAAAAAGTGGGGAACAGTGAAGAACACTGCAGACAGAGAGGAACCAAAGCGAGTACGGCGAACAAATTGGAAAATAGTGGAGAAGTGGGAAACACTGCAGAACAGTGGGGAAACAAAGGGAGCGGGGGAAACAGATTGGAAAAAGTGGGGAACTGTTGAAAATGCAGAAGAGTGAGGAAACAAAGGGAGCAGGGGGAACAGATTGGAAAAAGTGGGGAACGGTGTGGAAAATGCAGAAGAGTGAGGAAAAAAAAGGGAGCAGGGGGAACAGATTGGAAAAAGTGGGCAACGGTGTGGAAACTGCAGAAGTGAGTGGAACCAAAGGAGCAGGGGGAACAGATTGGAAAAAAGTGGAGAACCGTGGAGAACACTGCAGAACAGAGGGGGAAAAAAGGGAGAAGGGGAACAGATTGGAAAAAATGTGAAGAACCGTGGGGAACACTGCAGAACAGAGGGGAACCAAAGGAGCAAGGGCAACTGATTAGAAAAAGAGGGGAACCATGGGGAACACTGCAGAACAGAGGGGAACCGAATGGAGTACGGGGTACAGATTCGAAAAATTGGGGGATTATGTGGAAATGTACAGAACAGTGGGGAACCAAAGGGAGCAGGGGGAACGGAGTGGAAAAAATGGGGAACCGTGGGGAACACTGCAGAACAGAGGGGAACCAAACGGAGCAGGGGGAACGGATTGGATAAAGTGGGGAACTGTGAAGAACACTGCAGACAGAGGAACCAAAGCGATCATGGCGAACAAATTGGAAAATAGTGGAGAAGTGGGGAATACTGCAGAACAGTGGGGAACCAAAGGGAGCGGGGAAAACAGAGTGGAAAAAGTGGGGAACAGTGTGGAAAAATGCAAAAGAGTGAGGAAACAAAGGGAGCACGGCGAACAGATTGGAAAAAATGTGGAACCATGGGGAACACTGCAGGACAGAGGGGAACCAAAGGGAACAGGAGGTACAGGTTGGAAAAAGTGGGGAACCGTTGGCGAACACTGCAGAACAGTGGGGAACCAAAGGGAGCAGGGGGAACAGATTGCAAAAAGTGGGGAACAGTGGGGAATATTGCAGAAAAGAGGGGAAGCAAATGGAGCATGGGAACAGATTGGAAAAATCGGGGAACCGTGTGGAAAAATGCAGAACAGTGGGAAACAAAGGGAGCAGGGAGAACGGATTGGAAAATGTGGGGAACCGTGGGGAGCACTGCAGTACAGAGGGGAACTAAAGGGAGCAAGGGGAACGGATTGGAAAAGTGGGGAACTGTGGGGGAAAATGCAGGACAGAGGGGAATCAAAGGGAGCAGGGGGAATGGATTGGAAAAAGTGGGTAAACGTGGGAAACACTGCAGGACAGAGGGGAACCAAAGGGAGCAGGGGGAACGGTTTGGAAAAAGTGGGTAATCGTGGGGAAAACTGCAGAACACTGCGGAACCAAAGGGAGCAGGGGGAACAGCTCGGAAAAGTGGGGAACCGTGGGGAACACTGCAGAATAAAGGAGAACCAAACGGAGCAGGGGGAACAGATTGGAAAAAGTGGGGAATCGTGGGGAGTTCTGCAGAACAGTGGGGAACCAAAAGGAGTAGGGGCAATGGATTGGAAAAAGTGGGGAACCGTGGAGAACATTGCAGGACAGAGGGGAAACAAAGGGAGCAGGGGGAACGGATTGGATAAAGTGGGGAACTGTGAAGAACACTGCAGACAGAGAGGAACCAAAGCGATCATGGCAAACAAATTGGAAAATAGTGGAGAAGTGGGGAATACTGCAGAACAGTGGGGAACCAAAGGGAGCGGGGAAAACAGAGTGGAAAAAGTGGGGAACAGTGTGGAAAAATGAAGAAGAGTGAGGAAACAAAGGGAGCAGGGGGTATACATTGGAAAAATTGGGGAACCATGGGGAGCACTGCAGAACAGAGGGGAAGCAAGGGAGCAGGTGGAACGGATTGGAAAAAGTGGGGAACTGTGTGGAAAAATGCAGAAGAGTGGGGAACCAAAGGGAGCAGGAGGAACAGATTGGAAAAAGTCGGGTGACCGTGGAGAACATTGCAGAACAGAAGGGAAACAAAGGGAGCAGGGGTAACGGAATGGAAAATGTGGGGAACTGTATAGAAAACTGCAGAATAGAGGGGAACCAACGGGAGCAGGGGGAACGGATTGGATAAAGTGGGGAACTGTGAAGAACACTGCAGACAGAGAGGAACCAAAGCGATCACGGCGAACAAATTCGAAAATAGTGGAAAAGTGGGGAATACTGCAGAACGGTGGGGAACCAAAGAGAGCGGGGGAAACAGATTGGAAAAAGTCGGGAGCAGTGTGGAAAAATGCAGAAGAGTGAGGAAACAAAGGGAGCAGGGGGAACAGATTGGAAAAAGTGGGGAACGGTGTGGAAAATGCAGAAGAGTGAGGAAAAAAAAGGGAGCAGGTGATACAGATTGGAAAAAGTGGGTAACGGTGTGGAAAATGCAGAAGTGAGTGGAACCAAAGGAGCAGGGGGAACAGATTGGAAAAAAGTGGGGAACTGTGGAGAACACTGCAGAACAGAGGGGAAAAAAGGGAGAAGGGGAACAGATTGGAAAAAATGTAAAGAACCGTGGGGAACACTGCAGAACAGAGGGGTAACAAAGGAGGAAGGGCAACTGATTAGAAAAAGAGGGGAACCGTGGGGAACACTGCAGAACAGAGGGGTAGCAAAGGAGCAAGGGCAACTGATTAGAAAAAGAGGGGAACCGTGGGGAACACTGCAGAACAGAGGGGAACCGAATAGAGTACGGGGTACAGATTGGAAAAATTGGGGGATTATGTGGAAATGTACAGAACAGTGGGGAACCAAAGGGAGCAGGGGGAATGGAGTGGAAAAAATGGGGAACCGTGGGGAACACTGCAGAACAGAGGGGAACCAAACGGAGCAGGGGGAACAGATTGGATAAAGTGGGGAACTGTGAAGAACACTGCAGACAGAGAGGAACCAAAGCGATCATGGCGAACAAATTGGAAAATAGTGGAGAAGTGGGGAATACTGCAGAACAGTGGGGAACCAAAGGGAGCGGGGAAAACAGAGTGGAAAAAGTGGGGAACAGTGTGGAAAAATGCAGAAGAGTGAGGAAACAAAGGGAGCAGGGGGTATACATTGGAAAAATTGGGGAACCATGGGGAACACTGCAGAACAGAGGGGAACCAAGGGAGCAGGTGGAACGGATTGGAAAAAGTGGGGAACTGTGTGGAAAAATGCAGAACAGTGGGGAACCAAAGGGAGCAGGGGGAATGGATTCGAAAAAGTGGGTAACGGTGGGAAACACTGCAGGACCGAGGGGAAACAAAGAGAGCAGGACGAACTGATTGGAAAAAGTGGGGAAATGTGGGGAACACTGCAGGACAGAGGGGAAACAAAGGGAGCAGGGTGAACAGATTCAAAAAAGTGTGCAACCTTGGGGAACACTGCAGAATAGAGGGGAACTAAACGGAGCATGGGGAACAGATTGGAAAAAGTGCAGAACCATAGCGAACAGTGCAATACAGTGGGGAACCAAAGGGAGCAGCGGGAACGGGTTGGAAAAAGTGGGGAACCGTGGGAAACACTGCAGAACAGAGGGGAACGAAATGGAGCACGGCGAGCATATCGGAAAGAAGTTGAGAAGTGGGCAACACTGCAGAACAGTGGGCAACCAAAGGGAGCAGGGGGAACGGTTTGGAAAAAGTGGGTAACCGTGGGGAACACTGCAGAACACTGCAGAACCAAAGGGAGCAGGGGGAACAGCTCGGAAAAGTGGGGAACCTTGTTGAACACTGCAGAATAAAGGAGAACCAAACGGAGCAGGGGGAACAGATTGGAAAAAGTGGGGAATCGTGGGGAGTTCTGCAGAACAGTGGGGAACCAAAAGGAGCAGGGGGAATGGATTGGAAAAAGTGGGGAACCGTGGAGAACATTGGAGGACAGAGGGGAAACAAAGGGAGCAGGGCGAACTGATTGGAAAAAGTGGGGAAACGTGGGGAACACTGCAGGACAGAGGGGAAACAAACGGAGCAGGGTGAACAGATTCGAAAAAGTGTGCACCTTGGGGAACACTGCAGAATAGAGGGGAACTAAACGTAGCATGGGGAACAGATTGGAAAAAGTGCAGAACCATGGCGAACACTGCAAAACAGTGGGGAACCAAAGGGAGCAGCGGGAACGGATTGGAAAAAGTGGGGAACCGTGGGAAACACTGCAGAACAGAGGGGAACGAAATGGATCACGTCGAGCATATCGGAAAGAAGTTGAGAAGTGGGGAACACTGCAGGACAGAGGGGAACCAAAGGGAGCAGGGGGGAACGGATTGGATAAAGTGGGGAACTGTGAAGAACAATGCAGACAGAGAGGAACCAAAGCGATCACGGCGAACAAATTCGAAAATAGTGGAAATGTGGGGAATACTGCAGAACAGTGGGGAACCAAAGGGATCGGGGGAAACAGATTGGAAAAAGTGGGGAACAGTGTGGAAAAATGTAGAAGAGTGAGGAAACAAAGGGAGCAGGGGGTATACATTGGAAAAATTGGGGAATCATGGGGAACACTGCAGGACAGAGGGGAACCAAGGGAGCAGATGGAACGGATTGGAAAAAATGGGGTATCACGAAGGACAATGCAGGACAGAGGGGAAAGAAAGGGCAGAGGGTGAACGGATTGGAAAAAGTGGGGAACTGTGGGGAACACTGCAGAACAGAGGGGAACCAATGGGAGCAGAGCGAACAGATTGGAAAAAAGTGGGAATGGTGGGGAAAACTGCAGAACATAGGGGAACCAAAGGGATCAGGGGGGACGGATTGGAAAAAGGGGGGAACCGTGTAGAACACTGCAGGAAAGAGGGGAACCAAAGGGAGCTGGGGGAACGGATTGGAAAAAGTGAGTTACTGTATGGAAAACTGCAGAACAGAGGGGAACCAAAGGGAGCAGGGGGAACAGATTCGAAAAAGTGGGGCAACTTGGGGAACACTGCAGAACAGAGGGAAACCAAAAGAGCAGGGCAAAGGGATTGGAAAAATTGGGAAACAATGGAGGACAGTGCAGGTCGGAGGGGAACCAAAAGGAGCATGGGAACAGATTCGAAAAAATGTGGAGAACCATGGGGAACACTGCAGAACAGAGAGGACCCAAAGTGAGCAGAGTGAAGAACTCGGAAAAGTGGGGAACGGTGGGGAACCAAAGGGAGCGGGGGGAACGGATTGGATAAAGTGGGGAACTGTGAAGAACAATGCAGACAGAGAGGAACCAAAGCGATCACGGCGAACAAATTCGAAAATAGTGGAAATGTGGGGAATACTGCAGAACAGTGGGGAACCAAAGGGATCGGGGGAAACAGATTGGAAAAAGTGGGGAACAGTGTGGAAAAATGTAGAAGAGTGAGGAAACAAAGGGAGCAGGGGGTATACATTGGAAAAATTGGGGAATCATGGGGAACACTGCATGACAGAGGGGAACCAAGGGAGCAGGTGGAACGGATTGGAAAAAATGGGGAATCACGAAGGACAATGCAGGACAGAGGGGAAAGAAAGGGCAGAGGGGGAACGGATTGGAAAAAGTGGGGAACTGTGGGGAACACTGCAGAACAGAGGGGAACCAATGGGAGCAGAGCGAACAGATTGGAAAAAAGTGGGAACTGTGGGGAAAACTGCAGAACAGAGGGGAACCAAAGGGATCAGGGGGGACGGATTGGAAAAAGGGGGGAACCGTGTAGAACACTGCAGGAAAGAGGGGAACCAAAGGGAGCTGGGGGAACGGATTGGAAAAAGTGGGTTACTGTATGGAAAACTGCAGAACAGAGGGGAACCAAAGGGAGCAGGGGGAACAGATTCGAAAAAGTGGGGAAACGTGGGGAACACTGCAGAACAGAGGGAAACCAAAAGAGCAGGGCAAAGGGATTGGAAAAATTGGGAAACAATGGAGGACAGTGCAGGTCGGAGGGGAACCAAAAGGAGCATGGGAACAGATTGGAAAAAATGTGGAGAACCATGGGGAACACTGCAGAACAGAGAGGACCCAAAGTGAGCAGAGGGAAGAACTCGGAAAAGTGGGGAACCGTGGGGAACCAAAGGGAGCGGGGGAAACAGATTGGAAAAAGTGGGGAACAGTGTGGAAAACGCAGAAGAGTGAGGAAACAAAGGGAGCAGGGGGAACAGATTGGAAAAAGTGGGGAACTGTGTGGAACACTTCAGAACATAGGGGAACTAAAGGGAACATGGAGAATAGATTGGAAAAAGTGCGGAACCGTGGCGAACACTGCAAAACAGTGGGGAACGAAAGGGAGCAGTGGGAACGGATTGGAAAAAGTTGGGAACCGTGGGAAACACTGCAGAACAGAGGGGAACGAAATGGAGCAGGACGAACAGATTGGAAAAAGTCGGGAAAAATGGAGAACCCTGCAGAACAGAGGGGAACCAAAGGGAGCAGGGGTAACGAATTGGAAAATGTGGGGAACTGTATAGAAAACTGCAGAATAGAGGGGAACCAACGGGAGCAGGGGGAACAGATTGGAAAAAGTGGAAACTGTGGTGAAAACTGCAGAACAGAGGGGAACCAAGGGAGCAGGTGGAACGGATTGGAAAAATTGGGGAACTGTGTGGAAAAATGCAGAACAGTGGGGAACCAAAGGGAGCAGGAGGAACAGATTGGAAAATGTGGGGAACTGTATAGAAAACTGCAGAATAGAGGGGAACCAACGGGAGCAGGGGGAACAGATTGGAAAAAGTGGAAACTGTGGGGAAAACTGCAGAACAGAGGGGAGCCCAAGGAGAAGGGGGAACAGATTGGAAAAAGTGGGGAACGGTGTGAAAAATGCAGAAGAGTGGAGAAACAACGGGAGCAGGGTGAACGGATTGGAAAAAGTGGGGAACAGTGTGGAACACTGCAGAACAGAGGGGAATCAAAGGAAGCAGGGGGAACGGATTGGAAAAAGTGGGGAACCGTTCGGAACACTGAACAACAGAGGGGAACCTAAGGAGCACGGGGAAGAGATTGGAAAAATTGGGAAACCATGGAGGACGGTGCAGGACGGAGGGGAACCAAAGGGAGCAGGGGGAACATATTGGAAAAAGTGGGGAACTGTGGGGAACACTGTAGAACAGAGAGGAACCAAAGAGAGCACGGCGAACAGATTGGAAAAAGTCTGGAACCGTGGGGAACACTGCAGGACAGAGGGGAACCAAAGGGAACAGGAGGTACAGGTTGGAAAAAGTGGGGAACCGTTGGAGAACACTGCAGAACAGTGGGGAACCAAAGGGAGCAGGGGGAACAAATTGCAAAAAGTGGGGAACAGTGGGGAATATTGCAGAAAAGAGGGGAAGCAAATGGAGCATGGGAACAGATTGGAAAAATCGGGAAACCGTGTGGAAAAATGCAGAACAGTGGGAAACCAAAGGGAGCAGGGAGAACGGATTGGAAAATGTGGGGAACCGTGGGGAGCACTGCAGTATAGAGGGGAACTAAAGGGAGCAAGGGGAATGGATTGGAAAAGTGGGGAAATATGGGGGAAAATGCAGGACAGAGGGGAACCAAAGGGAGCAGGGGGAATGGATTGGAAAAAGTGGGTAACCGTGGGGAACACTGCAGGACAGAGGGGAACCAAAGGGAGCAGGGGGAACAGATTCGAAAAAGTGGGGAAACGTGGGGAACACTGCAGAACAGATGGAAACCAAAAGAGCAGGGCAAAGGGATTGGAAAAATTGGGAAACAATGGAGGACAGTGCAGGTCGGAGGGGAACCAAAAGGAGCATGGGAACAGATTGGAAAAAATGTGGAGAACCATGGGGAACACTGCAGAACAGAGAGGACCCAAAGTGAGCAGAGGGAAGAACTCGGAAAAGTGGGGAACCGTGGGGAACCAAAGGGAGCGGGGCGGAACGGATTAGATAAAGTGGGGAACTGAGAAGAACAATGCAGACAGAGAGGAACCAAAGCGATCACGGCGAACAAATTCGAAAATAGTGGAAATGTGGGGAATACTGCAGAACAGTGGGGAACCAAAGGGATCGGGGGAAACAGATTGGAAAAAGTGGGGAACAGTGTGGAAAAATGTAGAAGAGTGAGGAAACAAAGGGAGCAGGGGGTATACATTGGAAAAATTGGGGAATCATGGGGAACACTGCATGACAGAGGGGAACCAAGGGAGCAGGTGGAACGGATTGGAAAAAATGGGGAATCACGAAGGACAATGCAGGACAGAGGGGAAAGAAAGGGCAGAGGGGGAACGGATTGGAAAAAGTGGGGAACTGTGGGGAACACTGCAGAACAGAGGGGAACCAATGGGAGCAGAGCGAACAGATTGGAAAAAAGTGGGAACTGTGGGGAAAACTGCAGAACAGAGGGGAACCAAAGGGATCAGGGGGGACGGAGTGGAAAAAGGGGGGAACCGTGTAGAACACTGCAGGAAAGATGGGAACCAAAGGGAGCTGGGGAAACGGATTGGAAAAAGTGGGTTACTGTATGGAAAACTGCAGAACAGAGGGGAACCAAAGGGAGCAGGGGGAACAGATTCGAAAAAGTGGGGAAACGTGGGGAACACTGCAGAACAGAGGGAAACCAAAAGAGCAGGGCAAAGGGATTGGAAAAATTGGGAAAAAATGGAGGACAGTGCAGGTCGGAGGGGAACCAAAAGGAGCATGGGAACAGATTGGAAATAATGTGGAGAACCATGGGGAACACTGCAGAACAGAGAGGACCCAAAGTGAGCAGAGGGAAGAACTCGGAAAAGTGGGGAACCGTGGGGAACCAAAGGGAGCGGGGGAAACAGATTGGAAAAAGTGGGGAACAGTGTGGAAAACGCAGAAGAGTGAGGAAACAAAGGGAGCAGGGGGAACAGATTGGAAAAAGTGGGGAACTGTGTGGAACACTTCAGAACATAGGGGCACTAAAGGGAACATGGAGAATAGATTGGAAAAAGTGCGGAACCGTGGCGAACACTGCAAAACAGTGGGGAACGAAAGGGAGCAGTGGGAACGGATTGGAAAAAGTTGGGAACCGTGGGAAACACTGCAGAACAGAGGGGAACGAAATGGAGCAGGACGAACATATCGGAAAAAAGTTGAGAAGTGGGGAACACTGCAGAACAGAGGGGAACCAAAGGGAGCAGGGGTAACGGATTGGAAAATGTGGGGAACTGTATAGAAAACTGCAGAATAGAGGGGAACCAACGGGAGCAGGGGGAACAGATTGGAAAAAGTGGAAACTGTGGTGAAAACTGCAGAACAGAGGGGAACCAAGGGAGCAGGTGGAACGGATTGGAAAAAGTGGGGAACTGTGTGGAAAAATGCAGAACAGTGGGGAACCAAAGGGAGCAGGAGGAACAGATTGGAAAATGTGGGGAACTGTATAGAAAACTGCAGAATAGAGGGGAACCAACGGGAGCAGGGGGAACAGATTGGAAAAAGTGGAAACTGTGGGGAAAACTGCAGAACAGAGGGGAGCCCAAGGAGAAGGGGGAACAGATTGGAAAAAGTGGGGAACGGTGTGAAAAATGCAGAAGAGTGGAGAAACAACGGGAGCAGGGTGAACGGATTGGAAAAAGTGGGGAACAGTGTGGAACACTGCAGAACAGAGGGGAATCAAAGGAAGCAGGGGGAACGGATTGGAAAAAGTGGTGAACCGTTCGGAACACTGAACAACAGAGGGGAACCTAAGGAGCACGGGGAAGAGATTGGAAAAATTGGGAAACCATGGAGGACGGTGCAGGACGGAGGGGAACCAAAGGGAGCAGGGGGAACAGATTGGAAAAAGTGGGGAACTGTGGGGAACACTGTAGAACAGAGAGGAACCAAAGAGAGCACGGCGAACAGATTGGAAAAAGTCTGGAACCGTGGGGAACACTGCAGAACAGTGGGCAACCAAAGGGAGCAGGGGGAACGGTTTGGAAAAAGTGGGTAACCGTGGGGAACACTGCAGAACACTGCAGAACCAAAGGGAGCAGGGGGAACAGCTCGGAAAAGTGGGGAACCTTGTTGAACACTTCAGAATAAAGGAGAACCAAACGGAGCAGGGGGAACAGATTGGAAAAAGTGGGGAATCGTGGGGAGTTCTGCAGAACAGTGGGGAACCAAAAGGAGCAGGGGGAATGGATTGGAAAAAGTGGGGAACCGTGGAGAACATTGGAGGACAGAGGGGAAACAAAGGGAGCAGGGCGAACTGATTGGAAAAAGTGGGGAAACGTGGGGAACACTGCAGGACAGAGGGGAAACAAACGGAGCAGGGTGAACAGATTCGAAAAAGTGTGCACCTTGGGGAACACTGCAGAATAGAGGGGAACTAAACGTAGCATGGGGAACAGATTGGAAAAAGTGCAGAACCATGGCGAACACTGCAAAACAGTGGGGAACCAAAGGGAGCAGCGGGAACGGATTGGAAAAAGTGGGGAACCGTGGGAAACACTGCAGAACAGAGGGGAACGAAATGGATCACGTCGAGCATATCGGAAAGAAGTTGAGAAGTGGGGAACACTGCAGGACAGAGGGGAACCAAAGGGAGCAGGGGGGAACGGATTGGATAAAGTGGGGAACTGTGAAGAACAATGCAGACAGAGAGGAACCAAAGCGATCACGGCGAACAAATTCGAAAATAGTGGAAATGTGGGGAATACTGCAGAACAGTGGGGAACCAAAGGGATCGGGGGAAACAGATTGGAAAAAGTGGGGAACAGTGTGGAAAAATGTAGAAGAGTGAGGAAACAAAGGGAGCAGGGGGTATACATTGGAAAAATTGGGGAATCATGGGGAACACTGCAGGACAGAGGGGAACCAAGGGAGCAGATGGAACGGATTGGAAAAAATGGGGTATCACGAAGGACAATGCAGGACAGAGGGGAAAGAAAGGGCAGAGGGTGAACGGATTGGAAAAAGTGGGGAACTGTGGGGAACACTGCAGAACAGAGGGGAACCAATGGGAGCAGAGCGAACAGATTGGAAAAAAGTGGGAATGGTGGGGAAAACTGCAGAACATAGGGGAACCAAAGGGATCAGGGGGGACGGATTGGAAAAAGGGGGGAACCGTGTAGAACACTGCAGGAAAGAGGGGAACCAAAGGGAGCTGGGGGAACGGATTGGAAAAAGTGAGTTACTGTATGGAAAACTGCAGAACAGAGGGGAACCAAAGGGAGCAGGGGGAACAGATTCGAAAAAGTGGGGCAACTTGGGGAACACTGCAGAACAGAGGGAAACCAAAAGAGCAGGGCAAAGGGATTGGAAAAATTGGGAAACAATGGAGGACAGTGCAGGTCGGAGGGGAACCAAAAGGAGCATGGGAACAGATTGGAAAAAATGTGGAGAACCATGGGGAACACTGCAGAACAGAGAGGACCCAAAGTGAGCAGAGTGAAGAACTCGGAAAAGTGGGGAACGGTGGGGAACCAAAGGGAGCGGGGGGAACGGATTGGATAAAGTGGGGAACTGTGAAGAACAATGCAGACAGAGAGGAACCAAAGCGATCACGGCGAACAAATTCGAAAATAGTGGAAATGTGGGGAATACTGCAGAACAGTGGGGAACCAAAGGGATCGGGGGAAACAGATTGGAAAAAGTGGGGAACAGTGTGGAAAAATGTAGAAGAGTGAGGAAACAAAGGGAGCAGGGGGTATACATTGGAAAAATTGGGGAATCATGGGGAACACTGCATGACAGAGGGGAACCAAGGGAGCAGGTGGAACGGATTGGAAAAAATGGGGAATCACGAAGGACAATGCAGGACAGAGGGGAAAGAAAGGGCAGAGGGGGAACGGATTGGAAAAAGTGGGGAACTGTGGGGAACACTGCAGAACAGAGGGGAACCAATGGGAGCAGAGCGAACAGATTGGAAAAAAGTGGGAACTGTGGGGAAAACTGCAGAACAGAGGGGAACCAAAGGGATCAGGGGGGACGGATTGGAAAAAGGGGGGAACCGTGTAGAACACTGCAGGAAAGAGGGGAACCAAAGGGAGCTGGGGGAACGGATTGGAAAAAGTGGGTTACTGTATGGAAAACTGCAGAACAGAGGGGAACCAAAGGGAGCAGGGGGAACAGATTCGAAAAAGTGGGGAAACGTGGGGAACACTGCAGAACAGAGGGAAACCAAGGGAGCAGGAGGAACGGATTGGAAAAAGTGGGGAACGGTGTGGAAAATGCAGAAGAGTGAGGAAACAAATGGAGCAGGGGGTATACATTGGAAAAATTGGGGAACCATGGGGAACACTGCAGAACAGAGGGGAACCAAGGGAGCAGGAGGAACGGATTGGAAAAAGTGGGGAACTGTGTGGAAAAATGCAGAAGAGTGGGGAACAAAGGGAGCAGGGTGAACAGATTCGAAAAAGTGTGCAACCTTGGGGAACACTGCAGAATAGAGGGGAACTAAACGGAGCAAAGGGAACAGATTGGAAAAAGTGCAGAACCATGGCGAACACTGCACAACAGTGGGGAACCAAAGGGAGCAGCGGGAACGGATTGGAAAAAGTGGGGAACCGTGGGAAACACTGCAGAACAGAGGGGAACGAAATGGAGCACGGCGAGCATCTCGGAAAGAAGTTGAGAAGTGGGGAACACTGCAGGACAGAGGGGAACCAAAGGGAGCAGGGGGAACGGATTGGATAAAGTGGGGAACTGTGAAGAACACTGCAGAAAGAGAGGAACCAAAGCGATCACGGCGAACAAATTTGAAAATAGTGGAAAAGTGGGGAATACTGCAGAACAGTGGGGAACCAAAGGGAGCGGGGGGTATACATCGGAAAAATTGCGGAACCGTGGGGAACACTGCAGAACAGAGGGGAACCAATGGAGCAGGTGGAACGGATTGGAAAAAGTGGGGAATTGCGAAGGACAATACAGGACAGAGGGGAAAGAAAGGGCACAGGGGGAACGGATTGGAAAAAGTGGGGAACTGTGTGGAACACTGCAGAACTGAGGGGAAACAATGGGAGCAGGGCGAACAGATTGGAAAAAGTGGGGAACGGTGTGGAAAAATGCAGAAGAGTGGAGAAACAACGGGAGCAGGGTGAACGGATTGGAAAAAGTGGGGAAGTGTTTGGAACACTGCAGAACAGAGCGGAAACAAAGGAAGCAGGGGGAACTGATTGGAAAAAGTGGGGAATCGTTAGGAACACAGCACTACAGAGGGTAACCAAAGGAGCACGGGTAAGAGATTGGAAAAATTGGGAAACAATGGAGGACAGTGCAGGACGGAGGGGAACCAAAGGGAGAAGGGGGAACAGATTGGAAAACGTGGGGAACAGTGGGGAACACTGTAGAAAAGAGGGGAACGAAAGAGAGCACGGCGAACAGATTGGAAAAAGTGTGGAGCCGTGGGGAACACTGCAGGACAGAGGGGAACCAAAGGGAGCAGGGAGAACAGATTGGAAAAGTGGGGAAATATGGGGCAAAATGCAGGACAGAGGGGAACCAAAGGGAGCAGGGGGAATGGATTGGAAAAAGTGGGTACCCGTGGAGAACACTGCAGGGCAGAGGGAAACCAAAGGGAGCAGGGGGAACGGTTTGGAAAAAGTGGGTAACCGTGTGGAACACTGCAGAACACTGCGGAACCAAAGGGAGCAGGGGGAACAGCTCGGAAAAGTGGGGAACCGTGGGGAACACTGCAGAATAAAGGAGAACCAAACGAAGAAGGGTGAACAGATTGGAAAAAGTGGGGAATCGTGGGGAGTTCTGCAGAACATTGGGGAACCAAAAGGAGCAGGGGGAATGGATTGAAATAAGTGGGTACCCGTGGAGAACACTGCAGGGCAGAGGGGAACCAAAGGGAGCAGGGGGAACAGATTGGAAAAAGTGGGGAATCGTGGAGAGTTCTGCAGAACAGTGGGGAACCAAAGGGAGCAGGGGGAATGGATTGGAAAAAGTGGGTAACCGTGGAGAACACTGCAGGGCAGAGGGGAACCAAAGGGAGCAGGGGGAACAGTTTGGAAAAAGTGGGTAACCGTGGGGAACACTGCAGAACACTGCGGAACCAAAGGGAGCAGGGGGAACGGTTTGGAAAAAGTGGGTAACCGTGGGGAACACTGCAGAACACTGCGGAACCAAAGGGAGCAGGGGGAACAGCTCGGAAAAGTGGGGAACCGTGGGGAACACTGCAGAATAAAGGTGAAACAAACGGAGCAGGGGGAACAGATTGGAAAAAGTGGGGAATCGTGGAGAGTTCTGCAGAACAGTGGGGAACCAAAAGGAGCAGGGGGACTGGATTGGAAAAAGTGGGGAAACGTGGGGAACACTGCAGGACAGAGGGGAAACAAAGGGAGCAGGGTGAACAGATTCGAAAAAGTGTGCAACCTTGGGGAACACTGCAGAATAGAGGGGAACTAAACGGAGCAAAGGGAACAGATTGGAAAAAGTGCAGAACCATGGCGAACACTGCAAAACAGTGGGGAACCAAAGGGAGCAGCGGGAACGGATTGGAAAAAGTGGGGAACCGTGGGAAACACTGCAGAACAGAGGGGAACGAAATGGAGCACGGCGAGCATATCGGAAAGAATTTGAGAAGTGGGGAACACTGCAGGACAGAGGGGAACCAAAGGGAGCAGGGGGAAAGGGTTGGATAAAGTGGTAAACTGTGAAGAACATTGCAGAAAGAGAGGAACCAAAGCGATCACGGCGAACAAATTTGAAAATAGTGGAAAAGTGGGGAATACTGCAGAACAGTGGGGAACCAAAGGGAGCGGGGGGTATACATTGGAAAAATTGCGGAACCGTGGGGAACACTGCAGAACAGAGGGGAACCAACGGAGCAGGTGGAACGGATTGGAAAAAGTGGGGAATTGCGAAGGACAATGCAGGACAGAGGG
Source organism: Narcine bancroftii (assembly GCF_036971445.1). Classification (NCBI taxonomy): domain Eukaryota; kingdom Metazoa; phylum Chordata; class Chondrichthyes; order Torpediniformes; family Narcinidae; genus Narcine; species Narcine bancroftii. The sequence continues at coordinate 2,446,887 of NW_027211889.1, read as the reverse complement.
GAAAGAAAGGGCAGAGGGGGAACGGATTGGAAAAAGTGGGGAACTGTGTGGAACACTGCAGAACCGAGGGGAAACAATGGGAGCAGGGCGAACAGATTGGAAAAAGTGGGGAACGGTGTGGAAAAATGCAGAAGAGTGGAGAAACAACGGGAGCAGGGTGAACGGATTGGAAAAAGTGGGGAAGTGTTTGGAACACTGCAGAACAGAGCGGAAACAAAGGAAGCAGGGGGAACGGATTGGAAAAAGTGGGGAACCGTTAGGAACACAGCACTACAGAGGGGAACCAAAGGAGCACGGGGAAGAGATTGGAAAAATTGGGAAACAATGGAGGACAGTGCAGGACGGAGGGGAACCAAAGGGAGCAGGGGGAACAGATTGGAAAAAGTGGGGAACTGTGGGGAACACTGTTGAACAGAGGGGAACCAAAGAGAGCACGGCGAACAGATTGGAAAAAGTGTGGAGGCGTGGGGAACACTGCAGGACAGAGGGGAACCAAAGGGAGCAGGGAGAACAGATTGGAAAAATTGGGGAATCCTGGGAAACACTGCAGAAAAGAGGGGAACCAAAGGGAGCAGGGGGAACAGATTGGAAAAAATGTGGAGAACAGTGGGGAAACTGCAGAACAGAGGGGAACCAAAGGGAGCAGGGGAAAAAGATTGGAAAAAGTGGGGAACAGTGTGGAAAATGCAGAAGAGTGAGGAAACAAAGGGAGCAGGGGGTATACATTGGAAAAAGTGGGGAACTGTGGGGAACACTGTAGAACGGAGGGGAACCAAATAGAGCACGGCGAACAGATTGTAAAAAGTGTGGAGCCATGGCGAACACTGCAGGACAGAGGGGAACCAAAGGGAGCAGGGAGAACAGATTGGAAAAAGTTGGAGAACCGTGGGGAAACTGCAGAACAGAGGGGAACCAAAGGCGCAGGGTTAACAGATGGGAAAAAATTGGGGAACTGTCTGGAACACAGCAGAACAGAGGGGAAAAAAAGGGAGCATGGGAACAAATTGGAAAAAATGTGGAGAACCATGGAGAACACTGCAGAACAGAGAGGACCCAAAGGGAGCAGAGGGAAGAACTCGGAAAAGTGGGGAACCGTGGGGAACACTGCAGAATAGAGGGGAACCAAGAGAGCAGGGGGAACGGATTGGAAAAAGTGGGGAACTGTGAAGAACACTGCAGACAGAGAGGAACCAAAGCGAGCACGGCGAACAAATTGGAAAATAGTGGAGAAGTGGGGAACACTGCAGAACAGTGGGGAACCAAAGGGAGCGGGGGAAACAGATTGGAAAAAGTGGGGAAGTGTGGAAAATGCAGAAGAGTGAGGAAACAAAGGGAGCAGGGGGAACAGATTGGAAAAAGTGGGCAACGGTGTGGAAAATGCAGAAGAGTGAGGAAAAAAAAGGGAGCAGGGGGAACAGATTGGAAAAAAAGTGGGGAACCGTGGAGAACACTGCAGAACAGAGGGGGAAAAAAGGGAGAAGGGGAACAGATTGGAAAAAATGTGAAGAACCGTGGGGAACACTGCAGAACAGAGGGGAACCAAAGGAGCAAGGGCAACTGATTAGAAAAAGAGGGGAACCATGGGGAACACTGCAGAACAGAGGGGAACCGAATGGAGTACGGGGTACAGATTGGAAAAATTTGGGGATTATGTGGAAATGTACAGAACAGTGGGGAACCAAAGGGAGCAGGGGGAACGGAGTGGAAAAAATGGGGAACCGTGGGGAACACTGCAGAACAGAGGGGAACCAAACGGAGCAGGGGGAACGGATTGGATAAAGTGGGGAACTGTGAAGAACACTGCAGACAGAGGAACCAAAGCGATCATGGCGAACAAATTGGAAAATAGAGAAGTGGGGAATACTGCAGAACAGTGGGGAACCAAAGGGAGCGGGGAAAACAGAGTGGAAAAAGTGGGGAACAGTGTGGAAAAATGCAGAAGAGTGAGGAAACAAAGGGAGCACGGCGAACAGATTGGAAAAAATGTGGAACCGTGGGGAACACTGCAGGACAGAGGGGAACCAAAGGGAACAGGAGGTACAGGTTGGAAAAAGTGGGGAACCGTTGGCGAACACTGCAGAACAGTGGGGAACCAAAGGGAGCAGGGGGAACAGATTGCAAAAAGTGGTGAACAGTGGGGAATATTGCAGAAAAGAGGGGAAGCAAATGGAGCATGGGAACAGATTGGAAAAATCAGGGAACCGTGTGGAAAAATGCAGAACAGTGGGAAACAAAGGGAGCAGGGAGAACGGATTGGAAAATGTGGGGAACCGTGGGGAGCACTGCAGTACAGAGGGGAACTAAAGGGAGCAGGGGGAATGGATTGGAAAAAGTGGGTAACCGTGGGAAACACTGCAGGACAGAGGGGAACCAAAGGGAGCAGGGGGAATGGATTGGAAAAAGTGGGTAACCGTGGGAAACACTGCAGGACAGAGGGGAACCAAAGGGAGCAGGGGAAACGGTTTGGAAAAAGTGGGTAATCGTGGGGAAAACTGCAGAACACTGCGGAACCAAAGGGAGCAGGGGGAACAGCTCGGAAAAGTGGGGAACCGTGGGGAACACTGCAGAATAAAGGAGAACCAAACGGAGCAGGGGGAACAGATTGGAAAAAGTGGGGAATCGTGGGGAGTTCTGCAGAACAGTGGGGAACCAAAAGGAGTAGGGGGAATGGATTGGAAAAAGTGGGGAACCGTGGAGAACATTGCAGGACAGAGGGGAAACAAAGGGAGCAGGGGGAACGGATTGGATAAAGTGGGGAACTATGAAGAACACTGCAGACAGAGAGGAACCAAAGCGATCATGGCGAACAAATTGGAAAATAGTGGAGAAGTGGGGAATACTGCAGAACAGTGGGGAACCAAAGGGAGCGGGGAAAACAGAGTGGAAAAAGTGGGGAACAGTGTGGAAAAATGAAGAAGAGTGAGGAAACAAAGGGAGCAGGGGGTATACATTGGAAAAATTGGGGAACCATGGGGAACACTGCAGAACAGAGGGGAACCAAGGGAGCAGGTGGAACGGATTGGAAAAAGTGGGGAACTGTGTGGAAAAATGCAGAAGAGTGGGGAACAAAGGGAGCAGGGAGAACGGATTGGAAAAAGTCGGGGACCGTGGAGAACACTGCAGAACAGAAGGGAAACAAAGGGAGCAGGGGTAACGGATTGGAAAATGTGGGGAACTGTACAGAAAACTGCAGAATAGAAGGGAACCAATGGGAGCAGGGGGAAAGGATTGGATAAAGTGGGGAACTGTGAAGAACACAGCAGAAAGAGAGGAACCAAAGCGATCACGGCGAACAAATTCGAAAATAGTGGAAAAGTGGGGAATACTGCAGAACGGTGGGGAACCAAAGAGAGCGGGGGAAACAGATTGGAAAAAGTGGGGAACCGTGGAGAACATTGCAGGACAGAGGGGAAACAAAGGGAGCAGGGGGAACGGATTGGATAAAGTGGGGAACTGTGAAGAACACTGCAGACAGAGAGGAAACAAAGCGATCATGGCGAACAAATTGGAAAATAGTGGAGAATTGGGGAATACTGCAGAACGGTGGGGAACCAAAGAGAGCGGGGGAAACAGATTGGAAAAAGTGGGGAAACGTGGAGAACATTGCAGGACAGAGGGGAAACAAAGGGAGCAGGGGGAACGGATTGGATAAAGTGGGGAACTGTGAAGAACACTGCAGACAGAGAGGAACCAAAGCGATCATGGCGAACAAATTGGAAAATAGTGGAGAAGTGGGGAATACTGCAGAACAGTGGGGAACCAAAGGGAGCAGGTGGAACGGATTGGAAAAAGTGGGGAACTGTGTGGAAAAATGCAGAAGAGTGGGGAACAAAGGGAGCAGGGAGAACGGATTGGAAAAAGTCGGGGACCGTGGAGAACACTGCAGAACAGAAGGGAAACAAAGGGAGCAGGGGTAACGGATTGGAAAATGTGGGGAACTGTATAGAAAAGTGCAGAATAGAGGGGAACCAATGGGAGCAGGGGGAAAGGATTGGATAAAGTGGGGAACTGTGAAGAACACTGCAGAAAGAGAGGAACCAAAGCGATCACGGCGAACAAATTCGAAAATAGTGGAAAAGTGGGGAATACTGCAGAACGGTGGGGAACCAAAGAGAGCGGGGGAAACAGATTGGAAAAAGTGGGGAACAGTGTGGAAAAATGCAGAAGAGTGAGGAAACAAAGGGAGCAGGGGGAACAGATTGGAAAAAGTGGGGAACGGTGTGGAAAATGCAGAAGAGTGAGGAAAAAAAAAGGGAGCAGGGGATACAGATTGGAAAAAGTGGGCAACGGTGTGGAAAATGCAGAAGTGAGTGGAACCAAAGGAGCAGGGGGAAACAGATTGGAAAAAGTGGGGAACAGTGTGGAAAAATGCAGAAGAGTGAGGAAACAAAGGGAGCAGGGGGAACAGATTGGAAAAAGTGGGGAACGGTGTGGAAAATGCAGAAGAGTGAGGAAACAAAGGGAGCAGGGGGTATACATTGGAAAAATTGGGGAACCATGGGGAACACTGCAGAACAGAGGGGAACCAAGGGAGCAGGTGGAACGGATTGGAAAAAGTGGGGAACTGTGTGGAAAAATGCAGAAGAGTGGGGAACAAAGGGAGCAGGGAGAACGGATTGGAAAAAGTCGGGGACCGTGGAGAACACTGCAGAACAGAAGGGAAACAAAGGGAGCAGGGGTAACGGATTGGAAAATGTGGGGAACTGTATAGAAAACTGCAGAATAGAGGGGAACCAATGGGAGCAGGGGGAAAGGATTGGATAAAGTGGGGAACTGTGAAGAACACTGCAGAAAGAGAGGAACCAAAGCGATCACGGCGAACAAATTCGAAAATAGTGGAAAAGTGGGGAATACTGCAGAACGGTGGGGAACCAAAGAGAGCGGGGGAAACAGATTGGAAAAAGTGGGGAACAGTGTGGAAAAATGCAGAAGAGTGAGGAAACAAAGGGAGCAGGGGGAACAGATTGGAAAAAGTGGGGAACGGTGTGGAAAATGCAGAAGAGTGAGGAAAAAAAAAGGGAGCAGGGGATACAGATTGGAAAAAGTGGGCAACGGTGTGGAAAATGCAGAAGTGAGTGGAACCAAAGGAGCAGGGGGAACAGATTGGAAAAAAGTGGGGAACTGTGGAGAACACTGCAGAACAGAGGGGAAAAAAGGGAGAAGGGGAACAGATTGGAAAAAATGTGAAGAACCGTGGGGAACACTGCAGAACAGAGGGGTAGCAAAGGAGCAAGGGCAACTGATTAGAAAAAGAGGGGAACCGTGGGGAACACTGCAGAACAGAGGGGAACTGAATAGAGTACGGGGTACAGATTGGAAAAATTGGGGGATTATGTGGAAATGTACAGAACAGTGGGGAACCAAAGGGAGCAGGGGGAATGGAGTGGAAAAATGGGGAACCGTGGGGAACACTGCAGAACAGAGTGGAACCAAACGGTGCAGGGGGAACGGATTGGATAAAGTGGGGAACTGTGAAGAACACTGCAGACAGAGAGGAACCAAAGCGATCATGGCGAACAAATTGGAAAATTGTGGAGAAGTGGGGAATACTGCAGAACAGTGGGGAACCAAAGGGAGCGGGGAAAACAGAGTGGAAAAAGTGGGGAACAGTGTGGAAAAATGCAGAAGAGTGAGGAAACAAATGGAGCAGGGGGTATACATTGGAAAAATTGGGGAACCATGGGGAACAGTGCAGAACAGAGGGGAACCAAGGGAGCAGGTGGAACGGATTGGAAAAATTGGGGAACTGTGTGGAAAAATGCAGAACAGTGGGGAACCAAAGGGAGCAGGGGGAATGGATTCGAAAAAGTGGGTAACGGTGGGAAACACTGCAGGACCGAGAGGAAACAAAGAGAGCAGGGCGAACTGATTGGAAAAAGTGGGGAAATGTGGGGAACACTGCAGGACAGAGGGGAAACAAAGGGAGCAGGGTGAACAGATTTGAAAAAGTGTGCAACCTTGGGGAACACTGCAGAATAGAGGGGAACTAAACGGAGCATGGGGAACAGATTGGAAAAAGTGCAGAACCATGGCGAACAGTGCAAAACAGTGGGGAACCAAAGGGAGCAGCGGGAACGGATTGGAAAAAGTGGGGAACCGTGGGAAACACTGCAGAACAGAGGGGAACGAAATGGAGCACGGCGAGCATATCGGAAAGAAGTTGAGAAGTGGGCAACACTGCAGAACAGTGGGGAACCAAAGGGAGCAGGGGGAACGGTTTGGAAAAAGTGGGGAACTGTGAAGAACACTGCAGAAAGAGAGGAACCAAAGCGATCACGGCGAACAAATTTGAAAATAGTGGAAAAGTGGGGAATACTGCAGAACAGTGGGGAACCAAAGGGAGCGGGGGGAACAGCTCGGAAAAGTGGGGAACCGTGGGGAACACTGCAGAATAAAGGTGAACCAAACGGAGCAGGGGGAACAGATTGGAAAAAGTGGGGAATCGTGGAGAGTTCGGCAGAACAGTGGGGAACCAAAAGGAGCAGGGGGAATGGATTGGAAAAAGTGGGGAAACGTGGGGAACACTGCAGGACAGAGGGGAAACAAAGGGAGCAGGGTGAACAGATTCGAAAAAGTGTGCAACCTTGGGGAACACTGCAGAATAGAGGGGAACTAAACGGAGCAAAGGGAACAGATTGGAAAAAGTGCAGAACCATGGCGAACACTGCAAAACAGTGGGGAACCAAAGGGAGCAGCGGGAACGGATTGGAAAAAGTGGGGAACCGTGGGAAACACTGCAGAACAGAGGGGAATGAAATGGAGCACGGCGAGCATATCGGAAAGAAGTTAAGAAGTGGGGAACACTGCAGGACAGAGGGGAACCAAAGGGAGCAGGGGGAACGGATTGGATAAAGTGGGGAACTGTGAAGAACACTGCAGAAAGAGAGGAACCAAAGCGATCACGGCGAACAAATTTGAAAATAGTGGAAAAGTGGGGAATACTGCAGAACAGTGGGGAACCAAAGGGAGCGGGGGGTATACATTGGAAAAATTGCGGAACCGTGGGGAACACTGCAGAACAGAGGGGAACCAACGGAGCAGGTGGAACGGATTGGAAAAAGTGGGGAATTGCGAAGGACAATGCAGGACAGAGGGGAAAGAAAGGGCAGAGGGGGAACGGATTGGAAAAAGTGGGGAACTGTGTGGAACACTGCAGAACCGAGGGGAAACAATGGGAGCAGGGCGAACAGATTGGAAAAAGTGGGGAACGGTGTGGAAAAATGCAGAAGAGTGTAGAAACAACGGGAGCAGGGTGAACGGATTGGAAAAAGTGGGGAAGTGTTTGGAACACTGCAGAACAGAGCGGAAACAAAGGAAGCAGGGGGAACGGATTGGAAAATGTGGGGAACCGTTAGGAACACAGCACTACAGAGGGGAACCAAAGCAGCACGGGGAAGAGATTGGAAAAATTGGGAAACAATGGAGGACAGTGCAGGACGGAGGGGAACCAAAGGGAGCAGGGGGAACAGATTGGAAAAAGTGGGGAACTGTGGGGAACACTGTTGAACAGAGGGGAACCAAAGAGAGCACGGCGAACAGACTGGAAAATGTGTGGAGGCGTGGGGAACACTGCAGGACAGAGGGGAACCAAAGGGAGCAGGGAGAACAGATTGGAAAAATTGGGGAAACCTGGGAAACACTGCAGAAAAGAGGAGAACCAAAGGGAGCAGGGGAAAAAGATTGGAAAAAGTGGGGAACAGTGTGGAAAATGCAGAAGAGTGAGGAAACAAAGGGAGCAGGGGGTATACATTGGAAAAAGTGGGGAACTGTGGGGAACACTGTAGAACGGAGGGGAACCAAAGAGAGCACGGCGAACAGATTGTAAAAAGTGTGGAGCCATGGTGAACACTGCAGGACAGAGGGGAACCAAAGGGAGCAGGGAGAACAGATTGGAAAAAGTTGGGAATCTTGGGGAACACTGCAGAAAAGAGGGGAACCAAAGGGATCAGGGGGAACAGATTGGAAAAATTTGGAGAACCGTGGGGAAACTGCAGAACAGAGGGGAACCAAAGACGCAGGGTTAACAGATTGGAAAAAATTGGGGAACTGTCTGGAACACAGCAGAACAGAGGGGAAAAAAAGGGAGCATGGGAACAAATTGGAAAAAATGTGGAGAACCATGGGGAACACTGCAGAACAGAGAGGACCCAAAGGGAGCAGAGGGAAGAACTCGGAAAAGTGGGGAACCGTGGGGAACACTGCAGAATAGAGGGGAACCAAGAGAGCAGGGGGAACGGATTGGAAAAAGTGGGGAACAGTGAAGAACACTGCAGACAGAGAGGAACCAAAGCGAGTACGGCGAACAAATTGGAAAATAGTGGAGAAGTGGGAAACACTGCAGAACAGTGGGGAAACAAAGGGAGCGGGGGAAACAGATTGGAAAAAGTGGGGAACTGTGGAAAATGCAGAAGAGTGAGGAAACAAAGGGAGCAGGGGGAACAGATTGGAAAAAGTGGGGAACGGTGTGGAAAATGCAGAAGAGTGAGGAAAAAAAAGGGAGCAGGGGGAACAGATTGGAAAAAGTGGGCAACGGTGTGGAAACTGCAGAAGTGAGTGGAACCAAAGGAGCAGGGGGAACAGATTGGAAAAAAGTGGAGAACCGTGGAGAACACTGCAGAACAGAGGGGGAAAAAAGGGAGAAGGGGAACAGATTGGAAAAAATGTGAAGAACCGTGGGGAACACTGCAGAACAGAGGGGAACCAAAGGAGCAAGGGCAACTGATTAGAAAAAGAGGGGAACCATGGGGAACACTGCAGAACAGAGGGGAACCGAATGGAGTACGGGGTACAGATTCGAAAAATTGGGGGATTATGTGGAAATGTACAGAACAGTGGGGAACCAAAGGGAGCAGGGGGAACGGAGTGGAAAAAATGGGGAACCGTGGGGAACACTGCAGAACAGAGGGGAACCAAACGGAGCAGGGGGAACGGATTGGATAAAGTGGGGAACTGTGAAGAACACTGCAGACAGAGGAACCAAAGCGATCATGGCGAACAAATTGGAAAATAGTGGAGAAGTGGGGAATACTGCAGAACAGTGGGGAACCAAAGGGAGCGGGGAAAACAGAGTGGAAAAAGTGGGGAACAGTGTGGAAAAATGCAAAAGAGTGAGGAAACAAAGGGAGCACGGCGAACAGATTGGAAAAAATGTGGAACCATGGGGAACACTGCAGGACAGAGGGGAACCAAAGGGAACAGGAGGTACAGGTTGGAAAAAGTGGGGAACCGTTGGCGAACACTGCAGAACAGTGGGGAACCAAAGGGAGCAGGGGGAACAGATTGCAAAAAGTGGGGAACAGTGGGGAATATTGCAGAAAAGAGGGGAAGCAAATGGAGCATGGGAACAGATTGGAAAAATCGGGGAACCGTGTGGAAAAATGCAGAACAGTGGGAAACAAAGGGAGCAGGGAGAACGGATTGGAAAATGTGGGGAACCGTGGGGAGCACTGCAGTACAGAGGGGAACTAAAGGGAGCAAGGGGAACGGATTGGAAAAGTGGGGAACTGTGGGGGAAAATGCAGGACAGAGGGGAATCAAAGGGAGCAGGGGGAATGGATTGGAAAAAGTGGGTAAACGTGGGAAACACTGCAGGACAGAGGGGAACCAAAGGGAGCAGGGGGAACGGTTTGGAAAAAGTGGGTAATCGTGGGGAAAACTGCAGAACACTGCGGAACCAAAGGGAGCAGGGGGAACAGCTCGGAAAAGTGGGGAACCGTGGGGAACACTGCAGAATAAAGGAGAACCAAACGGAGCAGGGGGAACAGATTGGAAAAAGTGGGGAATCGTGGGGAGTTCTGCAGAACAGTGGGGAACCAAAAGGAGTAGGGGCAATGGATTGGAAAAAGTGGGGAACCGTGGAGAACATTGCAGGACAGAGGGGAAACAAAGGGAGCAGGGGGAACGGATTGGATAAAGTGGGGAACTGTGAAGAACACTGCAGACAGAGAAGAACCAAAGCGATCATGGCAAACAAATTGGAAAATAGTGGAGAAGTGGGGAATACTGCAGAACAGTGGGGAACCAAAGGGAGCGGGGAAAACAGAGTGGAAAAAGTGGGGAACAGTGTGGAAAAATGAAGAAGAGTGAGGAAACAAAGGGAGCAGGGGGTATACATTGGAAAAATTGGGGAACCATGGGGAGCACTGCAGAACAGAGGGGAAGCAAGGGAGCAGGTGGAACGGATTGGAAAAAGTGGGGAACTGTGTGGAAAAATGCAGAAGAGTGGGGAACCAAAGGGAGCAGGAGGAACAGATTGGAAAAAGTCGGGTGACCGTGGAGAACATTGCAGAACAGAAGGGAAACAAAGGGAGCAGGGGTAACGGAATGGAAAATGTGGGGAACTGTATAGAAAACTGCAGAATAGAGGGGAACCAACGGGAGCAGGGGGAACGGATTGGATAAAGTGGGGAACTGTGAAGAACACTGCAGACAGAGAGGAACCAAAGCGATCACGGCGAACAAATTCGAAAATAGTGGAAAAGTGGGGAATACTGCAGAACGGTGGGGAACCAAAGAGAGCGGGGGAAACAGATTGGAAAAAGTCGGGAGCAGTGTGGAAAAATGCAGAAGAGTGAGGAAACAAAGGGAGCAGGGGGAACAGATTGGAAAAAGTGGGGAACGGTGTGGAAAATGCAGAAGAGTGAGGAAAAAAAAGGGAGCAGGTGATACAGATTGGAAAAAGTGGGTAACGGTGTGGAAAATGCAGAAGTGAGTGGAACCAAAGGAGCAGGGGGAACAGATTGGAAAAAAGTGGGGAACTGTGGAGAACACTGCAGAACAGAGGGGAAAAAAGGGAGAAGGGGAACAGATTGGAAAAAATGTAAAGAACCGTGGGGAACACTGCAGAACAGAGGGGTAACAAAGGAGGAAGGGCAACTGATTAGAAAAAGAGGGGAACCGTGGGGAACACTGCAGAACAGAGGGGTAGCAAAGGAGCAAGGGCAACTGATTAGAAAAAGAGGGGAACCGTGGGGAACACTGCAGAACAGAGGGGAACCGAATAGAGTACGGGGTACAGATTGGAAAAATTGGGGGATTATGTGGAAATGTACAGAACAGTGGGGAACCAAAGGGAGCAGGGGGAATGGAGTGGAAAAAATGGGGAACCGTGGGGAACACTGCAGAACAGAGGGGAACCAAACGGAGCAGGGGGAACAGATTGGATAAAGTGGGGAACTGTGAAGAACACTGCAGACAGAGAGGAACCAAAGCGATCATGGCGAACAAATTGGAAAATAGTGGAGAAGTGGGGAATACTGCAGAACAGTGGGGAACCAAAGGGAGCGGGGAAAACAGAGTGGAAAAAGTGGGGAACAGTGTGGAAAAATGCAGAAGAGTGAGGAAACAAAGGGAGCAGGGGGTATACATTGGAAAAATTGGGGAACCATGGGGAACACTGCAGAACAGAGGGGAACCAAGGGAGCAGGTGGAACGGATTGGAAAAAGTGGGGAACTGTGTGGAAAAATGCAGAACAGTGGGGAACCAAAGGGAGCAGGGGGAATGGATTCGAAAAAGTGGGTAACGGTGGGAAACACTGCAGGACCGAGGGGAAACAAAGAGAGCAGGACGAACTGATTGGAAAAAGTGGGGAAATGTGGGGAACACTGCAGGACAGAGGGGAAACAAAGGGAGCAGGGTGAACAGATTCGAAAAAGTGTGCAACCTTGGGGAACACTGCAGAATAGAGGGGAACTAAACGGAGCATGGGGAACAGATTGGAAAAAGTGCAGAACCATAGCGAACAGTGCAAAACAGTGGGGAACCAAAGGGAGCAGCGGGAACGGATTGGAAAAAGTGGGGAACCGTGGGAAACACTGCAGAACAGAGGGGAACGAAATGGAGCACGGCGAGCATATCGGAAAGAAGTTGAGAAGTGGGCAACACTGCAGAACAGTGGGCAACCAAAGGGAGCAGGGGGAACGGTTTGGAAAAAGTGGGTAACCGTGGGGAACACTGCAGAACACTGCAGAACCAAAGGGAGCAGGGGGAACAGCTCGGAAAAGTGGGGAACCTTGTTGAACACTGCAGAATAAAGGAGAACCAAACGGAGCAGGGGGAACAGATTGGAAAAAGTGGGGAATCGTGGGGAGTTCTGCAGAACAGTGGGGAACCAAAAGGAGCAGGGGGAATGGATTGGAAAAAGTGGGGAACCGTGGAGAACATTGGAGGACAGAGGGGAAACAAAGGGAGCAGGGCGAACTGATTGGAAAAAGTGGGGAAACGTGGGGAACACTGCAGGACAGAGGGGAAACAAACGGAGCAGGGTGAACAGATTCGAAAAAGTGTGCACCTTGGGGAACACTGCAGAATAGAGGGGAACTAAACGTAGCATGGGGAACAGATTGGAAAAAGTGCAGAACCATGGCGAACACTGCAAAACAGTGGGGAACCAAAGGGAGCAGCGGGAACGGATTGGAAAAAGTGGGGAACCGTGGGAAACACTGCAGAACAGAGGGGAACGAAATGGATCACGTCGAGCATATCGGAAAGAAGTTGAGAAGTGGGGAACACTGCAGGACAGAGGGGAACCAAAGGGAGCAGGGGGGAACGGATTGGATAAAGTGGGGAACTGTGAAGAACAATGCAGACAGAGAGGAACCAAAGCGATCACGGCGAACAAATTCGAAAATAGTGGAAATGTGGGGAATACTGCAGAACAGTGGGGAACCAAAGGGATCGGGGGAAACAGATTGGAAAAAGTGGGGAACAGTGTGGAAAAATGTAGAAGAGTGAGGAAACAAAGGGAGCAGGGGGTATACATTGGAAAAATTGGGGAATCATGGGGAACACTGCAGGACAGAGGGGAACCAAGGGAGCAGATGGAACGGATTGGAAAAAATGGGGTATCACGAAGGACAATGCAGGACAGAGGGGAAAGAAAGGGCAGAGGGTGAACGGATTGGAAAAAGTGGGGAACTGTGGGGAACACTGCAGAACAGAGGGGAACCAATGGGAGCAGAGCGAACAGATTGGAAAAAAGTGGGAATGGTGGGGAAAACTGCAGAACATAGGGGAACCAAAGGGATCAGGGGGGACGGATTGGAAAAAGGGGGGAACCGTGTAGAACACTGCAGGAAAGAGGGGAACCAAAGGGAGCTGGGGGAACGGATTGGAAAAAGTGAGTTACTGTATGGAAAACTGCAGAACAGAGGGGAACCAAAGGGAGCAGGGGGAACAGATTCGAAAAAGTGGGGCAACTTGGGGAACACTGCAGAACAGAGGGAAACCAAAAGAGCAGGGCAAAGGGATTGGAAAAATTGGGAAACAATGGAGGACAGTGCAGGTCGGAGGGGAACCAAAAGGAGCATGGGAACAGATTGGAAAAAATGTGGAGAACCATGGGGAACACTGCAGAACAGAGAGGACCCAAAGTGAGCAGAGTGAAGAACTCGGAAAAGTGGGGAACGGTGGGGAACCAAAGGGAGCGGGGGGAACGGATTGGATAAAGTGGGGAACTGTGAAGAACAATGCAGACAGAGAGGAACCAAAGCGATCACGGCGAACAAATTCGAAAATAGTGGAAATGTGGGGAATACTGCAGAACAGTGGGGAACCAAAGGGATCGGGGGAAACAGATTGGAAAAAGTGGGGAACAGTGTGGAAAAATGTAGAAGAGTGAGGAAACAAAGGGAGCAGGGGGTATACATTGGAAAAATTGGGGAATCATGGGGAACACTGCATGACAGAGGGGAACCAAGGGAGCAGGTGGAACGGATTGGAAAAAATGGGGAATCACGAAGGACAATGCAGGACAGAGGGGAAAGAAAGGGCAGAGGGGGAACGGATTGGAAAAAGTGGGGAACTGTGGGGAACACTGCAGAACAGAGGGGAACCAATGGGAGCAGAGCGAACAGATTGGAAAAAAGTGGGAACTGTGGGGAAAACTGCAGAACAGAGGGGAACCAAAGGGATCAGGGGGGACGGATTGGAAAAAGGGGGGAACCGTGTAGAACACTGCAGGAAAGAGGGGAACCAAAGGGAGCTGGGGGAACGGATTGGAAAAAGTGGGTTACTGTATGGAAAACTGCAGAACAGAGGGGAACCAAAGGGAGCAGGGGGAACAGATTCGAAAAAGTGGGGAAACGTGGGGAACACTGCAGAACAGAGGGAAACCAAAAGAGCAGGGCAAAGGGATTGGAAAAATTGGGAAACAATGGAGGACAGTGCAGGTCGGAGGGGAACCAAAAGGAGCATGGGAACAGATTGGAAAAAATGTGGAGAACCATGGGGAACACTGCAGAACAGAGAGGACCCAAAGTGAGCAGAGGGAAGAACTCGGAAAAGTGGGGAACCGTGGGGAACCAAAGGGAGCGGGGGAAACAGATTGGAAAAAGTGGGGAACAGTGTGGAAAACGCAGAAGAGTGAGGAAACAAAGGGAGCAGGGGGAACAGATTGGAAAAAGTGGGGAACTGTGTGGAACACTTCAGAACATAGGGGAACTAAAGGGAACATGGAGAATAGATTGGAAAAAGTGCGGAACCGTGGCGAACACTGCAAAACAGTGGGGAACGAAAGGGAGCAGTGGGAACGGATTGGAAAAAGTTGGGAACCGTGGGAAACACTGCAGAACAGAGGGGAACGAAATGGAGCAGGACGAACAGATTGGAAAAAGTCGGGAACCATGGAGAACCCTGCAGAACAGAGGGGAACCAAAGGGAGCAGGGGTAACGAATTGGAAAATGTGGGGAACTGTATAGAAAACTGCAGAATAGAGGGGAACCAACGGGAGCAGGGGGAACAGATTGGAAAAAGTGGAAACTGTGGTGAAAACTGCAGAACAGAGGGGAACCAAGGGAGCAGGTGGAACGGATTGGAAAAATTGGGGAACTGTGTGGAAAAATGCAGAACAGTGGGGAACCAAAGGGAGCAGGAGGAACAGATTGGAAAATGTGGGGAACTGTATAGAAAACTGCAGAATAGAGGGGAACCAACGGGAGCAGGGGGAACAGATTGGAAAAAGTGGAAACTGTGGGGAAAAATGCAGAACAGAGGGGAGCCCAAGGAGAAGGGGGAACAGATTGGAAAAAGTGGGGAACGGTGTGAAAAATGCAGAAGAGTGGAGAAACAACGGGAGCAGGGTGAACGGATTGGAAAAAGTGGGGAACAGTGTGGAACACTGCAGAACAGAGGGGAATCAAAGGAAGCAGGGGGAACGGATTGGAAAAAGTGGGGAACCGTTCGGAACACTGAACAACAGAGGGGAACCTAAGGAGCACGGGGAAGAGATTGGAAAAATTGGGAAACCATGGAGGACGGTGCAGGACGGAGGGGAACCAAAGGGAGCAGGGGGAACATATTGGAAAAAGTGGGGAACTGTGGGGAACACTGTAGAACAGAGAGGAACCAAAGAGAGCACGGCGAACAGATTGGAAAAAGTCTGGAACCGTGGGGAACACTGCAGGACAGAGGGGAACCAAAGGGAACAGGAGGTACAGGTTGGAAAAAGTGGGGAACCGTTGGAGAACACTGCAGAACAGTGGGGAACCAAAGGGAGCAGGGGGAACAAATTGCAAAAAGTGGGGAACAGTGGGGAATATTGCAGAAAAGAGGGGAAGCAAATGGAGCATGGGAACAGATTGGAAAAATCGGGAAACCGTGTGGAAAAATGCAGAACAGTGGGAAACCAAAGGGAGCAGGGAGAACGGATTGGAAAATGTGGGGAACCGTGGGGAGCACTGCAGTATAGAGGGGAACTAAAGGGAGCAAGGGGAATGGATTGGAAAAGTGGGGAAATATGGGGGAAAATGCAGGACAGAGGGGAACCAAAGGGAGCAGGGGGAATGGATTGGAAAAAGTGGGTAACCGTGGGGAACACTGCAGGACAGAGGGGAACCAAAGGGAGCAGGGGGAACAGATTCGAAAAAGTGGGGAAACGTGGGGAACACTGCAGAACAGATGGAAACCAAAAGAGCAGGGCAAAGGGATTGGAAAAATTGGGAAACAATGGAGGACAGTGCAGGTCGGAGGGGAACCAAAAGGAGCATGGGAACAGATTGGAAAAAATGTGGAGAACCATGGGGAACACTGCAGAACAGAGAGGACCCAAAGTGAGCAGAGGGAAGAACTCGGAAAAGTGGGGAACCGTGGGGAACCAAAGGGAGCGGGGCGGAACGGATTAGATAAAGTGGGGAACTGAGAAGAACAATGCAGACAGAGAGGAACCAAAGCGATCACGGCGAACAAATTCGAAAATAGTGGAAATGTGGGGAATACTGCAGAACAGTGGGGAACCAAAGGGATCGGGGGAACAGATTGGAAAAAGTGGGGAACAGTGTGGAAAAATGTAGAAGAGTGAGGAAACAAAGGGAGCAGGGGGTATACATTGGAAAAATTGGGGAATCATGGGGAACACTGCATGACAGAGGGGAACCAAGGGAGCAGGTGGAACGGATTGGAAAAAATGGGGAATCACGAAGGACAATGCAGGACAGAGGGGAAAGAAAGGGCAGAGGGGGAACGGATTGGAAAAAGTGGGGAACTGTGGGGAACACTGCAGAACAGAGGGGAACCAATGGGAGCAGAGCGAACAGATTGGAAAAAAGTGGGAACTGTGGGGAAAACTGCAGAACAGAGGGGAACCAAAGGGATCGGGGGGACGGAGTGGAAAAAGGGGGGAACCGTGTAGAACACTGCAGGAAAGATGGGAACCAAAGGGAGCTGGGGAAACGGATTGGAAAAAGTGGGTTACTGTATGGAAAACTGCAGAACAGAGGGGAACCAAAGGGAGCAGGGGGAACAGATTCGAAAAAGTGGGGAAACGTGGGGAACACTGCAGAACAGAGGGAAACCAAAAGAGCAGGGCAAAGGGATTGGAAAAATTGGGAAAAAATGGAGGACAGTGCAGGTCGGAGGGGAACCAAAAGGAGCATGGGAACAGA
Organism: Narcine bancroftii; assembly: GCF_036971445.1. NCBI lineage: Eukaryota > Metazoa > Chordata > Chondrichthyes > Torpediniformes > Narcinidae > Narcine > Narcine bancroftii. The sequence goes on along the minus strand of NW_027211889.1, from coordinate 2,430,008 downwards.
TTGGAAATAATGTGGAGAACCATGGGGAACACTGCAGAACAGAGAGGACCCAAAGTGAGCAGAGGGAAGAACTCAGAAAAGTGGGGAACCGTGGGGAACCAAAGGGAGCGGGGGAAACAGATTGGAAAAAGTGGGGAACAGTGTGGAAAACGCAGAAGAGTGAGGAAACAAAGGGAGCAGGGGGAACAGATTGGAAAAAGTGGGGAACTGTGTGGAACACTTCAGAACATAGGGGCACTAAAGGGAACATGGAGAATAGATTGGAAAAAGTGCGGAACCGTGGCGAACACTGCAAAACAGTGGGGAACGAAAGGGAGCAGTGGGAACGGATTGGAAAAAGTTGGGAACCGTGGGAAACACTGCAGAACAGAGGGGAACGAAATGGAGCAGGACGAACATATCGGAAAAAAGTTGAGAAGTGGGGAACACTGCAGAACAGAGGGGAACCAAAGGGAGCAGGGGTAACGGATTGGAAAATGTGGGGAACTGTATAGAAAACTGCAGAATAGAGGGGAACCAACGGGAGCAGGGGGAACAGATTGGAAAAAGTGGAAACTGTGGTGAAAACTGCAGAACAGAGGGGAACCAAGGGAGCAGGTGGAACGGATTGGAAAAAGTGGGGAACTGTGTGGAAAAATGCAGAACAGTGGGGAACCAAAGGGAGCAGGAGGAACAGATTGGAAAATGTGGGGAACTGTATAGAAAACTGCAGAATAGAGGGGAACCAACGGGAGCAGGGGGAACAGATTGGAAAAAGTGGAAACTGTGGGGAAAACTGCAGAACAGAGGGGAGCCCAAGGAGAAGGGGGAACAGATTGGAAAAAGTGGGGAACGGTGTGAAAAATGCAGAAGAGTGGAGAAACAACGGGAGCAGGGTGAACGGATTGGAAAAAGTGGGGAACAGTGTGGAACACTGCAGAACAGAGGGGAATCAAAGGAAGCAGGGGGAACGGATTGGAAAAAGTGGTGAACCGTTCGGAACACTGAACAACAGAGGGGAACCTAAGGAGCACGGGGAAGAGATTGGAAAAATTGGGAAACCATGGAGGACGGTGCAGGACGGAGGGGAACCAAAGGGAGCAGGGGGAACAGATTGGAAAAAGTGGGGAACTGTGGGGAACACTGTAGAACAGAGAGGAACCAAAGAGAGCACGGCGAACAGATTGGAAAAAGTCTGGAACCGTGGGGAACACTGCAGAACAGTGGGCAACCAAAGGGAGCAGGGGGAACGGTTTGGAAAAAGTGGGTAACCGTGGGGAACACTGCAGAACACTGCAGAACCAAAGGGAGCAGGGGGAACAGCTCGGAAAAGTGGGGAACCTTGTTGAACACTGCAGAATAAAGGAGAACCAAACGGAGCAGGGGGAACAGATTGGAAAAAGTGGGGAATCGTGGGGAGTTCTGCAGAACAGTGGGGAACCAAAAGGAGCAGGGGGAATGGATTGGAAAAAGTGGGGAACCGTGGAGAACATTGGAGGACAGAGGGGAAACAAAGGGAGCAGGGCGAACTGATTGGAAAAAGTGGGGAAACGTGGGGAACACTGCAGGACAGAGGGGAAACAAACGGAGCAGGGTGAACAGATTCGAAAAAGTGTGCACCTTGGGGAACACTGCAGAATAGAGGGGAACTAAACGTAGCATGGGGAACAGATTGGAAAAAGTGCAGAACCATGGCGAACACTGCAAAACAGTGGGGAACCAAAGGGAGCAGCGGGAACGGATTGGAAAAAGTGGGGAACCGTGGGAAACACTGCAGAACAGAGGGGAACGAAATGGATCACGTCGAGCATATCGGAAAGAAGTTGAGAAGTGGGGAACACTGCAGGACAGAGGGGAACCAAAGGGAGCAGGGGGGAACGGATTGGATAAAGTGGGGAACTGTGAAGAACAATGCAGACAGAGAGGAACCAAAGCGATCACGGCGAACAAATTCGAAAATAGTGGAAATGTGGGGAATACTGCAGAACAGTGGGGAACCAAAGGGATCGGGGGAAACAGATTGGAAAAAGTGGGGAACAGTGTGGAAAAATGTAGAAGAGTGAGGAAACAAAGGGAGCAGGGGGTATACATTGGAAAAATTGGGGAATCATGGGGAACACTGCAGGACAGAGGGGAACCAAGGGAGCAGATGGAACGGATTGGAAAAAATGGGGTATCACGAAGGACAATGCAGGACAGAGGGGAAAGAAAGGGCAGAGGGTGAACGGATTGGAAAAAGTGGGGAACTGTGGGGAACACTGCAGAACAGAGGGGAACCAATGGGAGCAGAGCGAACAGATTGGAAAAAAGTGGGAATGGTGGGGAAAACTGCAGAACATAGGGGAACCAAAGGGATCAGGGGGGACGGATTGGAAAAAGGGGGGAACCGTGTAGAACACTGCAGGAAAGAGGGGAACCAAAGGGAGCTGGGGGAACGGATTGGAAAAAGTGAGTTACTGTATGGAAAACTGCAGAACAGAGGGGAACCAAAGGGAGCAGGGGGAACAGATTCGAAAAAGTGGGGCAACTTGGGGAACACTGCAGAACAGAGGGAAACCAAAAGAGCAGGGCAAAGGGATTGGAAAAATTGGGAAACAATGGAGGACAGTGCAGGTCGGAGGGGAACCAAAAGGAGCATGGGAACAGATTGGAAAAAATGTGGAGAACCATGGGGAACACTGCAGAACAGAGAGGACCCAAAGTGAGCAGAGTGAAGAACTCGGAAAAGTGGGGAACGGTGGGGAACCAAAGGGAGCGGGGGGAACGGATTGGATAAAGTGGGGAACTGTGAAGAACAATGCAGACAGAGAGGAACCAAAGCGATCACGGCGAACAAATTCGAAAATAGTTGAAATGTGGGGAATACTGCAGAACAGTGGGGAACCAAAGGGATCGGGGGAAACAGATTGGAAAAAGTGGGGAACAGTGTGGAAAAATGTAGAAGAGTGAGGAAACAAAGGGAGCAGGGGGTATACATTGGAAAAATTGGGGAATCATGGGGAACACTGCATGACAGAGGGGAACCAAGGGAGCAGGTGGAACGGATTGGAAAAAATGGGGAATCACGAAGGACAATGCAGGACAGAGGGGAAAGAAAGGGCAGAGGGGGAACGGATTGGAAAAAGTGGGGAACTGTGGGGAACACTGCAGAACAGAGGGGAACCAATGGGAGCAGAGCGAACAGATTGGAAAAAAGTGGGAACTGTGGGGAAAACTGCAGAACAGAGGGGAACCAAAGGGATCAGGGGGGACGGATTGGAAAAAGGGGGGAACCGTGTAGAACACTGCAGGAAAGAGGGGAACCAAAGGGAGCTGGGGGAACGGATTGGAAAAAGTGGGTTACTGTATGGAAAACTGCAGAACAGAGGGGAACCAAAGGGAGCAGGGGGAACAGATTCGAAAAAGTGGGGAAACGTGGGGAACACTGCAGAACAGAGGGAAACCAAAAGAGCAGGGCAAAGGGATTGGAAAAATTGGGAAACAATGGAGGACAGTGCAGGTCGGAGGGGAACCAAAAGGAGCATGGGAACAGATTGGAAAAAATGTGGAGAACCATGGGGAACACTGCAGAACAGAGAGGACCCAAAGTGAGCAGAGGGAAGAACTCGGAAAAGTGGGGAACCGTGGGGAACCAAAGGGAGCGGGGGAAACAGATTGGAAAAAGTGGGGAACAGTGTGGAAAACGCAGAAGAGTGAGGAAACAAAGGGAGCAGGGGGAACAGATTGGAAAAAGTGGGGAACTGTGTGGAACACTTCAGAACATAGGGGAACTAAAGGGAACATGGAGAATAGATTGGAAAAAGTGCGGAACCGTGGCGAACACTGCAAAACAGTGGGGAACGAAAGGGAGCAGTGGGAACGGATTGGAAAAAGTTGGGAACCGTGGGAAACACTGCAGAACAGAGGGGAACGAAATGGAGCAGGACGAACAGATTGGAAAAAGTCGGGAACCATGGAGAACCCTGCAGAACAGAGGGGAACCAAAGGGAGCAGGGGTAACGGATTGGAAAATGTGGGGAACTGTATAGAAAACTGCAGAATAGAGGGGAACCAACGGGAGCAGGGGGAACAGATTGGAAAAAGTGGAAACTGTGGTGAAAACTGCAGAACAGAGGGGAACCAAGGGAGCAGGTGGAACGGATTGGAAAAATTGGGGAACTGTGTGGAAAAATGCAGAACAGTGGGGAACCAAAGGGAGCAGGAGGAACAGATTGGAAAATGTGGGGAACTGTATAGAAAACTGCAGAATAGAGGGGAACCAACGGGAGCAGGGGGAACAGATTGGAAAAAGTGGAAACTGTGGGGAAAACTGCAGAACAGAGGGGAGCCCAAGGAGAAGGGGGAACAGATTGGAAAAAGTGGGGAACGGTGTGAAAAATGCAGAAGAGTGGAGAAACAACGGGAGCAGGGTGAACGGATTGGAAAAAGTGGGGAACAGTGTGGAACACTGCAGAACAGAGGGGAATCAAAGGAAGCAGGGGGAACGGATTGGAAAAAGTGGTGAACCGTTCGGAACACTGAACAACAGAGGGGAACCTAAGGAGCACGGGGAAGAGATTGGAAAAATTGGGAAACCATGGAGGACGGTGCAGGACGGAGGGGAACCAAAGGGAGCAGGGGGAACATATTGGAAAAAGTGGGGAACTGTGGGGAACACTGTAGAACAGAGAGGAACCAAAGAGAGCACGGCGAACAGATTGGAAAAAGTCTGGAACCGTGGGGAACACTGCAGGACAGAGGGGAACCAAAGGGAACAGGAGGTACAGGTTGGAAAAAGTGGGGAACCGTTGGAGAACACTGCAGAACAGTGGGGAACCAAAGGGAGCAGGGGGAACAAATTGCAAAAAGTGGGGAACAGTGGGGAATATTGCAGAAAAGAGGGGAAGCAAATGGAGCATGGGAACAGATTGGAAAAATCGGGAAACCGTGTGGAAAAATGCAGAACAGTGGGAAACCAAAGGGAGCAGGGAGAACGGATTGGAAAATGTGGGGAACCGTGGGGAGCACTGCAGTATAGAGGGGAACTAAAGGGAGCAAGGGGAATGGATTGGAAAAGTGGGGAAATATGGGGGAAAATACAGGACAGAGGGGAACCAAAGGGAGCAGGGGGAATGGATTGGAAAAAGTGGGTAACCGTGGGGAACACTGCAGGACAGAGGGGAACCAAAGGGAGCAGGGGGAACAGATTCGAAAAAGTGGGGAAACGTGGGGAACACTGCAGAACAGATGGAAACCAAAAGAGCAGGGCAAAGGGATTGGAAAAATTGGGAAACAATGGAGGACAGTGCAGGTCGGAGGGGAACCAAAAGGAGCATGGGAACAGATTGGAAAAAATGTGGAGAACCATGGGGAACACTGCAGAACAGAGAGGACCCAAAGTGAGCAGAGGGAAGAACTCGGAAAAGTGGGGAACCGTGGGGAACCAAAGGGAGCGGGGCGGAACGGATTAGATAAAGTGGGGAACTGAGAAGAACAATGCAGACAGAGAGGAACCAAAGCGATCACGGCGAACAAATTCGAAAATAGTGGAAATGTGGGGAATACTGCAGAACAGTGGGGAACCAAAGGGATCGGGGGAAACAGATTGGAAAAAGTGGGGAACAGTGTGGAAAAATGTAGAAGAGTGAGGAAACAAAGGGAGCAGGGGGTATACATTGGAAAAATTGGGGAATCATGGGGAACACTGCATGACAGAGGGGAACCAAGGGAGCAGGTGGAACGGATTGGAAAAAATGGGGAATCACGAAGGACAATGCAGGACAGAGGGGAAAGAAAGGGCAGAGGGGGAACGGATTGGAAAAAGTGGGGAACTGTGGGGAACACTGCAGAACAGAGGGGAACCAATGGGAGCAGAGCGAACAGATTGGAAAAAAGTGGGAACTGTGGGGAAAACTGCCGAACAGAGGGGAACCAAAGGGATCAGGGGGGACGGAGTGGAAAAAGGGGGGAACCGTGTAGAACACTGCAGGAAAGATGGGAACCAAAGGGAGCTGGGGAAACGGATTGGAAAAAGTGGGTTACTGTATGGAAAACTGCAGAACAGAGGGGAACCAAAGGGAGCAGGGGGAACAGATTCGAAAAAGTGGGGAAACGTGGGGAACACTGCAGAACAGAGGGAAACCAAAAGAGCAGGGCAAAGGGATTGGAAAAATTGGGAAAAAATGGAGGACAGTGCAGGTCGGAGGGGAACCAAAAGGAGCATGGGAACAGATTGGAAATAATGTGGAGAACCATGGGGAACACTGCAGAACAGAGAGGACCCAAAGTGAGCAGAGGGAAGAACTCGGAAAAGTGGGGAACCGTGGGGAACCAAAGGGAGCGGGGGAAACAGATTGGAAAAAGTGGGGAACAGTGTGGAAAACGCAGAAGAGTGAGGAAACAAAGGGAGCAGGGGGAACAGATTGGAAAAAGTGGGGAACTGTGTGGAACACTTCAGAACATAGGGGCACTAAAGGGAACATGGAGAATAGATTGGAAAAAGTGCGGAACCGTGGCGAACACTGCAAAACAGTGGGGAACGAAAGGGAGCAGTGGGAACGGATTGGAAAAAGTTGGGAACCGTGGGAAACACTGCAGAACAGAGGGGAACGAAATGGAGCAGGACGAACATATCGGAAAAAAGTTGAGAAGTGGGGAACACTGCAGAACAGAGGGGAACCAAAGGGAGCAGGGGTAACGGATTGGAAAATGTGGGGAACTGTATAGAAAACTGCAGAATAGAGGGGAACCAACGGGAGCAGGGGGAACAGATTGGAAAAAGTGGAAACTGTGGTGAAAACTGCAGAACAGAGGGGAACCAAGGGAGCAGGTGGAACGGATTGGAAAAAGTGGGGAACTGTGTGGAAAAATGCAGAACAGTGGGGAACCAAAGGGAGCAGGAGGAACAGATTGGAAAATGTGGGGAACTGTATAGAAAACTGCAGAATAGAGGGGAACCAACGGGAGCAGGGGGAACAGATTGGAAAAAGTGGAAACTGTGGGGAAAACTGCAGAACAGAGGGGAGCCCAAGGAGAAGGGGGAACAGATTGGAAAAAGTGGGGAACGGTGTGAAAAATGCAGAAGAGTGGAGAAACAACGGGAGCAGGGTGAACGGATTGGAAAAAGTGGGGAACAGTGTGGAACACTGCAGAACAGAGGGGAATCAAAGGAAGCAGGGGGAACGGATTGGAAAAAGTGGTGAACCGTTCGGAACACTGAACAACAGAGGGGAACCTAAGGAGCACGGGGAAGAGATTGGAAAAATTGGGAAACCATGGAGGACGGTGCAGGACGGAGGGGAACCAAAGGGAGCAGGGGGAACAGATTGGAAAAAGTGGGGAACTGTGGGGAACACTGTAGAACAGAGAGGAACCAAAGAGAGCACGGCGAACAGATTGGAAAAAGTCTGGAACCGTGGGGAACACTGCAGGACAGAGGGGAACCAAAGGGAACAGGAGGTACAGGTTGGAAAAAGTGGGGAACCGTTGGAGAACACTGCAGAACAGTGGGGAACCAAAGGGAGCAGGGGGAACAAATTGCAAATAGTGGGGAACAGTGGGGAATATTGCAGAAAAGAGGGGAAGCAAATGGAGCATGGGAACAGATTGGAAAAATCGGGAAACCGTGTGGAAAAATGCAGAACAGTGGGAAACCAAAGGGAGCAGGGAGAACGGATTGGAAAATGTGGGGAACCGTGGGGAGCACTGCAGTATAGAGGGGAACTAAAGGGAGCAAGGGGAATGGATTGGAAAAGTGGGGAAATATGGGGGAAAATGCAGGACAGAGGGGAACCAAAGGGAGCAGGGGGAATGGATTGGAAAAAGTGGGTAACCGTGGGGAACACTGCAGGACAGAGGGGAACCAAAGGGAGCAGGGGGAACAGATTCGAAAAAGTGGGGAAACGTGGGGAACACTGCAGAACAGATGGAAACCAAAAGAGCAGGGCAAAGGGATTGAAAAAATTGGGAAACAATGGAGGACAGTGCAGGTCGGAGGGGAACCAAAAGGAGCATGGGAACAGATTGGAAAAAATGTGGAGAACCATGGGGAACACTGCAGAACAGAGAGGACCCAAAGTGAGCAGAGGGAAGAACTCGGAAAAGTGGGGAACCGTGGGGAACCAAAGGGAGCGGGGCGGAACGGATTAGATAAAGTGGGGAACTGTGAAGAACAATGCAGACAGAGAGGAACCAAAGCGATCACGGCGAACAAATTCGAAAATAGTGGAAATGTGGGGAATACTGCAGAACAGTGGGGAACCAAAGGGATCGGGGGAAACAGATTGGAAAAAGTGGGGAACAGTGTGGAAAAATGTAGAAGAGTGAGGAAACAAAGGGAGCAGGGGGTATACATTGGAAAAATTGGGGAATCATGGGGAACACTGCATGACAGAGGGGAACCAAGGGAGCAGGTGGAACGGATTGGAAAAAATGGGGAATCACGAAGGACAATGCAGGACAGAGGGGAAAGAAAGGGCAGAGGGGGAACGGATTGGAAAAAGTGGGGAACTGTGGGGAACACTGCAGAACAGAGGGGAACCAATGGGAGCAGAGCGAACAGATTGGAAAAAAGTGGGAACTGTGGGGAAAACTGCAGAACAGAGGGGAACCAAAGGGATCAGGGGGGACGGAGTGGAAAAAGGGGGGAACCGTGTAGAACACTGCAGGAAAGATGGGAACCAAAGGGAGCTGGGGAAACGGATTGGAAAAAGTGGGTTACTGTATGGAAAACTGCAGAACAGAGGGGAACCAAAGGGAGCAGGGGGAACAGATTCGAAAAAGTGGGGAAACGTGGGGAACACTGCAGAACAGAGGGAAACCAAAAGAGCAGGGCAAAGGGATTGGAAAAATTGGGAAAAAATGGAGGACAGTGCAGGTCGGAGGGGAACCAAAAGGAGCATGGGAACAGATTGGAAAAAATGTGGAGAACCATGGGGAACACTGCAGAACAGAGAGGACCCAAAGTGAGCAGAGGGAAGAACTCGGAAAAGTGGGGAACCGTGGGGAACCAAAGGGAGCGGGGGAAACAGATTGGAAAAAGTGGGGAACAGTGTGGAAAACGCAGAAGAGTGAGGAAACAAAGGGAGCAGGGGGAACAGATTGGAAAAAGTGGGGAACTGTGTGGAACACTTCAGAACATAGGGGCACTAAAGGGAACATGGAGAATAGATTGGAAAAAGTGCGGAACCGTGGCGAACACTGCAAAACAGTGGGGAACGAAAGGGAGCAGTGGGAACGGATTGGAAAAAGTTGGGAACCGTGGGAAACACTGCAGAACAGAGGGGAACGAAATGGAGCAGGACGAACATATCGGAAAAAAGTTGAGAAGTGGGGAACACTGCAAAACAGTGGGGAATCAAAGGGAGCAGGGGGATCAGATTTGAAAAAGTGGGGAACTGTTTGGAAAAATGCAGAACAGTGGGGAACCAAAGGGAGCAGGAGGAACAGATTGGAAAAAGTGGAAACTGTGGGGAAAACTGCAGAACAGAGGGGAGCCCAAGGAGAAGGGGGAACAGATTGGAAAAAGTGGGGAACGGTGTGGAAAATGCAGAAGAGTGGAGAAACAACGGGAGCAGGGTGAACGGATTGGAAAAAGTGGGGAACAGTGTGGAACACTGCCGAACAGAGGGGAATCAAAGGAAGCAGGGGGAACGGATTGGAAAAATTGGTGAACCGTTCGGAACACTGAACAACCGAGGGGAACCAAAGGAGCACGGGGAAGAGATTGGAAAAATTGGGAAAACATGGAGGACGGTGCAGGACGGAGGGGAACCAAAGGGAGCAGGGGGCACAGATTGGAAAAAGTTGGGAACTGTGGGGAACACTGTAGAACAGAGAGGAACCAAAGAGAGCACGGCGAACAGATTGGAAAAAGTGTGGAACCGTGGGGAACACTGCAGGACAGAGGGGAACCAAAGGGGACAGGAGGTACAGGTTGGAAAAAGTGGGGAACCGTTGGCGAACACTGCAGAACAGTGGGGAACCAAAGGGAGCAGGGGGAACAAATTGCAAAAAGTGGGGAACAGTGGGGAATATTGCAGAAAAGAGGGGAAGCAAATGGAGCATGGGAACAGATTGGAAAAATCGGGAAACCGTGTGGAAAAATGCAGAACAGTGGGAAACCAAAGGGAGCAGGGAGAACGGATTGGAAAATGTGGGGAACCGTGGGGAGCACTGCAGTACAGAGGGGAACTAAAGGGAGCAAGGGGAATGGATTGGAAAAGTGTGGAAATATGGGGGAAAATGCAGGACAGAGGGGAACCAAAGGGAGCAGGGGGAATGGATTGGAAAAAGTGGGTAACCGTGGGGAACACTGCAGGACAGAGGGGAACCAAAGGGAGCGGGGAAAACAGAGTGGAAAAAGTGGGGAACAGTGTGGAAAAATGCAGAAGAGTGAGGAAACAAAGGGAGCAGGGGGTATACATTGGAAAAATTGGGGAACCATGGGGAACAGTGCAGAACAGAGTGGAACCAAGGGAGCAGGTGGAACGGATTGGAAAAAGTGGGGAACTGTGTGGAGAAATGCAGAACAGTGGGGAACCAAAGGGAGCAGGGGGAATGGATTCGAAAAAGTGGGTAACGGTGGGAAACACTTCAGGACCGAGGGGAAACAAAGAGAGCAGGGCGAACTGATTGGAAAAAGTGGGGAGATGTGGGGAACACTGCAGGACAGAGGGGAAACAAAGGGAGCAGGGTGAACAGATTCGAAAAAGTGTGCAACCTTGGGGAACACTGCAGAATAGAGGGGAACTAAACAGAGCATGGGGAACAGATTGGAAAAAGTGCAGAACCATGGCGAACACTGCAAAACAGTGGGGAACCAAAGGGAGCAGCGGGAATGGATTGGAAAAAGTGGGGAACCGTGGGAAACACTGCAGAACAGAG